>NC_080417.1:21970733-22317400 GCF_029873635.1 Malania oleifera | reverse complement strand
TTCGGGTTAAGGTAAGGGATTCTGTTTATATCAGTTTATTTTCGAAATCAGGATCGGTAAGCTTGTAAGTTACGATTGTATGTATGTTTTGGTATCTTATTTAGGGAAATCTATCAGGTAAAAATAAGGGATTTTCAGGTTACAGTTTTTGGAAAAATTTGGGGATTTCGGGTATCATCTCTACTTTTTTTGGAAAACTGTTTGTTTTGCGTAAACTGTATTATTGAGATGAATGTTATCCATATTTGCATAAACTGTATACTTAAAATGGAAAACGATATGATTTGCCGTAAACCAAATAAGTGTGGTATGTATGGTTCTATGTAATTGTTCCAGGTATGTTGTAAAACAACTATGTGGTGGCTTATTACCGTATGTTGATATGTATAGGAGTATAAGCTCCAAAATGATTCTAGGTTTTATGAAATCGGCTAGTGGCGGCCAATTACCATACGCCAAAACAGCTATATGGCACCTAATTACTGTATGCTACGCCATGTACCGGTGTGAAAATCGTGGGCGAGAGTGTCCGACTCTATATTCGAGGGTGTGAAATATTACTACGTATCCCTGCTGGTCACCGAGGGGTGTGAGCTACAATGTATGGCAATGTAATCATTGTGAAGTTTCAGGTTTCATAGAATAGTTGCGTGTTGGCAATGTAATCGTTGTGGAACATTGGATTCATGGAGTAGTTGCATACTGTTGTGAGCTACATCGTATTGGCAATGTAATCGCTTGAAGTTTCGGGTTTCATAGCGTAGTTGCATATTAGTGTGACGACACTAACCGTATGTTCTGGGTATCGTATGTACTAGAATACATTTGTGAAAATACTAGAACTGTATGGAACTGTATGGAAATGTTTTTGAACTGTATCATATTGTCTAGTGTTATGTTTTGCATAAAATAACATTGGTATTCCACAACTTGATATAACCTGCTTTCTTCCTTACTGAGAGGTGTCTCACCCTGAATGTACGTACAATGTTTTCAGGTCTATCAGGTAGTCGTATTTAGCATCCTAGCAATCGGAAGCGGGGGGTGTCATTAGCTGCTGTTAGTACCTGATTAGGTACGAGATTTTGTAATCGGGTTGTCGTGATGGTTTTTTTAGCACCCGGAGTATGTATGGTATTTATGAGATTTTACACCTTAGTATTGTATAGGTTTGTGTATCCTAGCTTTGTACAGACTCTAGTATGATATGTTATATAGATAGATGAAGCATTTTCCGTTGCGTAACTGATGAGTATGGATGTATATGTGTATTTGTTTAGGGCATCCATGTACCCCACGAGGTCGGACTCTCTTATTGCTTTGTATCATGTATGTTTGAATTGATGCAGAGATAGGTTAAGTTACTATATTCACACCTGGGACCCATTTGCGGGTTCGGGGCGTGACACACGCCAACACTATATATATATATATATATATATATATATATCTAATGCCCAATTTGCCAAGTGAGTTATAGAAGCTCTTGTTTCACACAAATTTTGTAAGTATATCTATCAACTGGTCTTCGAACTTAACAAATGGAAATCGAATTATCTTGGCCTCAAGATTTTGTTTGAAGTGTCGATCTACTTCCACATGTTTGGCCCGATCATGCTGAATTGTATTATGAGAAAAGTCAATAGCAGCCTTGTTATCACAGAATAAGTCCATCTCATAGTTTGGGGCAAAGCCAATTTTAGTCAATAGTCTTCGAAGCCAGAGAAGCTCACACAGACCCTTAGCCATCCCATGAAACTCAGCTTTGGTAATTGATAATGCTACCACCTTTTGCTTCTTACTTCTCCATGTAACTAGGTTCCCTCCAACAAACGTAAAATAGCCTAAGGTGGATTTTCTATCTGAAATATTTCCTGCCCAGTCAACATCGTATAACCTTCAACCCTCAAGTGGTTGTTTTTTTAGAACATAAGTCCTTTTCCAAGGGAGGATTTTAGGTATCAAAGAATCTGAATCACTGCATTCATATGATCTTCACTTGGACAATGCATGAATTGGCTTACTACACCTACTACATAGGCAATGTCAAGCCATGTATGGGATAGATAAATAAGTTTCCCAACTAATCTCTGGTTCCTTTGTTTGTTGGCACTTGGTCTGGGTATTCTCCAAGCTTGTGATTCTAGATTATTGGTGTATCTGCAGGCTTACAATCTAGTAACCTAACTTCTGATAATAAATCTAGGATATATTTTCATTGGGAAAGAAATATGCCTTGCTTAGACCTAGCAACTTCAATTCCCAGAAAATATTTGAGTCCTCCTAGATTTTTCATCTCAAACTTTGTCGCCAATTGCTTTTGAAGTCTTGTTATTTCTTCTAGATCATCTCCTGTAATGATCATATCATCTACATAGATTATTAATGTTGTTACCTTGCCCAGTTGATGCTTCAGGAAGAGTGTGTGGTCTGAGTTGCTTTGTTGAAACCCATATTTCTTCATTGCCAAGCTAAATCACCCAAACTACGCTCTTGGTGATTGCTTTAGTTCATAGAGTGCGCGTTGTAATTTACACACAACCTTAGTTATTGAGGTTGTCGTATAGCCTAGTGGAATATCCATGTACACTTCCTCCTCAAGATCACCATGAAGAAAGGCGTTCTTTACATCAAACAAGTTCAGCGGCCAGTCGAGATTTGCTGCTAGAGATAACAAGACTCTAACTGTATTCAACTTGGCTACTAGTGAGAACGTTTCCTGATAGTCCACGCCATATGTTTGTGTATAGACCTTTGCCACCAGCCTTGCTTTATATCGTTTGATAGATCCATCTGCCTTGTGTTTGATGGAGAACACCCATTTGCACACCACTGTCCTTTTTCTTTTAGGCAATGACACAAGAGCCCATGCTTTGTTCTTTAGTAATGCCTCCATCTCTTCCTTTATAGCCTGGGTCCACTTAGGGTCTGTTAGAGCTTCTTGAACATCAACGGGAACATGGTACGAGGAAAGTTCAAGTGCAAATTTTTTAATAGGTTCGGATAGTTTCTTTGTAGATACATAGTTGGCAATCGGATACCTTAACCTTCGTTCCTCAATTTCTGGAGAGTACCTATTTGGTGGCTTTCCACGATCCTGAAAGGTAAGGTATAACCAGCAGAGATATCCATATCATTATTATTTGGAAGTGTAATGGGAGAGTTTACCTTAGGGATATTCTTAGGAGATGGCTCTTCAGGTACCGAGTTGTGGGGGGATTCTTATTCAGCTTCAGGTGGGGTTGATGTTGCTGGAGTAGATGTTGCTCTTAGAGTTATGTCATTCTCCGAAGATTCATCTGGAGTTTTATTAAGTTCCTCACTAACTACTGTACTTATGTCATCAAACCCTAGCCAGTCAAATCTTGACCAATTATGCTCTTCAACTTGGATCTCTCCCTAAAGAGAAGAATTGGATACCGAGGGAGAGTAGAACATGTCTAATTCCAAGAATGTTACATCCATAGTTACATAGGTGCACTTGGTGATTGAGTCATAGCATCAATATCCTTTTTTATGTAGGGCATATCCCAAAAAAAGACATCGAACGACACATAGATCAAGTTTATTACGTTGGTACTTATGGAGACGTGCAAAAGCTACACATCCAAAGATCTGGGGAGGAATCATTAATACTGTAGGCAAGGACACATAAGTTGAAAGAGTATGTAGGGGTGTCTTAAAATCCAAAACTTTAGATGGCATACGGTTGAGGAGGTGCACGATTGTAGCAACTGCATCAGCCCAGTGCCAATTTGTATGTGGGCGCCAACTAAGAGGGCACGAGAAATTTCACGTATATGTCGGTTTTTTCGTTCAGCAACACTATTTTGTTAAAGAGTCTATAGGCAAGAAGTTTCATGAATAATTTCATGGTGTTGGAAATAATCATGGAATCCACGGTTAACATATTCACGACCATTATCGGACCAAAGAATCTGTATCTTGGCTGAGAATTGAGTATGAACCATGACATGAAATGATTTGAACACACTTAATACCTCATCTTTATGTTTCAGCAAGTATAGCCAAGTCATGCAAGTCCAGTCATCAACAAATGTTACAAACCAGCGAATTCCAGATGCAATAGAAACAGGAGAGGGTCCCCACACATCGGAATGGATTAAAGCAAATGGAACGTCACTTTTATGCATACTCAATGGATAAGTAACTCGATGACTTTTAGCAAGAATGCAAGTATCACACTTAAAGTCAGTAGTTGATATATGTGAAAATAAATTAGGGAATAAATGTCGCATATACCCAAACAACGGATGTCCTAATCGACGATGTAAAAGCCAAATCTATTTATCCTTGATACCATTCGGATGACGCATATGATGTGCTCTACCCACACTGAAATCATCCATGTAGTATAATCCCCCTCTCTTAGTACCATGTCTAATGATCTCTTTTGTGAGAATATCCTGAAGAAGACAAAAAGTAGGATAAATGAGTATAACACAATTTAAGTCTGTTGTTACTTAGCTAAGAGTAACTTATGAGATAGAGAGGGAACCAATAAAGTGTTAGATAATGTGAGAGAAGGTGACAAAGTCACTATGCCAACCTCGATGAAAAAGAAACAACTCCATTGGCATTTGCAATGTTTGTGCATCGTAGTGGAGAAGTGTGTGAGAAATCATTGGAGTCGAACGTCATGTGGTTGGTAGCCCCCGAGTCGAGTATCCAAATATTACTATCACCATTTCGATAAGAACTAAATAAAACAACACTAGAGTTACCGAGGTTGTCTTCCATTCGACAGCAACAGCAGCAGCAACAGGGGGGTTCAAACTATTGCAGCACCTGCATTTCTTATTTAACAGCCGCCAAGAAAAAAATCAAATCTTCAAACAACGTTTTGTTCTTTGAAGATAAAAAAGAATATTATTTAAACCCAATTGTTTAATTTTTTTTTTTTTTAAATGGGCAATTGTCACACGGCTAAGATGCAGATGACGATTGTCCTTTGCTACCCGTAGAGGAGAGGAGCCGCAGCCGATGATGACCACAAAGTTGGAGACGGAGATGATGGCGTGCCTGGTGGATCGGTAAGGTTCAAGGTTCCAGTCACAAAGGTCGTGGAGTTCGATTCACCGCCTGCCGTGGAGTTTGATTCACGGCCTGTCTGGATGAAGAACTGTTGTGGACGACAGTTTGTGGTGATTGCAATTTTCAAAGAGAGAGAGAGAGAGAGATGCGGGTTGTTTGATTCGGAGCCGCAGGTGGTTCGATTTGGTGGCATGTAGTTCAATCTACGACTCACCGGATATGGATTTTCCGGCCACAGAGGACTCAAATTCATGCAACTCTTCTTCAATCGGGAGGAACAACAGAAGAACAACGTACAAAGGCCCCTGGAATGGTGCAGCGGCTGCAGAAGAAGGGTCGTCGTCACCGGAGAAGGAGGGTCGTCGTTGCCGGAGATGAAAGGTCTTCGTCGGAGAAGGAAGATAATTGTCGAGAGCCACAAATCTACTGCTCTGATACCATGACAGAAAATGAAATTCTATATATTTCTTCTTTCTTCTTCACCATACAAGATGAATGAATATATATTACAATATCTACCTATGGGAAATTTCCTCCTTCAATCATACCACAATTCAATCCTATAATCAAGCTTACCATCATGCCAACAATCATAAATATGTATCTTGGGGAGTATTTTGGACACATTGTTTTGAAAAACTAGGTAGTGTTTGAGAGCATATACTTTAAGGTTTGGATTTGAAGTTTGTATATGTTGGTATTGAATAATGGATCTCCACTTGAAAGTTTGCAAAAATGGATCATCAATGAGAATTTTTAGCCACTTTGGGTATATACAAAATCAAAACAAGCTCTTGGGAGGTCCTATTATCACTAGAGAGTCTCTTCGATGCCTAAGTTAGAAGATGGATGTAGGAAATAAAGAAGAATTTCAAAAATATAGAGCACCTTGATGTTGGTTGGGTTTTGAATACTTAGCTTGACGAGTAGAGTTTCTCCTCTTCTTGTTATCTGGTATGTTCCACATTTTTAGCTCCATCGAAGGTTAACTACTCTCCATGCATAGGTTTACCACGTTCAATGTGGGCGCTTTTGTGTTGGACCATAATTACCTATCTTCGATTATTTTGCACATATAAGTTGTCTTCACAGATGCAACTGCTATGATTGTGGTTTGTGGAAGGTTTTCTCTATTTTGGAGTAGTTATATGGTTTCTCCTTTGGCCGCTCCCTCTCATGTGACTTGCACATAGGTGAGGTGAAACCAAGGTGATTCCTTTTTGCACGTGGATGAGGTGAGATCGAGTTGACCTTCTCACCCCGTGACTTGCACATAGATGAGTTGAAATTAAGGTCATCGCCTCGTCAAGTGACTTGCACATTGAGAAGGTGAAACTAAGGTGACCTCTTTGGCACGTGCAAGAGGTGAAATTGAGATGACTTCCTCATCGTGCAACTTGCACGTGTACAAAGTGAAACCAAGGTTACCTCCTAATCACGTGACTTATACATGGATGAGATGAATTTAAGGTCAACCTTTTGCCTCTTACTCTTAAGTTATTCTCATCTCAAGCAAGTCTCATTTTCAAAAGTGCAAATTTAAAATAAATTTAATGTATTTTTTTTTATTTTTTTTGTTTAAATCCATACAAATTCAAAATATAATGCATGAATTCTATGTTTCCATGCACAAAAGTAATTTCTGTTTAGAAAAATAAAAACATCTATTAATTATAATGAGTTTCAAGAATTAGCATGAATATACAAATGAACAATTGAAGTCATTAAAACTCATATAAGTTTATTTGTCTTCTTTTAATATTATAAGTAGGTGACTGTTTGAGGTATCTTACAAAATGCTATTTGTTTAATTAATGGAAGTGAATAAAGGAGCTAGCAATTTTAAATTTCTCTTTTGTTTTGTTTGGTTCAGTGAGTTAGAGTGAAGAAAAATTCAAAGAAATGAAACAAAAGTCAAATTATCATGTACAATAATACTCTTTATAAGACAATTTTCTAAAAGTTGTTTTAAATATATTTAGTTTTCTTGAAAGCTCTCTCCTTGTTTACTTGCAAATCTCTCACCTAGGAAGAGATGAGAGAATTAGAATAAAAGATGAACAATCTCTACTGTCTAAACTTGTTTAGTGAATTAATAATAAAACTTTTGAAAAGTCTCAAAGTACCCTCATGCTTATCTATTGTTTCTTATATGATATTTTATTCATACTATCCCAAAAAAATCTTAATGGTTAAAAGATTGAAAGTTAACATGTTAGAATTTCAAGTTTGAATTTTGAGAATGTGAAAATGACTTGTTTTGGGAGATGGTCAAGTTCTTACTATATGGCACAAATGAACATTTATTAGACCCTACTAAATATAATGCTTTTGGGCCCAACTAGGTAAAGTGTCTTTCATAGGATGAACCCATGAGATTTGTGGACCAAAACGGATAATACCTCATTGGAGTTGAGTCTAAGACCGTTACATTTGATAGTAGAGTCATCTTAGGGGTGCTATTATGTGGATGAATCCTACATAGAGGTATAAGTTATCCTAACAAGGGCATCAGAGATCAGACGAGAGAACTTGTCACAGTCCCACATCGTATGTGTACTAGGAAAATTTTGAGCTTATAATGATGATTTAAGGTCCAATTATGTGAGGTGTCTTTTATATATAGGACAAGTCAATGAGACCAACGGGTCAAAACAGACAATACCTCACTATAGTTGTGTCCAAGATCGTTACATTAACCCAATCTCCCCCCAAAAAGCGCACACGTGCACACACACACACACACACACATTGAGTTGATCTTTTAATTTTTCAATTTTTCATGAGATTTTGCCTCATTCAAAAATTATATTTGGTTTGTTGAACTTTTAATGCCTAGCTGAAGACAATTTAAAATTTCATGTCACTTTAGTTGTTTCATTATAAAAAAATGAAAATAAAAATAATCCATTAATTTATTTTAACTCAATAATACCCTTAGCTATAGAAGAAAATTTAGAAGATTATGAAATTGATTTAATAAATAAATAATTTTTATAAATGAAAATTGGTGGATTGAACTCAGTAACTTCCATGAGTAGGCCTAACATGCAAAGTGAAGCATCAATTGTATTAAGTTAGATTAACAATGAAATGAAAACTGAATCTTCTTTTCGTGCTTTAGAAAAAAAATAGAAATCATAAGCAAATTACAAATCAACTAAACCATGGGCCATTCAAATTGGCAATTAACAATTTGGATTGGCTAGATTCAACTATTAGTGAAACGACCTGCTAATAAAATAAAATTCTTTTCCCCTATTTTAATATCCAACAATAACCTAAACAGCGGAAGACCAATTGTATAAAATAAGTCCACATATAATACAATACCAGAGTGTCAAATCATTCCATGATATACAAACAACATTGTTTCTCTCGAAACTACCCTTTCTAATACCAAGGGTTTACAAAACATGCCACCTAAAAAGTAATACTCACTCTCAAAAAGGGCAGTACAACAGCCCCTCTACCTGCGAGCCTGCTTTGCTCACCTACCTGGTTCACTTGAAAAACAATTCAACACTGAGATGAGTCAACGCTCAACAAGACGAAACATACTATTACTAGTGTGTGGCCATTGAGCTATAGTCAATAAAAATAATCTGATTTAGTAATAATATGAATAATTGAATCTGAAAATGCTGATATTACATAATGTATAATAAAACCATTAACTATATTATTTAACATGTCAATCTGTATGAAACTACTTTTCAAATTACTAATACTATTTCTGAAAAATCTACTTATACTTATAATATCTGAGAAAATTTCCCTGGATGGTTGTATGTCATGATTTAACCTCTCATGACTAAGTTGTGCGGCCCGAAGGCGGGACCTATCCTGGCTGGCTGACTAGGGTAAGTCAACTGAACTCTGACAGTATGATCGGCCCCCTCAATCCATATCTGATGGAGAGCCTATCCTGACGTGGGCACGATCGACCTCATACCACTTACTATATAAGTAAAGTGGTTGCACTCTGAATAGAATATCTGTAGTTACGGTACCGTGCTCTGCTGTCCGATCCATCAGGGTCTGATACTATATAGGTAACTGATATCTGTAATATACTGTTTTTACTATGATTTCTAAAACAACCATAACCCTTTAAAATTTATCTGAAATTCTAAATAAACTGACTAAAAATCTGTTTTCTGTATAACTGAACTGTTGTCTGAATATCTGTATATTAGGGCGTTATGTTACTGATAAACATGTTATTCTAGAATTACTGAAAATGCATATTTCTGAGTATACTGTTCACTGAAAAATTTGTCATTATATATCATGCAAATATCATGGTATTTCTGTTAATGACTATAAACATAGTATTCACAAATTCTATAAATATAGTACTGTTTTTGTTATCGACTCAAGCCACACAAATACATATTAATATTATCAAGTTCTAGAAACTGTAATATATATATATATATATATATATATATATATATATATAATTTGAATAATAATTTGATAAAAATATATAATTCATGCTGAAATCATAAAAGAGTTTCCTAACATAACATGTTTCCCTTACTTGACTACTGGAAAGCCCATATGGTATACTGGTCTAACACCTGCAGGGCTTCCTACTCAACACCCTGAAAACAACATTCTTCAGAACAAAATATCATTATTTCTTTGCCTACTCCATTTCCTATAATTGCTAGAAGGTCAAAAATTGACTAAAAGACCTTACCCTGATTTTGGGAAGAAATTCAACTCGATTCCATCGACGATCTGCTCAGGTAAACTTGGAGAGAACTTCGTCAGGAGTATCGTGGTGGCCTCAGATAGTCGATCCGGTGACTGACAGGGCCGAAATCGAAGAGAGATGGAGGAGAGGTTGTAGGAGAGAGAAAAAGAGAGAGGAAGTTGTGTTGATTTTTCTGTGATTAAACTGAGTTTAGGGCTATTTATATTGTGGGATTCGTCGACGAGCCACGTCACCTCGTTGATGAGTCTTGTAGAAAGTTCGTCAATGAATCTGCACTCTCGTCAACGAATTTCAGACTTCCCAAAAATCCTCTCTTGGTATCTTCTCGTCGACGAGGTCTTGAGGAACTCTCATCGACGAAACCCCTGTGTTCGTCAACGAGGCCTGGAAAAATTTCTTGGGTTGTTATGCTGCCTCCTTCTGTTCCTGTTCCCATTTCCCCTTTCTCTTTATTATTTAAATAACATTATTCTTCAGGTCGTTACAATTAGTCAATGGTTTTTCAAAATCACACGTTACACACAACACCTCATAGATATATATATGTACACATTAGAAAATTAAGAAAAAAAATATGCTTATAAGTTTTTGCCTTGTTACTATTAAGCTTATCCATGTGTAACATATTTAATTAGGCTCTATAAGCTTGTGCTTGTACTAACTCACAAGCACAAGTTCACGCGAGGCAATGGGGAGTAGGTTGAGCCATGCTAGTGATACATTAGTATTGTTTTAGTGATATATCGAGGTTGTCCATTTTATTATAAGCCATCTACAATCTAAATATAATGATTAAGAGTTAAAAAAAAAGAATTGGAGTTTAGACTTCTAAAGAGAGTGTAGTCGGCGTTTTAGTGGGAAGGTCAATGACTACACGGGCTTTATACCAAGTCATGAGCGATAGCGAAGCCAAGTCGCCGCTTTTCTTGCTTTTGATAAATCAGCGTTTATATATAGATGTAGGAGGACTCAAAGCTCTCTCATATGCAGGACAGCTACAACCCTAATGATGCACTCCTAGCTCGTGGAGCTACATACTGGAAAACCCACATATGTGGCAGAATACCGGGATGACTTGTGGCTAGGGGTGAAAGGTCAATAGACTAGCGACTATGGTAGGGCGGTACGCTTTGCTCTCTCGCGAACCCTACTTATGATGAACCGGATTACCAAAGTAATGAGAAGAGGCACCTTTCCACCTCATCAACAAAAATTCCATCTCCGACATCGGCTTCAACTCTACATAAAAGTAATTGTTAGTTTTAAATTTGTAAAGACATTGTCATTTAATCAAAAGATGCTTTTATTTCAACTTAAACATCTTGATGTAACTTAGACAGATATATATATATATATTCTTTCTATTTTTTTTGTTAAGATTAATACAAACTTTATTAATCTTTTTGTACAAATAAAGTTGTACAAGGTTATCCTTTTATAGGGGATGGAGGCAGACTACAAGGGTATTTTGGCGTGTATATTTTAGGGAGATATACAGATATACAAGGGTATTTTGGGGAGATATGCTAACATCCCCCCTCAAACTCAAGGTGGTATCGAAGATGTCATCTAGAGTTTGCAGACTAAAGCACGATGACGACCGGGTGGATAAGCTTTCGTGAAGATATCAGCCAACTGATCAGCCAAAGGAACTAACAAAAGGCGAAGTGTTCCGTCTTGAAGATGATGACCCACAAAATGACAGTTGATCTCAATATGTTTGGTGCGTTCATGGAAGACATCATTGTGAGCGATCTAGATAGCACTATGATTGTCACAATAAAACAGAGTGCTCAAGGGCTGAGGAACTCCCATATCTTGGAGAAGCCAACGAAGCCAAAGAAGCTCAAAAGTAGTATCAGTGAGGGCCTAATACTCAGATTTAGTACTAGAGTGAGCAACAATAATCTACTTTTTGCTCTACCAAGAGATAAGAGAGTCACCAAGTAAAAAAAGAAAACCAGTGGTAGACCGACGATCAGTAGGGTCTCCTGCCCAATCAGCATTTGAATAAACTTGTAACATCAAGGATGAGTGAGATGAAAAAAAAAAGGCCATGAAATAAGGTGCCCTTCACATATCGTAAGATGTATAGAACAACTACATAGTGAACGAAACGAGGAGGCGACATAAACTGGCTAACAAAATGCACTGCATAGGCAATGTCTGGTCTAGTGATAGTAAGATAAATCAAGCTCCCCACAAGCTGTCGGTAACGAGTGGCATCGAAAGGAGCTCCCCATCAGTAGGACGAAGTTTGATATTAGGCTCCAGTGGACTATCAGTTATCTTACAATTGGTGAGACTAGCATGTGTGAGAAGATTAGAGGCATATTTGGCTTGGGTCAAGGAGTAGCCATTAGAGGTTGGGGACACTTCTAAGCCAAGGAAGTAGCGAAGTGAACCGAGATCTTTCATCTCAAACTGCTGACACAGAAATCGCTTAAGTTCATGAATACCATAAGTATCATCACCAGTAATGATCATATCGTCAACATAAAGTAATAGAAGAGTGATGCCAGTAGTAGTGTGACGGGTAAAAATGATTGAATCATAGGGGCTAGAAGCAAACCCAAGATGGGCAAGAGTGGAGCTGAACTTGGCAAACCAAGGACGAGGAGTTTGTTTTCCTTTTATACACCCATTTGTTTCCAACTACAGTCTTACCAGGAGGCAGGTCAACCAGGTCTTAAGTATAAGTTTTGTGAAGTGCTTCAAGTTCTTCAGACATAGCTTGCTGTCAAATAGGTACAGAACAAGCTTCGCGATAACTGCGAGGCTCATGAAGGGAGTCAAGAGTAGAAAAATAGTGAAAGTCACTAAGATAGGTAGGAGGTGCCCTTACCCGATTAGAATGATGAACATCCAATCTAGGGGACTCAGGCGGAGTGGAAGTGATGGCAGGATCATCAGACAGTCCAGGTTTGGAAGCGGCAGATGCTGAGGGATCACCTGATGAGTTGGCATGACCTGCATTAGAAGAGAAAGCGAGAGAGGGATAGATGGCAGGATCAATGAAAATTGGGGAGTATGAGGGACAATTGGAACAAAATGGAGAGAGACTAGTGAACAATTTGTGTTCCCAAAACTGAACATGCCGAGAATGCGAAGACATTTGGCGATGGGGTCATAGCACCGATAGCCCTTGTGCTCAATGCCATAACCAAGAAAGCAACAGAGACAAGACCGAGGTTCAAGTTTTGTATATTCATGAGGTGGAAACAAAACAAAGCAAGCACAACCAAAGACTTTGAGAAGAGAATAATCAGGTACCTTTCCATAGAGAGCTTAGATGGAGATTTATTGGAGAGAGTAGGGGTTGGAACCCGATTAATAGTATAAACATCGGTAAGAGTAGCTTCACCCCAAAAGGATTCAGGGAGGGATGCAGAGAAGAGTTTAGAGCGAACAGTGTCAAGAATGTGACGATGCTTACGTTTGGCACGATCATTCTGTTGGGAGGTGGAGGGACAGGATCGATGGGATAAGGTGTCGGCTTCTCAAAGTTCCTCAATGAAAGGGGTAGAAGTATATTCCAGGGCATTATCGGACCAAAAGAATTTAATGGTGTGAGCAAACTGAGTTTTAATCATCTGCTTAAAGTCACGAAAAGCAGTAAGTAGCCCAGTGCGATCATGCAAAAGATAAATCCATGTATACAGAGAGTAATCATCGATAAAAATGACAAAGTAACGAGACCCGCCCATAGTAAGGATAGGAGCAGGTCCCCAAATATCAGAATGAACCAAATCAAAAGGCGCAGAAGACAAAGAATTTCTTTCATTAAAAGGTATAGCTTTCTGTTTCCCAAGTTGACAAGGCATACAATCAAAATGTTCAAATGTAACATTTCCTAAGCAACCACTAGAAGCTAAATATTGAACACGAGACAATGAGGCACGACCGAGATAAGAATGCCAAACACTAGAAGACACTGCAACAGAAAGAGATGGAGGAGAACATGAATGAGGCAAATGCAGAGATGTGAGCTCGAAAAGGCGACCAACTTTTTCGTCCGGTCCCAACAAGCTGGCCCATCTTTGGATCTTGCACATCACAACCTTTGTGAGAAAAGGTTAAGATCAAACCACATTCAACAAGTTAATCAACAGAAAGGAGATTAAGAGACAAGTTAGGCACAACATATGTCAAGCACGGAAAAAGTAGGAGTAGAAATATGACCACGATGACTAACAGACATATGTGAACCATCAGTAGTATAAATTAAGGGAACAGGATTTAAAGACTGCTTATGTATCACTAAAGAGGAATTAGGGGTCATATGATTACAACAGGCAGAATCAATAAACCAAGGTGTCGAGGTACCTTTGGAGACTGATAAGGCAGTAGAAGTGCGGGATAGAACCTGGGTGATAATTGCCTCAAGGTCAGCTACAGAAAGATACGACAAAAGGGGTGCTGGAGATGGAGCAAAAATTAAGGAGTTGGTGGAGACAGCAGCAACAGACATGGAAGAGTAAGAGGCCTTAGCCTTGAGAGCATCCCTAGCATACTTGGCCTTTTTCTTAGGACAATCGAAAATACGGTGACCCGCTTCCTTACAATAGTGGCACTGGCCATTGAAACGACGTGGTTTAGAAGGTGCAATAATTGCAGCAAGAGTAGCCGAACTAGAGGAACTAGACGAAGTAGTAGCTAAAACCATATCTGTAGAATGAACCCGACAAGTTTGTTGGTATGTCTCCTCAGAAATGAGCTCCGCAAGAGCAACCTCAAGTGTAGGAAGAGGAGAGCGATATAACAAAGAAGCTTGAGTATTCTAAAATTCATCTTGGATATGCAGCACAAAGTATATAAACTAACGACAATCTCGATATGCAGCAAAAATTTTAATCAACTGCTCATCAGAAAAGGCAGGTTCAGCTTGAGAAAGCTGATCCCAAAGGCCACTAACTTGAGCATGAAACTCGGCAATAGATTGTCCAGGTTCCTGACGCATATGAGAAAGCCTAGTTTCCAACTGAAACTCGAGAGCAACATCACTGCCACAGTTGTATCATTTGGTCAAAAATCCCAAGCAAGTTGGGCATTACGAGATTTAGGAAGTAGACTCTGAATAGTAGGAACGTATGTATTAATAAACCAGGAAAGGATCTTACAGTGTGTACTTTCCCATTCATCAAGAGTCTCATCAAACTCTTCAGTGGACTGCGTGTCAGTTTTCGTGGGTTTTTATTTTGTTCCAGTGACAAAACGTCATAATCTCTAACCAATCAAAAAAACTGACATTTGTTAGGCCCAAGCATTGTAGTTGGAGCCATTCAAAATAATCTCTATAGGGCCTGCAAGATCAGTTAAAGACACCATAAAAGAAAAAGGGATAATACTGACTGATGTAGAGCAAATAGGGAAAGAGCGCAGAAGCCAAAGAAGACTATCTAGATCCTGCACGTGGCGGTCAAAGAAAGATGCATGGACAATAGTCAAAAAATTGAAGCACACTTAAAAAAAAAATAATCAAGTCTCAAATGATAAGAACTCATTCCCGCACGCTTGTATCAATACAATCTGAAATCAGATTTCAGAAATCCTATCTTTGGATGAGGGACTCTTTGTCTGCTTCCTAAGAACAAAGGGAAGCCGGTGGGTGCATGTGAGAATCGTTCTCCTTTGTTTTTTGATACCCCCCCAACCTCTGTGTTGGCACGACGACTTGGTGTGCGGTGTGCTAGCCCTATTGGGTAGATGGGAAAAGGCGCACGGCAGTGGAGTGCTACTAGTGCTAGCGAGAGGGATCAAAATGAGAAGAACGAGAGTGCTAGGTTTGATTTTGAGAAGGGTATTGATCAGAGAAACGGGTCGTCTTCACCGAAAATTGAGATCGATATTGTCCTGGGACTGACAGGAAATAGGGGAATCAAAATTGAATCGGAATCTGGGCCTAGGCGTGTTTTTCTTAAGAGTGAAACTCTTTGCCCTCCACCTCTTCGGTAGATCTTCGTATCTGGGAGTCTAGGACCCTAAGGCCAAAACGAATGCCAACAGAACTTGGAATGCCGAACAGAACTTGGAAGTCTGGGACCCAAAGGCTGAAACAAACTCCGAACAGAACTCCACCTCTACAGCTCTACCTCTGCTTCTATGGAACAACCACCGTCCGAGCATCGTGAGTAAGATGGCGAGCTTCAGCTAGGCCAACAGTCAACTAGGCAAGGGATGAAAGTGAGCGGCCGTGGATGACAGCGAGCAGGAAACGACGCCAGACGGAGACCAGAGGGAGATAGGACCAGAGCGGTTTGGCGAGATGACAACGACATCGTCCAGAACGGCTACCAATGATGACGACGACTTCGTTCGGAATGGCAGCCAAGCAGAGGGGATACGAGGACGACGATGTCGTCTGGAATGAGCAGAAATAGTGGGCGGCAACAAGGAGGTTTAGGAGAAAAAAAAATTAGGTTTAACTTGGCTCTAATACCATGTTAAGATTAATTCAAACTTTATTAATATTTTTGTACAAATAAAACTATACAAGGTCATCCTTTTATAGGGGAAGGAGGTAGACTACAAGGGTATTTTAGTGTGTATATTTTAGGGAGATATATAGATATACAAGGGTATTTTGGGGAGATATGCTAACATTTTTGTATTATTACTCTTTCTCCAAATGTTATTTGGAAAGAAAGCACATTTCTTTTGTCTTGAAAAACTGATCATTAAAGTAGAAAATTTAGATTATTTTCAAATGTAAAATTTGTAAACAATCAACAAAACTGGTTGGGCTCCATTTTATCCCAGAAACAATTTGCTGCAAAACATGTTTACGCACCATTTGATGGGGATGGATTTTGTTTCAAAGAGGGAATGTTTCTAAGGACATTTGAGCATTGATTTTTGTATTTCTAACTTCTAAGTCCATTTATATAAATATTTTTTAAAAAATGACTTGAATTATATACACACACACACACATGAGATTTCACATACATTGAGCAAACAAATATATGAAATTTAACAAATGTAGGGTTAATTCAAATTTTAGTCATTGAACTTGTCACTTAAATTCAAGCTGGTCACTCGAGTTCAATTTGATGCAATTCATGCATGTCTAGAAATTATGGAGTTGTTTAAAGGTTAACACTAGTTAATTAAACTAATTTGATGGAATGCTTATGTTGTACCTAGTTAACCTCCCAATAAAAAAATGTTCCATTATAAAAGAGAACGAGCTTTGTTGAATCTACTTTGGTGTAACTATTGCGAGGGTATTGCTATTATAGCAACCTAGCTAGAGCTCCAAGTCAACAAAAAGTTAAGCATTTCTTACATCCCCAATTTTGGCATACATGTCCACTAAAGCAATCCCAATAGTGATGTCCTCACAATGTTAATAGTGATGCCCTCACAATGTTAATAGTGATAGTGATGCCCTCACAATGTTGATTTTTGAAGCATACAAATGGAAATTTTGCCACAGTGTAAAAGCTCTAATATGGTGCTAGCACTAATCATGCTAAAAAATCTGGCTTTATATATCAAGATCAAACTTAACAATTTACATGTCAAAGAAGAGAATCAATGTGTCATAGGGTGGTAGAATTCCAAGCCACAAAAAATCACCCTTTCTGCGTAGTGATGAGACTACACCAAACCTGCCCAATTGTACTCATCTAATTTGATGTTGAACACAAGTTTCCATTTAAGTGTTCATCCTCTTATCATAAAAATACTCTAATATCCAATTCGGTGGTTAAGTCTCATGGTGTGGCAACACTTATTTCTTGGAGATTGCCACTAAAGAATCATGGGTCAAACAGTGAGAATGTCAAACTCATGTTCCACTAGCCCTAAGGGTAGTTCTCATCCCCACAACATGATCCTTGTGCAAAACACTTGTCACTTACCACCTCTTTGCCAAAGTTAAGGGAAGTGACACCGTATAGTACTTGAGTAAGACATTCAAATCCAATCAAGTATGAGATGACACCACCTAAGAGGATTCCTGCGGGCTAACATTAGTGCACGTCCCAGTCTCTGAGTCATAGTGGTGCATAACTTCCATCTCTAATAAGTCGTTGAGAATGTCAAGAGCCCACCTTTAACCGCTCCTCAAGGTAATCATCTAGTGCTGAAAAGGACACTGGGGAAGGTAAGTTTTTCACCTAGTGTCCCCCCTAAAATATCTCTTATTTGTATTCTCACTTATGCACAAGTAACCATTTGTGCGTCTAATGATTATACACTACAACTCAAGAACACTACCATGGCAATTGTGTCTAGATCCATTATAACATCATAATGATATTTAGAATGCATGCTATGACATCTCTATAATTGAATCCGCAAACTAGAATTAAGCATGGTGGCACAATGCTTTACTGGCCTAACTACATTGATTATAACCACCTGTTGGGGATGTGGCTCATATTCAGAGTGGATCACATATATTGGAAAAAGTTACTTGACGCGAAGGACAAAGGATAGAAGCAAGGTGCAACCATGGAGGGTGAACTGTCGATGGTTTGGGACCTAACCATTAACAGTTTCAGGAAATAGCTGCAAAGTGTTTTTCTTCTGTTCCCAACCATTGACGGTTTCCGTCGGCACTGATTACATATTTTTAAATCAAGGGCTTGTAGATTGCGCTTATCGGAGGAATTTCCTCCAAGGGATCGATACAAATGTAATTTAGACATACTAAAACACTTCTGTACGCATTGGGTTCATACTTAAACAATATTATAACCCAAAGATTGTAGCTTTGCTATTGATCTAAGTGACGCTCCCGTGGACGTAGATTGTTGTCGAATCACGTAAATCTTATGCATTCTAGTTGTGTTTTTTATTCTTCTTACTATTATTTGATTGCTTCTTGAGTATGTTTCATCATTAAGTGATTGCATTAGTGGTTGTTGATTGTTTCGTGATTGATTGTGTGCTTCCATTGCATGTGTTCAAGTTGAACGAACATCAACAAGTGGTATTAGAGATATTGGTTTGACAATGGTTGGGGTCTCTTTGATTAAGTTCAGTGGAATTGGTAATTTCGGGCTTTGACAAAGAAGGGAGAAAGATTGCTAGTGCAACAAGGGATGATGAAGGTGTTATGTAAAGACCCAGGAAAATAAAATAATAAAGGAAATGGGAAAAGATGATTTTTGGCTAAAAGGAAGAAAACCGGCAACGATTTTCTAGAGGAGCTAGAAAATCAGCGAAAGTTTTAGTTTTACCATGGAGCGGTAACGGGTAAATGGTAAAAAATCGGGTCGATTAAATAGAAAATCGGCAACGATTTTTTCTGCAGTGAGGGTTATATGAAAGATCCTACAAGAATTTTGGTTAAACAACACAATAACTCTCTCTCTCTCTCTCTCTCTCTCTCTCTCTCTCTCTCTCTCTCTCTCTCTCTCTCTCTCTCTCTCTCATGCAAACCTACGAAGCTCCCTCCTTCTCTCTTCGATTCTAGCTCCATTAAAGGTCGAATTGACGATCAGGAACCACCACGGGGTTCCTGGGAAGATTCTCTACAACCTACGTGAAGCAGATTTTCGATTTGGCGTTCCGGGGCAACATCCCAAAACTAGGGTAAGTGGTGTATTTCAGGGTTTTTAAGTTAATTTGGAATATATGAAATGTAAAAAGTGTTAAATGGAAATTATTCTAGGAGTGGTGCTAAATAATTTGAGAAAAATGTGAATTGCAGGTTTTTTTTGGTTGCGAACACCGAGGGGCATAGAAATTAAGTGTTTTAGAGAAATTTTATTAAGCCAAGTAAGTGGAATAAATTATAGCAATTTTTTTATGAAAATTATGGGTTGAGAAATATGTGAAAATGGTGTATGTTATTTTACCAAAAATTTATTATGATATAAATATCATATGAAATTTGTGTGGCATATGATTTATGTTGAGAAATGTTTAAACTAAGTTAAATGATTTATCATATGAAATATGTGATGCTGAAATGTGTTTTGATATAAGAATTGAAATGTGGGAAAACGATGAAAGTGAAATGTGCAGGAAATGTATCCTCTAAGAAAATAAAGAAAAATGAAATATGAAAAATGTGTTTTGAGAAATATTAAGTAATTGTGAAATGAGATATGTATATGATAGTATGAGATGAGATGAATTATGAACTGAGAAAATATCATTGAAATGATGAAATGTGTTGAGAATACTGATATTGAAATGTGAATATGAGAAATGTGAATATTGCAATGTAAAATTCTGCAATACTGATATTGAAATGTGAATATAAGAAATGTGAATATTGCACCGTTAATTCTGCAATATGAATATTGAATTGTGAGAATTGAAATGTGAAATTTCGAAATAGGAATACAGACATGAGATTGATGAAATGCCAATACCATATAATGATTACTGGTATGTGACAGTGATAACCCTGATGGATGGATATGGAAACCCCAATAATGGATTGTGATATTGAGCACGGTACCGTTGCTAGTGGTGTTAGTGCAACCACACAGGCTCATGGAGCGTGTGGCATGACAGTCAACTGAGTTGTATAGTAGAGTTGTTGTGCCCATTGAGTCCGAATCAAGGCTATTGGCTTGCCAGTCGTATTACAGATACGGGATATATGTAAAGATATCCTCAGGGCAACCATGAGTACATACACATATGTATTGGTAGCTAGTGACACTCATGAGCTTGATATGGAAATGGAAATGAAAAGGAAATAAAAATGGAAATGAAATGGAAATGGAAATGAAATGAGAATGGAACAAGAAAGGAAATGATAAATGAAATTGTGTGAGTTAATAAATAATTAAAGCGAAGTAGAACACACCACCTGAGGGCTTACTGAGTAAGGTGAGTGCTCTGATAAGTATTAATTGTAGCTAAACCTCAATGAATCGGGCTAGGCTGTAAACGATATCAGGGCAGAGGGAAGCTGCTTGTATGGGCGGGTAAGCTTTCCTATTCTCAGGAGCTTCGCCGGTAAACTTGGGTTACGAATGAATGATTTTGGAAATGGAAGTAAAAGCTTATTAAAGCTTGTGTTGTATATCTATATGATTATGATTATGGAATTAGTATATTTTCTGAGAAGATATTATTACTGAAACGAACATATGTTATTATATAATGAATCTCATATTGCCACACACTGTAGATAATTTATTCCATTTTACTGAGATGTGTCTCACCCAATTATTTAAATATTTCAGGAAACCAAGATATACCTAGTGATAGAGCTCTGAGATAGAGGGGAGTAGATACCTGGGTAGACAGGGTGAGTATTTTGTGCTAGGGAGGTTTGATTCCCCTAGAGTTTTTGCGTTGGACTTGTATTTATGGATGTTGGTACTTTAGTATGTGTATTCGCTATGGTATGTATATATATATGAAATAACTTCCACTGTTAGGATTATGTATACAAGTATGATTGTATACCCGGTACCCACTTTCGGGTCAGGTTATGTATTATGGTATTAGTGGTTGATGTGGCCAGTTTATGGTTATATGTTATGTTTACATGAAATAAAAAAACAATATGAAAAATCGGGGCATCACAGTTTGGTATCAGCGCCTAGGTTTGCTAGGTTCTACAGATTTTAGTAAACAGCGGAATACTATACTAGAGTATAGGAATGGATATTGAAGAGATATGAGTCAGTTGTTGTTAGAGGATGAGATTAGAATTTAGGGTTTTGTCTTGTGACTTGGAAGTAGGAGTTTTGTGGTTGTTTCTGTGTTTTTCTTGGGGCGACAACTTCTAGAAAACCATAGATACTATCATCGAATCATGTTTTTGAGTGGTAAGATTGAATCTTAAATAGGGATTGAGAATGTTAAAGAGAAATGTTGTAGCAGAATATGCTGCGAGTTTGAGTATACTGGGTGTGTTAGTGAGTTATGATGAAAGAGTTCTAAAACTATGTTATTCCATTTTGAGGATGGATCGAAGGAGTAGTAGTGCTTATGCTGGAGAGGATGATGCAGGGCCTTCCGATGTGGGTGCAGGAGACCTTGATGTTGTATTACGTAGTGTCATCCAGCAGGTGATGTCAGAGATGGCTAGGAGTTCGGGAGGGAGGAGCTGCACGATTGAGCAATTCATGCGGATGAGACCTCCATCGTTTTTTGGAGGAGCTGACCCACTCGTGGCTAAGAACTAGGTCTAGGATATGGAGGACATGCTGGCAGTTCTTCCATGTACAGATGAGTAGAAAGTTTTATTTGCGATATTTAAGCTGATAAGGGAGGTAAAACATTGGTGGAGATCAGCGAAATTATTAGAGGAGCAAAGATCGAACCCTGTAGTGGTGACGTGGAGCCGTTTCAGGGAGATCTTCGAGAGAGATATTTTCCTACTACTGTCAGGAGTGCGAAGGTGGTAGAGTTTATGTATTTAACGCAGGGACTGTTGACAGTACAGCAATATGCGGCAATATTTATTGAACTGTCTCAGTTTGTTCCGTATTTGGTACCTGATAAGGAAAGGAAGGCAAGGAAATTTGAGGAGGGTCTGAGGCAGAATCTATTTGAATAGGTTATAGGTTTTCAGGTTTAGACATTTGCAAAGGTAGTAGACGGAGCTGTTGTGATTGAGGGTGGCATTTAGAGAGGCACCGCAACACAAAGTCAAGGGAAGAGGCCCACGCCTTTAGATGTTTAGGCAAGGTCCAGCTGAGGACCTTGGAGGAGGAAAGATAGTAGAGGTAGACGAAGACAGGTAGTGAGAGATCGGGTTGTGCAGGGTAGTCAGATGCATCCTTTTTGTCCCATATGCTACTGGAGACACTCAAGAGAGTGCTGGGTTAAGGAGATTGTGTGTTATCGGTGCTATCAGTTAGGGCATATGGCAAGGGACTGTTGTGCATCGCTAGTTGCTGTGCTTGTTCCTAGACCATACCGAGGAGCTCATCAGGCACCTCGAGGCGGACAACAGAAAAATATTGGCTCAGCACGAGTCTACGCATTGACACCGGGGGATGCAGAGGCAGTAGGAGATGTTGTGACAGGTACAGTTTCAATTCTATCATTTACAATTACTGCTTGATTTGATTTAGGGGCGACTCATTCTTTTATCACCCGGGAGCTTGTTAAATTTCATGGGTTAGAAACACAGTAGTTGAGTGTCAGTTTATCAGTGGCTACGCCAACAGGGGCTGTGGGGATATATGGTAAAGTACTTAGTAATTGTCCAGTATGCATTCAGGGGGGGGGGGAGATTTTATTAGTTAATTTGGTGGTTTTGGATATGCATGAGTTTGAGGTGATATTGGGTATAGACTGGCTAGCTGCTCACTATGCCAGTATAGATTGTGATTAGAGGGAGGTAGTGTTCAGACCTCCAAGGGAATAGGAATACAAGTTTGTGGGGTCTTGTGTGTGTACCCCACCACAGTTGTTATCTGCCATTCAGGTGAGGCGGTTGCTGTTAGAGGGTTGTCAAGGATTTATGGCCTGTGTAAAGGTAGTATTAGAAGGAGTTTTGAGATTAGAGGATATCCCGATAGTGAGGGATTTTCCTGATATTTTTCCCAAGAATTTGTCAGGACTACCTCCTAATCATAAGGTAGAGTTTTCTATTAATCTAGTACCGGGGACAGTGCCGATTTCGAAAGCGCAATACAGAATGGCACCAGCAGAATTAAAGGAATTGAAGGATCAGTTGCAGGAATTATTAAACAGGAGATTTATTCAACCTAGCGTGTCGCCCTGGGGAGTGCCGGTATTATTTGTGAAAGAGAAAGATGGGTCGATGAGAATGTGCATCGACTATCGAGAAATTAACAAAGTGACTATAAAAAATAAATACCAGCTTCCTCGCATCAATGATTTGTTTGCTCAGCTACAGGAGACACAAGTTTTCTTGAAGATAGATCTACGGTCTGGGTATCATCAGGTAAAATTCAGAGTAGAGGATGTTTCAAAGATGACATTCAGGGACTCGGTATGGTCATTATGAATTTTTGGTTATGCCGTTTGGATTGAAAAATGCTTCTAGAGTGTTTATGGATCTGATGAATCGGGTATTCCACTAGTATTTATATCAGTTTGTGGTAGTATTTATTGATGATATACTGGATTATTCAAAGAACCTAGAGGAACATGAGGAATATTTGAGGATAGTACTTCAGGTACTGAGGGAAAGGAAACTATTTGCGAATTCAAGAAGTGCGAGTTCTGGTTAGAGCAGGTTACCTTCCTTGGACATGTGATCTCCAAGGGTGGTATCTCAATGGATCTGAGTAAGATTGAGGCGGTAGTAGATTGCGTACGACCGAAGAATGTGTAGGAAAGCAGAAGTTTTCTGGAATTAGTTGGATACTACCACAGGTTTGTTGATGGTTTTTCGAAAATTATTGGGTTCATTGACTAGATTGACCAGGAAAGGGGAGAAATTTGAATGGTCTGATAAATGTGAGCAGAGCTTCTAGGAGTTGAAGCAGCGACTCATCACTGCGCTTGTGTTGATGATTCCTTTTGGTGAAAAGGGTTTCGTGATTTACAGTGATGCATCGCATAAAGGGCTTGGCTGTGTTCTGATGCAGTAGGGGAGAGTTAATGCATATGTCTCACGACAGTTGAAAGAATATGAGAAGAATTACCTTACCCATGATATGGAGTTAGCAGCGGTGGTATACACACTAAAGATTTGGAGACATTATCTTTATGGAGCTAGGTGTAAGATTTTTACTGACCACAAGAGTTTGAAATACTTTTTCATGTAGAAAGAATTAAACATGAGACAGAGGAGATGGTTGGAGCCAATAAAAGATTACGACTGCACCATCAGTTACCACCCGGGAAAGGCTAATATGGTGGCTGATGCGTTGAGCCGGAAGTCAATAGGTGCATTAGTATCTGCAACGGCAATACAACATCCGGTTCAGATTGATTTGGAGAGGCTGGGAAAAAAACTTGTAGAGAGTGATCATCAGGAATTTATTATCAATCTAGTGTTGCAACTGACTCTACAGAAAATAATTAAAGCAGCACAAAGGAGTGATGTGGAGCTGGTAGAGCTTATAGAGAAAGTACAGGATGGTATGAAGGAGGATTTCAATATCTCAGATGATGGAACCTTGAGGTTTCGTACCAGGTTGTGTGTACCTACCGATTCTGAAATTAAGAAAGTGATTTTGGAAGAAGCGCATCGATCCCTGTATGCGATGCATCCTGGTAGCACTAAAATGTATAGGGATCTTTGAGAATCTTTTTGGTGGAGCAGAATGGAAAGAGAGATTGCTGAGTTTGTAACACAGTGCTTGACATGCCAACAGGTGAAAGCTGAGCATCAGAGACTGGCGGGGTCTTTGCAGTCGCTACACATTCCTGAGTAGAAGTGAGAGCATATAGCGATGAATTTTGTTACTGGGTTACCGCCGACACTACATGGATTGACTTACGAAGACTGCCCACTTTCTGCCTATCAGAGTTAACTACTCCTTAAAAATATTAGCAGATTTATACAATCAGGAGATAGTGAGAATGCATGGTGTGCTTGTGTCCATAGCATTAGACCGAGATCCACGGTTCACATCCCGTTTTTGGAAGAGTTTGCAAGAGGCCATAGGTTCTCAGTTGTCGTTCACCATAACATTTCATCCTCAGACAGACGGACATACAGAGAGGATGATATAGATATTAGAGGATATGCTACTGATCGGTGCAAACTGCAAGTGCACAGTATCGTAGTTTTATAATATAATGATGTGTAAAGTATCGTCCTCAGGGATTGATGTCTTAATTTTACCAAGTACCAAATTTATAATAACCTTAATTTTTTTTATAAAAATTAATAATTAGAGACTGCGAAATTTAAACAAAACTACTTTAAATGAACTATTCAAGAGAATTTAAAACTGGATGCCGCGTATCAAATTACTAATGGTGAAAACTTCTAGGAAACCAATTTCACCTAGTTTCTCACTATGCTTTACTCATTTAGCTAATTCGAATTCATATTCTTTGTTTGTTAGAAAATCTCCAATTTTTCCAAAAGCCTCTTTCGATAGTCAATCAAAACCTATTCTTGTTTATTATTTAACATACGATTATGCAAATTAATAACGCAAAAACGCAATAAGACCCTCGATTAATGCTACGTAGGTTCATATAAGTCTTTCGATCTCTATATTTACCTGTGTTGAATTATTCAAGATCTATCCTATAATCCCCCCTTTCGGTAGCAAATCACAAGATTAATGTCATATAATTAATGGCTAGTTAATTAAAAGCATTAAGCGCAGAATAACCCAAACAAACATTAATGAAAACTACTTCAGATTAGCATAAAAGGGTAAGCATAGTTCAAAACTAGCTACATCGTTTTCCTAGAATACAAAAATTTAGTTCATTCCGAAAATTAAATTCAACATAATAGATTTCACCATATTTTCTTCTATTTGGAGCCTACGGGAAAAATCAACACTCGTAGTATTGTCGTCACTCACCGAACACCCCAAACATTGACCACGCGCCGCTTTCTTGTTCCGAAAAGATTTGAAATTTCTGTGTGCCGCTAACTCTCCCTTGCTGCTGTGTTTGTTATTCACTGCAGCGCCGCCTTACGATTCCAAAAAGCCTTAAATTTGTTGCATGTCTTCAACTCCAAAAGAGAATTTTTTTTTTCAAAAGAAAACTCCTTGGGTGCGGCCTCCTTCTCTCCCTATAGAATACCAGGAAAAAAAAATGCGTCCTCCCAAAAGACTCCTCCAGAAAGTGGTGCGGCCTCTCTTATTTTCAGCCTCAGCGCATGCCTCCCTCTTCAAACCTTCTGCCCCCTGTTCATGTCCAAACCCCCCTTTGAATGTTCGCTAGCCAAGCCCCCCAAAACCCTATGCGTGTCCTTTGTTCTGTCGCCCCCTTCTTTCCTTTTCTTTCTTTTCTTTTCTTTCCTTTCTTTTCTTTCTTTCCTTTCTTTTGCTCCTCATGTAGCATGTTGCTCTAAGATGACCCATCTGCATGGCGGGGTCACATCACACTTTTTTATTTTTTTATTTTTTTCAAAGGTACATGATCTGCCCTCCACCTTCAAGCCAGATTTCGACCCTCCTACTACCCATAACTCTCAAAACTCAAAACACAAAAGTTGTAGAGCTCTTTCTCAACTTTCCCAGAGTTTTAAATCATCTCAATCGAAGCTCGGACGAGAAAGTTACGCCTAGATTACAGAGAATTGTCGAAATAGTCCATAAAACTGTGTATGGTAACTTCACATCTAATTTTGACCTTGATGCGGTTAGTATTTCGCAAAACACAAAACATGAAAATTGTGGAGTGTTTTCTTATATTTATATGGCATCCTGAATCATCTGAATTGGAGGTCGGATGAGAGAGTTACACATAGATTGCAAAGGACCATCGATTTTTAGCTTCCAATAGTTATGCTGCAATAAAAAACACCAAAATTTCATACATTACTCAATAAAACCCAAATTTTATAAATAGAACACAATGTTAGAATATTGAGAGTAATTAGGCATTTAAATAAAAAATATAATTCGTAATGCATGAATTAAAGCACCTAATTATACAATTTAAGTGCGTAATCAGGTACGTGCATGCGTGTTGGACTTTGAAGGCAATTGGTTATGGTTTATACCACTAGTCGAGTTTGCGTATAATAACAGCTAACAATTCAGCATTGGGATGACATCATTTAAGGCATTGTATAGCAGGAAATGCCAATCTCCATTGTACTGGGATGAGATTGGGGAGAGACAGATATTGAGGTTAGAGCTAATACATAAGACTTAGGATAAAGTTAGACTCATCAGGGACAGGATCAGAACAGTGCAGAGTTAGCAGAAGAGTTATACAAATACTCGGCGACGAGAGTTAGAGTTTGATGTTGGTGATCACATATTTTTTAGGATGGCACCATTAAAAGAAGTTATGAGATTTTTGAGGAAGGGTAAACTGAACCCTAGGTATATTGGACCATTCTAGATTCTTGAAAGAGTGGGTTCAATTGCCTACAGGTTGGCGTTACCGCCAATTTTATCAAGAATTCACGACGTATTTCACATTTATATGTTGAGGAAATACGTCCCAGATCCCTCACATGTAATCAGATATAAGGCACTAAAGCTTAGTGATGCTTTGTCTTATGAAGAAGCGCCAGTGCAGATTTTGGATTGGAAAGAACAAGAACTACGTATGAAAAGCATACCATTGGTAAAAGTTATGTGGTGCAACCATATAGTAGAGGAAACTTCTTAGGAATTAGAGGAGCAAATGCGCCAGAGATACCCACAACTGTTTAGTGGGAATCAGGATTAAGTTATGTAATTTGATTTGTATGTGTATAGTATAGGTAGTAT
Source organism: Malania oleifera (assembly GCF_029873635.1). Taxonomy (NCBI): domain Eukaryota; kingdom Viridiplantae; phylum Streptophyta; class Magnoliopsida; order Santalales; family Ximeniaceae; genus Malania; species Malania oleifera. The sequence goes on along the minus strand of NC_080417.1, from coordinate 22,289,350 downwards.
TTTTGTTTTAATGGTTTTGGCGAGAATTTTCTTTTAACGGTTGTAATCTCTTAGAACCCCCTATGTAACCACGGTTTTCCTCCACCATAAGTGAGGGTAATTAATAAAATGATGGTGTTGTTCTTTTAGAATGGAAATGTGATAAATGACAAATTTCGAGGACGAAACTTTTATAAGAAGGAGAGAATGCAGGGACCCGAGAAAATAAAATAATAAAGGAAATGGGAAAGATGATTTTTGGCTGAAAAGGAAGAAAATCGACTACAATTTTCTGGAGGAGTCAGAAAATCGGTGACATTTTTAGTTTATTGTGGAGCGGTAACGAGTAAACGGTAAAAAAATCAAGCCAATTAAATAGAAAATCGGTGACGGTTTCCTGAGGGTTAGAGAAAATTAGTGACGGTTTTCTCCTTAGTGAGGGTTATATGAAAGATCTTGCGAGCATTTTGGTTAAACAACACAATAACTCTCTCTCTCTCTCTCTCTCTCTCTCTCTCTCTCTCTCTCTCTCTCTCTCTCTCACTCATGCAAACCTACGAAGCTCCCTCCTTCTCTCTTCGATTCCGGCTCTGTTAAAGGTCAGATTGACAATCAGGAACCACTACGGGGTTCCTGGGAAGGTTCTATGCAACCTACGTGAAGCAGATTTTCGGTTTGGGGTTCCAGGGCACCATCCCAAAACTAGGGTAGGTGGTGTATTTCAGGGTTTTTAAGTTAATTTGGAATATATGAAATGTAGGAAGTGTTAAATGGAAATTATTCTCGGAGTGGTGTTGAATAATTTGGGAAAAATGTGAATTGCAGGGTTTTTTGGGTTGTGAACGCTGAGGGGTGTAGAAATTGGGTGTTTTAGCAAAATTTTAGTGAGCCAGGTAAGGGGAATAAATTATAGCAGTCTCTTTATGAAAATCATGGGTTGAAAAATATGTGAAATGGTGTATGTTATTTTACCTGAAATTTACTATGATATAAATATGAAATGAAATTTGTGTGGCATATGATTTATATTGAAAAATGTTTAAATTGGGTTAAATGATTTATTCTGTGAAATATGTGATACTGAAATGTGTTTTGATATGAGAATTGAAATGTGGGAAAATAATGAAAGTGAAATGTGCAGGAAATGTATCCTCTGAGAAAATGAAGAAAAGTGAAATATGAAAAATGTGTATTGAGGAATATTGAGTAATTGTGAAACGAGATATGTATATGATAGTATGAGATGAGATGAATTATGAATTGAGAAAATATCATTGAAAAGATGAATGTGTTGAGAATACTTATATTGAAATGTAAATATGAGAAATGTGAATATTGCAATGTAAAATTCTGCAATACTGATATTGAAATGTGAATATGAGAAATGTGAATATTGCAGTGTAAAATTCTGCAATACTGATATTGAAATGTTAATATGAGAAATGTGAATATTACACCTTTAATTCTACAATATGAATATTGAATTGTGAGAATTGAAATGTGATATTTCGAAATAGGAATACAGACATGAGATTGATGAAATGCCAATACCATATAATGATTGCTGGTATGTGGCAGTGATAACCCTGATGGATGAATATGGAAACCCCAATAATGGATTGTAATATTGAGCACGGTACCATTGCTAGTGGCGTTAGTGCAACCACACAAGCTTGTGGAGCGTGTGGCGTGATTGTCAATTGAGTTGTATAGTATAGTTGTTGTACCCTCTGAGTCCAAATCAGGGCTATAGGCCAGCCAGTCGTACTACAAATACGAGATATATGATGATATTTGACCTAACTGGGTCAGCCAACCACAGTTAGATTCAGCGTTCAGGCCGCACAACCCTATTCATGAGGGGAAGTATGACGTGGAGGGATATACTTAGGGTAGCCATGAATACAGACATGGATGTATTGGTAACTAGTGACACTTATGAACTTGATATGGAAATGGAAATGGAAATGGAAATGAAATGAGAATGGAACAAGAAAGGAAATGAGAAATGAAATTGTGTGAGTTAATAAATAATTAAAGCGAAGTAAAACACACCGCCCAAGGGCTTACTGAGTAAGGTAAGTGCTCTGATAAGTATCAATTGTAGCTGAACTCGAGTTAATCGGGCTAGACTACAAACGATATTAGGGTAGAGGGAAGGTGCTTGTATAGGTAGGTAAGCTTCCTTATTCTTAGGAACTTCGCCGATAAACTTGGGTTACGAATGAATGATTTTGGAAATGGAAGTGAAAGCTTATTAAAACTTGTGTTGTATATCTATATGATTATGATTATGGATTTGGTATATTTTCTAAGAAGATATTATTACTAAAACGAATATATGTTATTATATAATTAATCTCATATTGCCTCACACTGTAAATAATTTATTCCATTTTACTGAGATGTGTCTCACCCAATTATTTAAATATTTTAGGAAACCAAGATAGACTTGGTGATAGAGCTCCGAGATAGAGGAGAGTAGATACCTTGGGTAGACAGAGTGAGTATTTTGTGCTAGGGAGGTTTGATTCCCCTAGAGTTTTTGTGTTGGACTTGTAATTATGGATGGTGGTACTTTGGTATGTGTATTCGCTGCGGTATGTATGTATGTATGTGTATATATATATAAAATGACTTCTGCTGTTAGGATTATGTATATAAGTATGATTGTATACCCGATACCCACTTTCGGGTCGAGTTATGTATTATGGTATTAGTGGTTGACGTGGCCGGTTTATGGTTATATGTGATGTTTACATGGAAAAAAATGGTATGAAAAGTCGGGCCGTCACACATTATATGGAATGAAATTGAACGACATGAACGAAGCAAGTTGGAAGGAGCTTGAAGCAAAGGCGGTTTCCACGATCAAGTTATGTCTAGCTGATGACGTGTTGTATCACATCATGGATGAGGACTCGTCCGTGGCGGTTTGGTTGAAATTGGAGCGCCGATGCATGTCCAAGTCGATTTTGAACAAGTTGTAACTTAAGAAAAAGCTTTATTTTGCCCAGGAAAAAGAAGGATGTTCATTGTTTAAGTGTAGGAAACTAGGGCACATAAAACCAGAATGTTCAGCGTAGGAGAAAGGAAAGGCAAAAGGTCAAGGGGTTTCGTCGAAATCTATGAATGTAGTTGAAGAAGGGGACTCGAAAAGTAGTGATGGTGAGATGCTTACTATTTCATCAGGTTCAGAATGCCTCACATGTTCTTGGATCGTAGACTCGGGATGTTATTTTCACATAACGCCCAACAAAGTTTGGTTCACCACTTACAAATTGGTGAGTCCTGGTTCCATTCTAATGGGAAATGGTGCAGTTTGCAAAGTTATCAAAATGGGGGATATCAGGATCAAGATGTATAATGGTGTGGTAAGGATGTTGTGTGGGGTAAAACATTTACCCGATATACGAAAGAATGTGATATCATTGGGTGCTTTGGATTGTGATGAGTATAGTTTCAAGTCCAAAGGCAGGACGATGATGGTGTGTGATGGCGTATTGATGGTGATAAAGGGACATATGATAGCAAGGAATCTCTATGCAATATAGGGTAACATAGTTGTCGGTGGAGTTATAGTTGAGAGTTCTAGGGGTAACTCATGTGGCACAAGTTGGAGTTGTTTGCTTGGTGTAACTTGTGGCTAAGGTGGAGTACTTGACCGAGAGAGAGTTCCTGAGGTCAGATATTGTTGCTGAGTACGTTGAAGTTTAAGAAATTTTGTGAGCGGGGCATGGTGTATGCAGGGCTTGCAATGGAGTTCTTGGTTAAGTCAACGAGTATGACGTGTTTCTCGGTTAATCAATCACCAAAGGAATCACTAGAAGGGAGAGTTGTAGGAGAGGCTTAAACTAGTTATGCAGTAGACTTTGGAAGTCCAGCCATGTATGTTTCTAGTGAGGTGGGATTTAGGCCGTCTTGGTGTAATGTCTAGATGGTGCATCTTTCTGGTATATATGAAAGATAAGTTCAAGTTGGGTGATCCAACGACAAACAGGGTGGTGATTGGTGGAGATATGGTTTTAGGTATTAAAGCCATGAGACAACATACTCAAGTATATGAAGAGAAATAGGTGCCAAAAAGCCGCAGTAGCAGCAATGAGCATGTAGTGCAAGTGGAGTTGGAGACTTAACGTAGGGGTGTAGGGAGTTCTAACTTAAAAGACTTGTAGTATCACAGGATATGCTGGAACAGAAAGGAGATTGTGATGCAGGTGAAGTTTCATACTTAGGGCAAGAATGACATTGGTCATAATGTAGGGAGTTCGAGCTTGGGAGATCAACATGTTTACAATGGGCTTAGAGGCACTATTAGGCCATCACTACCAGGAAGGATCCGACTACCTTTTAGAAGGTAGTGCATGACTAGGAGAAGGGTAGGTGGACAGGTATCATGGTGGAGGATATGAAGGTATTGTATAAGAATTAGATATGGAGGTTAGTGGAGCTCCCAGAAGGGGAGAGGGAGATAAGCTGCAAGCGGGAAAGTATTCTGTGGTTTTATGTGAGTGACATGCCAATTACTGGAAAGGTTCAGATTAAGGTAAATCAGTCAAAGATTCTGTTGAGAGAGGAAGTTGACATGAAGGTCTTGAGCGTTGCCAAGATTATTCTTGGGTTGGAGATTCACAAGAGTAAAGTTATAGGGAGATTGGGATTATCTCAGGGTGACTTTGTAACTGCGGGGATATTGGTTTTATCTTAGGGCAGCTGTGTGGACAAAACTACATGGAGATTATGGTTACCTCAAGGTGATTTTGGGGATCAAGTGTTATTGAGGTTTAGTGTGGTTGATGTTAAACCTATCACTGGTACACCGTTGGTGAATCTAAGCAAGTAGTCTATTGCTCAGTACTTGAAGACGAACAATGATGTTTGGGTCGTGTCAAAGGTTTCCTACGCCAGAGTAGTTGGGTACATTGACGAGCAATAGAGGGTTCCGTTAGTTGTGAGGTTCGCAGAGGGAGGCTACATAGGGGACATAGATGATAGGAGGCGTGCAACGGGGTGCATTGTGGGAAGGTATAATTGTTGGAAGTTTGGGGTACAGTCTTAGGGTGCGTTGGTTACAACTGGATTGAAGTTCTTGGTAGAGGCTGAGGCTACCAATTAGGGGTGTCCAAAAATTACTGAAAAACCAAAAATCAGACCGAAATCGAATTGAAACACATTTCGATTTGATTTTTTGATTTGTGGCTTCAGTTTTGGTTTTTGTTTTGGATCAAAACCGAATCGAAAAAACCAAAACCCAAATTAATAAATTATAATTGTATAATTTTATATAATACTAATAGTTAGAGTTGTTGCATGTTGGATCGCCAGTTGCCAGTGAGAAACCACCTCTGAATCCACCATCACTACCAAATTCAGAATAACACCCAGCTCCGCTAGCAATTTCCTCTTCTTCACATCTTCTCCAACGAGTCCTTTATCTTCTCTGCCGCCGTCTCCTTCTCTTCCAAATTACTCTTGAAGTGAAGCCTCTTCACCGACAGACATCACAATCCCATCGTCTTGATCACTCCCTCTCTCTATATCTCCTTCCCCAATTTTCTTCGTTTCAAATTTGATCATCCATGGTTTGCTGATTCAATTGGACGACTCGCAACCCTTCCTAGAGGTCTTCTTGTGCAGGAACCACCCGACCAGAGAGAAGAATTTGAGATAGTGTAGGAATCACTTGATGCTAGCCATCCACATTGGTTGGAAATGGGAAGAAAACAAGTTTCCCCATCTTATATATTTTAGTTGGATCCTCCCTTTATTTTGTCTCATGTGTTAGGCTTTGCATTCAAAGCATTAGCCCAGTTAGAAATATAAAAAAGGCTGTGGCCTATGGATGCAACCCAACTTGGGCTCAAGAATTGTTTTTGTTGCTTGATAGTTCAAAATTTGATAAAACAAAAAATAACCAAACTGAACCGCAAAATTGAAGGTTTGGTTTTCTCATAAACCAATGGTATACAGTTCAGTTTTGGTTCAGTAGTTTTAAAAATCGAGGAGTTCGGTTTGGTTCAGTTGACGATTTTGGCAACAATCGTACCGAACTGAACTGTGCACACCCCTACTGCCAAGGCAACATTGTGGTTCGAAGGATCGTTCAAGGAGCTGGGTGTTCAATTAGGTGGAGTTCTTGTTACCATAGTCAAGTTCATTCATGACTTGGACTTGGTTTATGTCTCTTGGTGTTAGAGGGGAGGTGGGTCCTGATCTACAGGCTCAGGTGGAGCAATGGTTATGTTTTTAGATTTCCAAGGTGGTGAATATTCACCAAGGTGGAGATTGTTGGGGATGTGGCTCATATTTAGAGCAAATCACATGCACTGGAGAAAGCTACATGACGCGAGGGACAAAGGGACAAAAACAAGGTGCAGCCATGGAGGGCAAACCGTCGATGGTTTAGGGCCTAACCGTCAAAGGTTTTAGGCAGTAATTGCAAAGTGTTTTTCTTCTACTTCAAACCGTCAATGATCTCTGTTGGTGCAGACTATGTATTTTCAAATTGGGGGCTTGTAGATTGGGCTTATCAGAGGAATTTCCTCCGGGGGATTGTTACAGATGTAGTTTAGATATACTAGAACACTTATGTACGCATTGTGTTAATACTTAAACAATACTGTAACCCAAAGATTATAACTTTGATATTGATCATAGTGAAAACCTAAGTGCCGCTCTCGTGGACGTAGGCTACTACCAAATCACGTAAATCTTGTGTGTTCTAGTTATTTTTTTATTCTTCTTATTATTGTTTGATTATTTCTTGAGTATATTTCATCATTGAGTGATTGCATTAGTGGTTGTTGATTGTTTCATGATTGATTGTGTGGTTTCACTACATGTGTTCAAGTTGAACGAACATCAACACCACCAACTTGGAATTCCAAGTAACCAATTTTCTTTTAGGCATTTCGCAAATGGTTTTTTTGGTAGTGCATAAGCTGTCACATTTGTTAAACTTTTCCTACCACTAGCTACTTTTTTTTCTCACATGCAAAAGAACAATGGTCATTAGCATCTACATTATCAGTATCTTCTACACTCACTACCTTTTAAATAGTTAGAAAGCTTTTTTCGAATTTTGCTCCCAATGTATAGGAATTTATTTATTTATTTATTTGTAAATTTTCTTTGAGCATGACTTCTATTTTTCTTTAGAAGACTAAAATTGCTCTATTGGAGTCATTTCCTCTTTGTGTGCATGTTTGTGGGGGTGGCGGGGGAGTGGCCTTGATCTACAATGATCATGTTCACAAGGGGAATTGGCTCCTTTCAATTGGTTGGAGTCAAAATTTTTATATGAGATTGATATGTGTTGGGAGAAATATCAACAAACAATCACAGCGGAATAATTCTTCTTCCTATATGCAAGCAAATATAATGTATCTCTACTTTTATACGTGCTGAAAATAATAAGAAAAATAATTAATCACACCAAGCCATAAGAACACAAACAATTTTTTATATAGAAAACTTCCCCAATGTGAGGAAGAAAAACCATGGGACCTAGTTCAGTTGAAATTTCTACTATCAATCAAATAATGAGTACACAAAGTCTTCTTTAATCGTAATTAGAGGTTACAAATATATCTTATCAAGATGTCATCGATCTTGACAAATACAAAGAGAATTGGAGAGAATATACTAAAATTGCGGTTACTATTCACAGGCACAAATCCCAACTCATGAGCTCAAAATACAATCTCCACCGTTCAGATTATAGTTCCTTGAGTTGTGAACTTCTTCTCTAAATGTCAGCTCAATCGGACCACGGAAGAAGTGGGATCGGAGTCTTAATGAAATTTGGATAGTATAAGAAAAACAAACATGCTTTTATCTCCTTCTTTTGAAAAGTGGCGCTCGTCCCCTCTCCCCTCTCTTTTTATGACTTCATTTAGGCTATCACACTAAATGACTGGACTTTGGGCTTTTAATAAAACCAACTTAGGCTTTTCTCCACATGGAAGGAAATAACCCAACAATACATTCCTGGGACAACCAAAACCACTTCCTTCCCCTTCTTGGCAAGCCAAACTATTGTTGCCCAAATTCACATGATCAATTTATAGTTTCAATCACCTATAAAGAATAAAGAAATTTTGAGTATCTAAGGTATACTCTAACGATCATCTCAACATTTTAAGGTAAGGATGGCAGAAATAATAATGCAAAGGTAATAATAAGAAGAAATGAGTTCGAGAGACCAAACCTCTCTGAAGACTTTTACTTTTCCGTGCTTAATTTCATATGCTTTTAAACTAGAGGGGCCTTAATTTCAAATATTGCACTCTTTCATTTTTTCTTTATAATTTGAGTGTTACACCTTTCAAAGTACCTTATTGAGAAAGGCTTATAAGAGACAATCCTTTTACATTAAATTTAAAATTCATATATATACTCGTATAAGTGCTAATAGGACACATCTGCAATTGGAAAGCAAATTGAAGTTCCAAATCGTAGAGCCGTGACTTAAGCCACTCCCACAAAATTGAACTACAAATCCTCACAGCACTAAATGCGTTTACTATGATATTTTCCCGCAAATTCTCCAAGTTCATGCAGAAGGAAGGATAGTGGAATTTGTGCGCACTGCGCCCCTGGCGCATCTTATAAAACTCGTCAGGCCCTCCCTCCGGTCCCGTCACAGTACGCGAGTCGTCCGCGGCTTCAGAAAGCAGAGCGGAAGGCAAAGCTTCACCTTTCAGTCCTTGACTCGCCTTCTCACAATGGCCAATTCGTCTGTGTTCCATTTGGATTCCAGGTCCGATCTCTCTCGCTCGTTCTCCTCCATTTTCGCTTTAACTTTTCCGCTCGTTGGCTGCCGAGAAAACGGAATGAAATGAAAGAAAATGAACTAGAGTCTCTGTGCTTCCACGTATAGTTACATTAGGCTCAGTTGAGTGGAATCTCATTTGCTCGGCCGGTTAATTTTTGTTAGTCGTTTCTCGTTTTCTTTTACAACGTTTTCTCAGCGACCAAACTTAGCCTTGGAAAACAAGTTATACATGATTCGCGAATTGATGTTTAATTTTTTCTAAATACATGTTGATATTGTGGTATATGTATTTAAATTTGAATTGAGCATTCTTTTCACTATGATAAGGGTTTCCTCTCAATCTGATTGCAATGGGGAGGCTGGATTCAGCTCTGTTGATCCGGGGTTTGCCGAGATTCTCGTAGTGCGTCACGGCGAAACGGCGTGGAATGCAGTTGGAGTAATTCAGGTTTGATTTAATGGAATAGTCAATAACAACAATAACTAAGCCATTATTTCAACTAGTTACTAGCCGCTACGTGAAATACGTTCCAATTTGGAGATTTGCTGACTCTATGGTTGAATGTTTTATAGAACGTACAAATTTGCGCATCCAATCTCGTTCTTGCTTTCAAATTTGAGTGAATGTCCAATTAATTTGCATTTTGAAGTTAGGAGCACTGAGAATGTAACGTATCTAACGTTGTGACGAGTAGCTGGTTGAGGCAGCTTTCTTCGTACATTGCTAGTCATCCTCACCTATCTCTCATTTTTTGCGTGCCTCTCACTTTTGCCCCAGTTTTCCAATCAAATTTTCTGCCTTTTAATAGGGACACATTGATGTTGAATTAAATGACGTTGGGAGACAGCAAGCAGTTGCAGTAAGTTATGAGTCATATTATATTATCGCATCATTGCGTGTCCTTTTCGTTTGTAATGCCTGGTAATTACTTTTCTGAAGGTGGCTGAACGACTGTCCAGGGAAGCTAGAATTACTGCTGTATACTCATCCGACTTGAAGCGAGCTCTTGAGACTGCACAGACAATAGCAGTCAATTGTGGTGGATTAGAGGTATGAATTTAATTGCAGCATTCCTGTTATACTGTTTGTATAGATGATGAGCGAATTTTCATTGTGACTGCAAAAATAAGAAGAATAAGTTTTCCATGCATTAATGCATTTAAAGCTTTGAATGAATCTATTTTCATTTTGCAGTTTTAATTTACATATAAATTGGGGCAAGCATATTTGAAAACTAGTTCAAGAAAGAATCATTTAGGCATATTGCATACCCAAACTTAGACCAGATGGATGTAGGAATTGATGTGTACAACGAAATATACAACAAGTAGTTGCTTGTAAACTCAAGGATTTCTTGGGTAGATCCGGGTTTGATTCTTAGGAGTTACGACTTTTCAACTAAGATTGAACCTTGGTGTTTAAGTGGAGAGGGGTATTGGGGTAGACCTATTATCCTGATGGATTAGTCTAGTTCTCAAAGGGCTTTGGATATCATTGTATGAAAGAATGATAATGACCATATGCCTTTGGGAAGATACATAAGTAAGCAAAGTTAATTGGTAAGTTCTATATGCAAAATAGGCAATGATAAGAAATTTAGAAGTTTGAAAGGAGATTGGCAGGATGGAAAATTGTTTTCTTATCAAAAGGAGGCAGCCTCACCCTCATTAGGAGCACTTTGACGGATATCACCTTGTTAGATAGGGAGTGGTTAAGCAACCCATTTATTTAGGAGGTTTGGGGCTAAAATGCCTCCTCACTTTCAATAAAGCCCTCCTTTGGAAGTGGTTATAGAGGTTCATGAAGGTGAAAAACCTATTTTGGTGGGATATTATTCTCTCTAAACATGGGCTTGAGCATAGTGGTTGGATAGCACACAATAGTAGGGCACCCTATGGAGTGGGAGTTTGAAAATTCATGAGGGAAGGATGTGATGATTTTTTCCAATTTGTGACATTTCAAGTGGGAAATGGGGCCAATGTGTACTTCTGGCATGATGTGTGGCATGAGAACAGTAATCTTAAGAGTTTTCTTTCCTTCCATCAATAGCTTGGCTCGTGACAAAATTGCCCTTATTAGTCATCATCTCCAAATCACTAATCACTCAGGGAATTTTCTGGAATATTCATTTTACTAGGAATGTGGCAGATTGGGAAGTTCATGCACTTTTTGAAATTTTTGTTACCAAAACATCCCCAATGAACCAAAATGGGCTTTGGACAAAAATGGTGTTTTCACTATTAAACCTTTCTACAAGAAGCTCTCCTCGATGGGAACAAATTCCAACAACTGCCCTTGGATTCACATTTGGAGGACAGCAGCCCCTTCAAAGGTTGTATTTTTTGTTTGGGAGTCCACACACGAGAATATTTTAACCCTTGACAATTTGTAGAAGAAGACTTATAGTCACAAATAGGTGTTTTTGTTTTGTATGGCTGATGTAGAATCAGTCAACCACATTTTTCTCCATTGCCCTTGGACAAGGAACTTGTGGAATTTGGTTTTATCCTTTGATTGAACAGCAGTGGGTTACTGAAAATTCAGTTGGAGGGGAGATTTAGGCTTGGAAAGGCATCAGAGCCACTAAGGAGAAGTGAAAGGCTCTAAACCTCATCCCTCTCACCATTTTTGATGTTCTTGGAAAGAAAGAGATAAGAGAGCCTTTAAAGATATAACTACTCTACTTTAGATTTGCAATAGAGTAATGAATTGCTGTTGTTTCCAGTGGCTCAGTGGGAAAAATGTTAATGATCATAATTTAATCCTTGATGTTTGTGACACTTTATAGAGTGGTTGATGTTTTGTACCATGGGTTGACATCCCATTGATGCGTTGCTATAAATTTCTCTTTATTGATAAAAAATTTGGAGGATTTAGAATATAGATCTATTTGTGGAAGGCGCTATAAGTTTAAAAAAATTCAGATGGCGGATGATGAAGCATAGTGATGTCTCATTGTGCTTGATAGGTGTCAGAAATGGACGGACCTTTGATACATGTCCATGCTTGTTGGAACAAACGACATAAATTTGGGCTCCAACATGCATAACGATATAGTTGGGGCATGACTTTTGACATTGATGGGGCACCTTTATTAATGGACTCTACTTAATAATGAAGAAGAGATGCCAAAGGTTAAAAGATTTGGAGAGGAGAGCTTCTCAAGAGGTTTCTCTACTCTCTAGAAAAATGCAACACAATGCTTCTCTTCTCTTTATGAAGGCTTGTACATGGAGCTTGCTCTTCTCTTGTTGAAGGTTGCTTTGTGTAAGTTGATTTTGTGCTTGCACTTCTACTCTTTTAGTTTGAAGGTGGATTTTATCTTATCATTATTGTTGGCCTAACAAGGCTTAGAATCTTATTTTGATGATAACAAATCAAGGGTACTTGACATATTTGTTTAAGTGAAGTTTTAGGGCTCAAATACTTTGATAAAAGATCAAGATCAAGTGTTTGAAGAGTTTTACTAAAAGCTTATACTTAAAGCTTGAAGATTTGATGAAGCTGAAGATTATTAAGAAAGAAGCTCAAGATAGACAAATAATGGAAGCAAATGCATGAAGAATTAGTACTTAGAAAGTTATAGTTTATAAAAAGTCTCATGTAAGTACTTCATACGTTTTCAATATAGATGTTTGAAGCTCTTAGGAACAATGATTGACTTAGAGACCTGTTTTTTGAAAACCATGGAAAATACTTTTAAAATTTTCATTAAGTTTTCCAAGATCAAAGGTTAAAGTTTTTGGAATCAAAGTTTTGAGAAACATATAAGCTGCAAGGATAGGCGACTGATGGAATTGTATTAGGCGATTGACATTTTATGTTGACAAAAGTTAAGCAAACAGAGCAGAGACAGGCGACTGACCCTGAGGTCACAGTCGATTGACTCAACGCTGTGTTTTCAAAATACGCTAAATTTAAAAGGCTTAGGCGACTGACCCTTGTGTCACAGTCGACTGATGTTTGTGTTTTAAATTTTAAACAACGAGGGAAAGTTTCCAAAACTGATTTCTTGACTCTCAAACTTGGAGAAAACTTGGGAAACACTACAAGTAACTTGGGGAATAAGAAAATAACTTTATTACTCTATAAATACATGTTATTTTCACAAATCAAATACAACAATCAAGCACATACTGATTACAAGTTTAAAGCTTTCTTGCTGAAATTTTCTATAAAGTCTTGTTGTGTTTTTGTGCTGATATAACTCACGGTTTTTGATCGTTTTCTTCTGAGATTTTCAAATCAAATAAGAACCCTGGTGATATTCATCTGAGCTTCACTCTTATATATTGATTATTGCTGAAGTATATTGATTTTCACTTGTACAAATTTGCTCTAATTAATAGTGTTCTTGTATGAGCAAAGAAGGTTTCTTGTTTTCTTGTTGTTTGACGATTCAGGGATATTGGATTGTTGCCTAGTAAGAAGGGGTATTTTTGTTTGAGTGGGTTCTACACTTCATACGGAGAGAGGTTGTAACTTTGCCTGGTAAAAAGTTGGAAAGGAAAATCCACACACCGGTTGCTTAGGGCAAGGACGTAGTCTACTGGCCGAACCTTGTAAAAAATCTGGTCTAAAGCTCTCCCTCCTTAATCTCTTTATTTTGTTGCAAGTATATAGCCTGCGTGTATGTTTATTAAACACTTGTTGCGTATTGGAAGTTGCTGAATTACTGATTTTGTTTCATATTTGAAATCAGCACACTATCTTGTTGGTTTAACAAGTTCAAAATTGAATACTGATTTTGAATATCACAAGCTGAAGTTAATTTTGCTAAATTTATTATTCTATTGAAGGAAAGTTGCAGAGCTTTATAAAACTAATCTTCTTGAAAATATCTTTGATATTATCACTATTCATGGTTGAAGAATAAATTCTGATTTTGAATGAAAAAAGTTCTGAGATTTTAATCAAGTTGATCTTTAATATCATTCATTTATAAAAGATTGATTTTGGATTAAACAAAAGATTTTTGATTTCAATATTATTGCTGATTGTGTGGTTGTTAGAAAATAAATTTGTTGGGTTAATACTTAACTAAGAAATTTGTAAAACAAAGTTACAAATAAATTTTAAAAACCCAATTCATCCCCCCTCTTGGGAGTATACCTAAATTCTCAATTATGTTAGCAATTTTGAGTTCTTTTACATCTAAACTATATTTGGGAGTTTGAAGGCTAGGGAAAGGAAGGGTGTGATGGTTAACTTCCCTCATTTGGATGTTTTGTTACTAAAGTACTAATTATTGAATTTATTCTCACATTAGATTCTTCCCTACAATCTAGTTTATGTTATTGAAAGATGAAAGTTGAGCTAAAAGTAAGTACCACTGTTGAAGCAATTTTTCAGGGACAAGTTGTCATTCTTAAGTTTTCTTGGTGAATTGTTTTTGAGATGATAAACACATTTGGGGATGCACATGCCTATTCTTGGCAGAAACGCTTATGAGGGGATTGTGGCCCATGGAGTACAATAGTTCAATGGTCCGATGAAGTTGCTTCGTCTGCCTAGATTTAGGGTGAGGGAGGAGGTTGTCCATAACTTCGACATGAGTAACTGCAGCTCAGTTACCATGGTACAAAGAATTAGGAAACTGGGCCTGAGGGATGCCCACGATCTTGCATTAATGACCAATCAGGCCACAATCCAGGTTAGATTCTGGATACCCCATTGTGGAAATTAATGGGCACCACATATAAGAACATGAGGGATAGATTGGGTGAAGGTAAGTACACTTTGAAACCCTAACGCTATGGTTCTCTTGTGCCTCTTCCTTAAACAACTACTTAGTAAGCATTGAGGGCTTTCCTGGAGCCTTGCTTTGGTCACTCCATGCTTTCTTCTATGTAGGAATCTCTTGACTAGGAAAAGCCATCACCTATGTGGGAGTCTATAGCCCAGGTCATTGAACTTGGTGCATCTCATAGTTTTAAAATTCAGTGCATAACGGCTAATAACAGTATTGGTGGTTTGCAGGACTGTCACAAGGTGATTTCTCAGGGGTCCTGACTCCTAATGACTGTTATGAGTTGTTACAGTCTGCTATGGACTGTTACAGCGTGAGACTGGTTGTAAATAATTAAATAGGTTTTTGAGTCTACTTTTGCATTTCTTTTTCTCTCTTTTAACTTTATTGAAGCTTAGAAAGTCAATTTTAAGATAGTAATTTTTTTATTATAAAAAATTCATTTTTGGGTTTATATTTTCCTTTACAATTATTATGCATTTTTTAAATAACTAGCATTCAAATAAACCTAACTTTTTTCTCTCATTAAATATATTCATATTCTAAGTTCTTTAAATTTTATTTGATTATTTTTTTTATGTTTTTCTTACGCTTAATTTGGAGATGAAAATATGTGCTATTTCTATGCATTTTTGTTCTTGTTTAACATATAAACATTCTATATTTTATTTTTTGAATAACAATTATTAGATTGAGGACTAAAAAAGTGCAAAATATGGCATTCTATATTTTATATTTCTTTATATTTATGATGTCATATTTTAAACTTCACTTATGATTAATAAAGTAAAGTAGCAAATGCATCCTTCTAAACTCTAGCAACTAAAGTGGTTTAGATGACATCCAATACTATGTGTTATATTTAAATTGATTAAAATTTACAAAAAAAAATCATTTAAATTATTAGTATATAGGACCCTTGGATCAAAACATGTGAATCTATGTGTTTTTAACAAGTTTGCTAGACGCAGTGTATGTCACCCATTACATAAGGTCTGCAAACCATTACACCGCGACCAAACTGTTACCGTTATTTAAAACCATGGTGCACCTTGCCAATTTTTGCATTAACAAGCACCGGCCTAGCCACACTAGACTAACCATAGCATGTTTGAAGATCAGCTCGGCATATTCTCTAAGTCTCAAGTCAGCTCCCCCACCCTCAACCAAAACCTTCTTTCCATTCAACCATTTTTTAACCTTTTTTTTTTTTTTTTTTTGTAGAATCCATCCTACAACAGCATTCCAAGAAGCAACTTCATATGGTATGGGATTTGATTCATCAAATCACACTTGAAAGAAAGGAATTTCACCACTCTGTGGGCTCCTTCTTCCTCTTCTTGAGCAAAAGTTATCCACCTTAAAAAAAATACAAAACAATATCAAAATAATCAAAACAACACAGCCAACCAATCACACTGTAAATTAGAAAAAGAAAACCCTATGAAACACCCAGCTGCAAAAAACCTACAAAGAGACCAAATACTGAATCCTATCCCAAAGCATATCCAAAGACATCTTCTTCCCTGCAAAAATATGAGCATTCCATTCTAACCAAATCCCTCACAAACCTACGAACATTGCACATGTCCACAAGGCCGAAGCATCCTTACCCCTTCCAAAACTTGAAAAATGTATAGCCATCAAATCTTCAACCAAATCTGGATGCTTCCAATTCTCTCCAAATAAACCAAAAGGTTATTTGACACCTTCCAAAAAGGAGCAATGCAGGAAAAGGTGAGAAGCAGATTCTGAATTTTGAAAACGAAGAGAACAAACATTTGGTGATAAAGCCTAAAAAGGCCTCTCACCGTGCAACAGATTGTTAGTTTTAACTCTATTAAGAACAGCCAACCAAATCTATGAAGTGGGAAAGACAAGCTTTTATTGGTTAAAAAGCTCAAGAAAAAATTTACAGGAATACTCCCCAAAAGAATCAAGAAGCCAAGAACAATAATCTCTCCTTTGGGAAAGGAGCCTACTACCTACCATCCAACTACCTACCATCCAACAAACTTAATAAGAAGGCAAGTTCCAAAGCCTCCCTATCCTTGAGAGCCTTATGAAAATGGAAATCCCAATAGAAACAATCCCCATTAGAAATAAAGAAAGAGGAAATTGGTTCATTGTGCAAAGAGGACAATCTAAACAAATGGGGAAAAGATGATCAAAGCGAAGAGCCCTCCCTTCCCTATGTCTTCCCAAAACCAAACATGATACCCATTTCCCACAATAAAATTTGTATATGAAATCACAAAAGGATATAACTGTGAAATTCCCCTCCAAGGACTTAACACAAGAACATCTCAAACCCAAATTATCATCCCACTCGTTAACCTACAAGCCAAATTTACTCTTAGTAACTTTGTGCCAAAGGGAAGATTACTCTAAGGGAAATCGCCACAACCATTCACCCATTGAAGCAATGTTCTTAGACACCAACTTACCAAGGCCCCAAAACCCTTCCTTTCTGCACCTACAAACAACCACCAAACTACAGAAATGATCTTTATTCTCCCCCACCTTACACCAAAGAAAATCTCTAGATCTTTCCAACACTATTGGCTACCTCACAACTGACAAGTATTCTAAAGATAGACAAGAAATAAAGAGGAATAACTTTGATTTTCTTAGCCTTACATTGCCTTCAACATGGACCATTTTTCACTCGTTATTGATGATGTTGCTTTCATTTTTTGCCATTTTCTTTTCTTTTCTAATGTGGGCCATGATTAAATACTTTTTATCTCGTCCTCAAAGCTACTGCTAATTTATTATTATTATTATTATTGGCCCCTTGATTTTCTTAGCCTACTATTATGGGCTGAGTATTTCACATCTTGTGAAGGTATGTGCGGCACTAGCTAAAACACTCTTGTTTAACCAGTTAACCAAAGATTACCGTGGTTTACCAACTAGGGGTGTAACAAAACCATCCGAAATCAACGAAATTGACAACACCGAATTGAACCGGACCAAAATTAATCGGTTTTGTAGGTGAACTAGTTTGGTTTAGTTTAGGGAATAGGGGAACTGAGACTTTCGGTTCGGTCTACGGTTGGAATGTTTAAAAAATAGGCATAAGCAAACTAAACTATATATATATATTAAAATATTTTATATTTAGTTATTTATTTAACTTATTTACACTTAAAAAATTAAAAAAATACAAAATACAAAATACAAAACTAAAACAGAAATACCCTAAGACCCTAACCCAACAACCCAGTAACCCCTCTCCCCCTCGTTAGTCGTCCGCTATTCCCCTCCAGAAAACCCCAAGTCCTTAAGAACCTAACTTGCCCTCCTACCAATCGCCGCCTTTGCCTCTCGCTAGCCTCTCAGCTCTTTAGTTCACTACTTCGTGAGTTTACCCTCCTACCAATTGTTGCCTTTGCCTCGTTATGGCCTCGCATAGTCACCTTGTCTTCAACGACTCCTTCATGCGGCCGTGATTGCCGACTGCTGAGAATCATGAGATCTCAATTCTCAATTCCCTCTCTCTATGTCTCTCTCTCTAAAATCTTCTCTTTGACTCTCTCTTTGCAAATTGCCACCTCCATCCTCTACTTGTAGCCTTTGTGCAACCGTGCCTTCTCTCTTCTCTTTGACAAGGTCTAGGGTTTCACTTTTTATCTATTGATCTTGAAAGTTGAAGCACAAAATACACTCAACTCTCATAGTCTCACTTGGATCTACATTGATTAAGGCCCAAACCAACCAGCAAAATCAAACCGAGATTAGTCAGTTTGGTTTGGTTTAGTTTTTTGGCAATTTCCTCTATTAAGAACGACCATCCGAATCTATGAATGGGAAAGAAAAGCTTTTATTGGTTAAAATGGTCTAGAAAAGATTTATAAGAATACTCCCCAAAAGAATCAAGAAGCCAAGAACAATAGTCTCTCCTTTGGGAAAGGAGCCTACTGCCTACCATCCAACAAAATAAGGAGGCAAGCTCCAAAGCCTCCCTATCCTTAAGAGCCTTATGAAAATAGAAATCCCAATAGAAACCAGCCCCATTAGAAATAAAGAAAGTGGAAATTGGTTCATTGTGCGAAGAGGACAATCTAAACAAATGGGGAAAAATGAACGAAGCGAAGAGCCCCCCACCCCAATGTCT
This sequence comes from Malania oleifera, assembly GCF_029873635.1. Lineage (NCBI taxonomy): Eukaryota > Viridiplantae > Streptophyta > Magnoliopsida > Santalales > Ximeniaceae > Malania > Malania oleifera. The sequence continues at coordinate 22,270,725 of NC_080417.1, read as the reverse complement.
TCCCAAAACCAAACACGATACCCATTTCCAAAAAAAAATTTGCATACGGAATAACAAGAGGGTATTACTATGAAATTCCCTCCCGAGGACTATCACAAGAACATCTCAAACCCAAATTATCATCCCACCCATTAACCTACAAGACAAATTTACTCTTTAGTAATTTTTTGCTGAAGGGAAGACTCCTCTAAGTGAAATCGCCACAACCATTTACCCATTGAAGCAATGTCCTTAGACACCAACTTACCAAGACCCCAAACGCCTCGCTTTTTGCACCTACAAACAACCACCAAACTACCCAAATGATCTTTATTCTCCCCTACCCTAGACCAAAGAAAGTCTCTAGATCTTCTCAATTCTAGTGCCCCCTTGAGTTTCTTAGCCTTATATTGCCTTCACATGTTGCTTTCATTTTCTGCCATTTTCTTTTCTTTTCTAATGTGGCACATAATTAAATACTTTTTATCTTGTTCTCAAAGCTACTGCTAACTTATTGTTATTAGCCCCTTGATTTTCTAAGCCGACTGACTATTGTCATGGGCCGAGTATTTCACACGTTTTGAAGGGCTATGCAGCACTAGTTAAAACACTCTTGTTTAACCAGTTAAGATTACTATGCTTTACCAACTAGGGGTGTAACAAAAATTGACCAAAACTGATGAAACTGACCACGCCAAACCTAACCGGGCTGAAATTATTCGATTTTGTAGGTGAGTTGGTTTGGTCCAGTTTAGGGAACAGGGGAACCGAGACTTTCAGTTTGGTCTACAGTTTGAATGTTTAAAAATCCGGCAAAACCAAATTGAACCATATATATATAAATGTTTTATATTTAGTTATTTATTTAACTTATTTACACTTAAAAAAAAAAATCAAAGTACAAAACTGAAATAGAAAAACCCTAAATCCCTAAGACCCTAACCCACCCAACCTAGTAACCCCTCGACTCCTTATCAGTCGTCCCTTGATCCCCTCTGTAAAACCCTAAGTCCCTAAGACCCTAACCTGCCCTTCGCTGATCACTGCCTTTGCCTCTTGCTAGTCTCTCGACTCTTTAGTTCAAGGCTTCACGATTTTTCCCTTTTGCTGATTGCCGCTTTTGCCTCCTCGTAGCCTCGCTTAGTGGTCTCCTCCTTCATATGGCCGTGACTAACAGCTATTGAGAATCGTGAGATCTCAATTTGTAATTCCCTCTTTCTCCATCTCTCTCTCTAAACTCTTCTCTCTGCTAATCACCACCTCCATCCTCCGCTTGCAGCCTCAGTGCGACCGTGCCTTCTCTTTTATGTTTGACAAGATCCAGGGTTTCACTTATTGTCTATTGATTTTGAAAGTTGAAGCACAAAATACACAACTCTCATAGTTGCACTTGGACTTACATTGATTAAGGCCCAAACTAACTAGCAAAACCCAGCTGAGATTAGTCGGTCCGGTTTGGTTCAATTTTTAGGCAATTTTGGTTCGATTTGGTTCATAAATCATGAACCAATAAAGCCGGTTTAGGTGTTGAACCTGGCAAAAAACTGATCGAACTAAATTGATGACACCCTATTACCAGCATAACACATTCACAATAGTTGAATATAAAGTAAACGGAAGCAATAAGCAATTCATGAAGGCAAATGACAAGCAAACGGTAAACATTGAAGTAACGCAATTCATCAAACAACACCTCGGTAAGCAACGTGTGTGTTGACCGAGGAGTCATACTCCCCCTTTACCTTAAGTCTTACACCTACTCAAAGCATAAAAACTTTACTAGTATTTACATGACGGTAACCCATCCCATGCACACAAGAGAAGTGGTGACAGGCAAGCATAATGCCTTGAATAAGCTTGGCTCATGACATCCCTCGTGGTCGATGCCTTCGTAGAATTTGATGCTAGGTACTCTTCAACTTGGTCCACGAATGGTTGCACGTCTCCTTTGAAATCCAATTGATTTCTTCGTCTCCAAGGCCTTTCCCCTTCACTAAGAACTTGTGCCATGTCTTCCTTGATGATGTGAATTCTCTCCTATGGCTGTAGAACCTTGATGCTTCCCCTGCATCACTGCGTCTCCCCACTATTGGAATGCTGGTGATGAAGTCAAGTGAGACACTCTCCCATGGTCTCATTGGTACTTGAAGGGGCTCTAGTAGCCTTGCAGTCTCCTTTCGTTTCACCTTGTCTTGTTGGCAGTTGAGACAAGTTTGGGTATACTTGACCACATCATCGCACATTTGTGGGTAGTAGTACAAAGATTTCAGCAATGCAAAGTGTGATACCATCTTGGATGACATGCCCATATGGTGTCATGACACTCTCTCAAGAGTGTCTTCCTCAAATCTCCAACTCAAGGCACAAAGAGCCAATTACCATATGTCATTAGCAATCTTTCTTTTAACTAGAACTAGCGTGCTTTGCCCTCTTCCATTAACTTTACGAGGTTTTGGACGACTAGGTCTTTGGCAAGGTTCTCTTTAATGTGCTCCCACATTGTTGTGGTAACCTTACCATCAAGTGCGTTACTATTTGTAAGGCTGCAAGCTTGGCCATTAGCAGCTTGGTTTATTTGTTCTGCCTTGTGCTAAAAAAAGAAATCAAACTTTGCCAAGAATTTTTGCCAACGAGCCTGCTTGAGTGATAACTTTGATTGTGTAAGAAAGTGACTAATAGTCGAGTTATCTGTTTTCACCACAAATTTCGACCCAAGTAATGCTGCCACACGCAAAGACAATATATCACCACTAGCATCTCATTTTCTCGAGCTATATACCTCTGTTCGGCTTCACTAAACTTGTGGCTCTAGTACACAATAGGATGCCCCTCCTATAACAAGACTCCCCCAAGCCCATATGATGCGTTTGTCTATACCTTAAAGGGTTTCGTGATGTTTGGAAGTGCAAATTTTAGATTTCGCAGCATGGCATCTGTCAAATTATCAAAGGCTCCTTGCCACTTCTTTGTCCAGTTTCATCCATAATCCTTCTTCAACAGTTCTGTCAAAGGAGCAGTTCTCCTTGAATACCTCTCTACAAACTTTTGATAGTAATTGGCAAGTCCAACAAAGGAAAACAACTCCTTCACTGTCATTGGGTTCTTCCAATCTTAAATAAATGGCACCTATTCCATATCCATTCGAATATAATCTTGTTCGATCATGTAACCAAGGAATTTGATGCTTAGTTGAATGAAAGAGTACCTTTTCTTTACATACAGACTGTTCTCTTTTAGCTGGTCGAACACCTTTTGTAGATGTTGTTTATGTTCCTCCTAAGTGGAGCTGTAGACAGCAATATCATCTAGGTACCACGACAAAATTGTCAAGATACTCATGAAATATTTGGTTCATCTAGGTTGAATGTCATTGGCGCATTCGTCAACCCGAATGACACCACTGGGAACTCATATGCCCTATACCACGTCACATAGGTCATCTTTGGTACATCCTCATCTTCTATCCTCACCTGATAGTAGCTTGAGCACCAGTCAAGTTTGGTGAAATACTTTACATGACTTAGTTGATCAAACAAATCAACAATCATTGGAATAGGGTACTTGTTGTGCACAATCATCTTGTTGAGTGTGCGGTTGTGCACACACATTGTCATGCTCCCATCACATTTCCTCTGAAACAACATTGGTGCTCCAAATGGTGCTTTGGAAGGACATATATAGCTCACCTCCAATAACTCAGCAAGTTGTTTCCTTAACTCCTTGTTACAACTTTTGATCTCATGCTCCACATCCCATTGTAGTAGCAAGTTGTGAGATAGCTTGTTTCACATAATGACTTATACTCATCCAACACATGTTGGATGGTAGTATCCTAGTAGACACCTACTCTTGGAATACTTTATCTACCGCCAGCGTGGCAAGACATTTTTGTTCACCCCTCCTCAATCTTTGTTTGAGTTGCATGGCAGAAAGGAACTTCTCATCATCTCCTTTCTTTGCTATGGCTTACTCCATGAAAGGGTGGTCTCCCATCAGAGAAAGGGAATTGGCAAATGGCATCAACATTGCCTTCTCTCTTAACAATTTCATTCCAAGAATCACTTGAAAATCATCCAATGGCACAACTGTGAAACTCACATGCCCCGTTCACAGGCCAAGCTTTACAATGACTTGACTACTCCCAAAGTAGGTTGAGCTATGGAGTTACCACTTTCATGCATCCTGAATCCTTCTCTACGGATAAGTCGAGTCTTTGTGCTGCTGCCTATGAAGCAAAATTATGAGTAGCCTCGGTATCAACCATAGGATGAGTATTCCTCCCATTGATTCATAGATCCACAACATCAGCCATTTAGCTTGGGTAGCTTTAATCTCTTTTATTTGCCTCTACAATGCGTTGACTAATTGTATTGCACCTAGTCTCGGGGTTTTATCCTTATCCTTATCATCTTGTAGTGCTCCTCCGCAATGGAAGTTTTTAAGGCATTGGGAGATGACTTGTGAGGGCACTTGACAACTCTATGAGGCTCTCAACATTAGAAGCATGACATCTTACCCTTGATCGTGACAGTGAAGTTTCTTTGGAAGTTGATGCCTTGGTGTCGGCTCCCCACTTTTAGGTTTGCCCTTCTTGAAAGACATTCCACTGTTCCACCCCTGCCGCTCTTTTTGTACGTTGTGGAACTCTCTCGAGCGTAGTCAATCAAGTGTTTCGTAGTAGCTTGCGCAGTAGGCAAGTTTTGAACTCTTTGTCGATGGAGTTCTATTCTTACCCAAAGTTTCAACCTCTCAAATAGAACAAATTGTCTTTCTCTGACATGACCTAAGTATCCAACATCTAAGCATTCACATACTCACTAATTGAACCATTGTGCTTAAGACTCAGTTTACGTCTAGCGTTGTACTCCACATTCTCAGGAAAGAATTGGGCTTTGAGCTCTCTATTCAAGTCTGCCCAACAACCAACTACAACATGCATTCTCAATTTCATCGTACTTGGTACGCCAACACAACTTAGTGTCAATAATTAAGTACATTGTTGCAGTGGTTAATTTCACTAGTTTTGGGCTGATTATCATCACACGAGTGCTGCTCCATATCAAATAAGAAGTTCTCGAACTCCTAAGCATCGCGAACACCTCCAATTGTTCTGGGTTCTAGTACTCTAGTAATCTGGTTCCTTCATACTCTATAGCATTGGAGTTTCCATAGCAAAAACCATCAGGTCCATCTTTGCAGTCAAACTTGTTGTCCAAGCCTACAAAGTTTCTACTGTATGGTGGAGGTCCTCTGACATTTCCACCATAAAATTCTGTTGATGATTTTTATGATTCCTCTAAAGCATCAACATGTTCAACAAGTTTGACCATCTCCATGGCTACATTGTTGATTCTATTAGCTTGCACCTCTATTGTTTCAATTCTCTTGGTATTGGTTGGCATGGTCTCTTACCAATGCTTAACATAGTCCCACAAAGAAGAAAATTGAAATTATGTAGCAATTAACCAAGCTCTAATACCATTTATCATGGACTGAGTATTGACCTTGTGAAAGGTCGTGCAACACTAGTTAAAACACTCTGGTTTAACTAGTCAATCAAAGATTACTGCGGTTTACACAGTCATAGTATTTGAATGTGCAATAAGTGAAACCAGTAAGCAATCCATGAAACAGATGGCAAGTAAGGGTAAATATTGAAGCAATGTAATTCATTAAACTACACCTCTGTAAGAAATGTGTGTTTAGAGAGGGAGGTAAGTAGGCTAAACACATTTGCAAAAGCTAGTGAGTTTCACAACATTGATGGACAGTCACCCTTCTCTAAAGAGTTTTATATGCTATTTTAGCTCTGGCACTATGAAACATCAAATTGTCCAAGGAGTCATACTCCAACTTTACACTAAAACTTACACCTACTCGAAGCATAAAACCTATACCCATATTTACATGATGGTAACCCATCCTATGCACACAAGAAAAGCGCTCACGGGCAAGCATAATGCCTTGAACCAAGCTTGACTCGTGACACAACATGAACCAATTTCACTCATCAGTACCGATGTTGCTTTCATCTTTTGCTTTTGCTTTTCTTTTCTGATGGGGTACATGATTAAATAACCATTTTGTCCTCAGTGCTACTACTAACTTCTTACATTTCACAAAGAACATAGGATTTTGGTTCATGTTATCTCATGTATGCACATTTCTTAATTCTGCACATATTATTTTTAATTTGTATTCGATTGCTTCTTGCTTGATATTCGCAAATCCTAAAAAATCAACTTGTCTAAACAAATTGGATTGTTGAAGTCTTGAAGAGGGATGTATGTGCTTGGAATGACATGGGCTGGGTATTGTTTAATATTATTTTACATTTGAGTCATCTTTTGGGCAACAAGGGCTAGATCCAGTAAAGGCTGAAGGCCAGCCCATTGTTTCTGTTTGTAGATAGGTCCATTTCTAGAATGAGATAGCTTCTTGTGGAAATAATTCTCATTAATTGTAACATAGGTACAAGTCTGTATAAATAGATGTACATTAGAAGAATAGAAGGAAAGAACCAAGAAGGAAAGAACCAAAGATGCTTACTTCTAAGGAAACTTAATATTCTAGGATATTCACACATTTACAGCCGAGATTCTCTTGGAAAAATAGGAAAGTTGACTATACAGATTTGAAACTTTCCAACACTCCCCCTCAAGCTGGCTTGAAGATATCTTCCATGGCCAGCTTGCTAATGAAGTTTTCAATCTGTTTCTTCGGCAGTCCCTTTGTCAGTATGTCTACTACTTGCTCAGTTGTTGGGATATATGGCAGACAAATTACTCCCTCATCTATTTTCTCCTTGATAAAATGCTTGTCTACCTCCACATGTTTAGTTCTATCATGCAGAACTGGATTGTGAGCGATAGCTATTGCAGCTTTATTGTCACCATACAATTTCATTGGTGTGAATTAGTAATCTTTAATTCTTCCAGCAACCTTTTGATCCATAGTGCTTCACAAATTCCATGAGCAACAAACCTAAATTCTGCCTCTGCACTACTCCTTGCCACCACCTTTTGTTTCTTGCTGCGCCATGTTACTAGGTTTCCTCCAACAAAGGTGCAATAGCCAGAAGTTGATCTTCTATCAGTGATACTTCCAGCACAATTTGCATCGGTGTATACAACTTGTAAATTCCCATGTCCTCCAAATAATAAACCTTTACTTGGAGTCCCTTTTAGGTACCTTAGAATCCTGTACACAACATCAAAATGCTCGGGTCCTGGTGAGTGCATAAATTGACTTACCATGCTTGTTGCAAAGGCTATGTCAAGACGTGTATGAGAGAGATAAAGGAGTTTCCCTATCTATCTTTGGTATTGCTCTCTGTTGATCACTTCTTTAGCCTTAGCTGATTGGAGTTTTATGTTCGGCTCTATAGGTGTTTCTGTTGCTTTGCACCTTAGCAGACCTTTTTTTCCAAGTAAATCAAGCACATACTTGCGTTGGGAAACAAAAATTCCTTTCTTTGACCTTACAAATTCCATACCAAGAAAATACTTCAAGTTTCCTAAGTCTCTGATCTCAAATTCCTGAGCAAGGATCTTCTTTAACCTCTCTAGCTCATTGCTATTATCACCCATCAGAATTATATCATCTACATAGACAATAAGGATAGCCGTTTTACCTTCACTCGTGTGTCTATCGAACATAGTATGATCGGCTTGACCTTGGCTATAGCCATATTCTTTACTACCTTCCCAAAGCATTCAAACCAAGCTTTGAAGATTGTTTGAGTCCATACAATGATTTCCTTAATCTACACACCTTGCCATTGCCACCTTTCCCTTCAAATCCTTGCGGTAGATCCATAAAGACTTCCTACTCTAAGTCTCCATTTAAGAAGGCATTCTTCACATCTAGTTGATATAAGGGCCAGTTAGAGTAAGCTGCTAGAGAGAGCAACACATGGATTGAGTTCATCTTACTTACAGTAGCAAATGTTTCGTGGTAGTCAATTCCATATGTTTGAGTGAACCCCTTCGCCACAAGTCTTTCTTTGTACCTTTCTATACTCCCACTAGCCTTGAATTTTACCGTAAATACCCATTTACAACCAATAGTTTTCTTCCCCTCCGGTAGGTTACCAATTTCCCAAGTGCCATTAGCAATTAGTGCATCCATCTCTTCTTGAATAGCCAATCTCCATTGTGGGTGATCTAGTGCTTCCTAAATGGTTCTTGGAATAAACAAATGAGAAACATTTGAAGTAAAGGCCTTATGAGAATCGGAGAGTCTATGATAGGATAGATGGTTGGAAATAGGATGTGTGGTACAGGTTCTAACTCCTTTCCTAAGGGCAATGGGTAGGTCAAGATTAGAAGAATTATCAAAACAAGGATCTGAAGAAGCAAAAGTACTTGGAGTATGTGAAGGAGGATCAACTTGTGTAGGCGATGATGATTGGCCTTGCTCTAGATTTGAAGAAAGAGCTCTATTATTTTGATGATTTCTTCTTCTGGTATAAACACGAAGCTCAGATGAGGGAATATTTGATAGTACTTCTCCCCCTGTTTGTGAATTAGGTATGCCTTGTGTAGGTAGACTAGGATTTCCTTTATTTTCGCCAGTTAAAGTATCGGTTTCCTGACCCTTTAAAGAGTGGAAGTCAATGTCAAGGAAAACATTTGGAAGAGGCTTAGAGGTTTGCCATAACTCATCTTTAGTTTCCTTTTTCTCCCCCTAAAGATAGTTATGGCCAAAAGTGCTGGTTTTCAATAAAAACAACATCCATACTGATATGAATTTTTCTGGTCAGAGGGTTAAAAGATTTGTACCCTTTTTTATTTGGAGCATATCCAAGGAAAACACATTTTTCTGCCCTAGGATCAAGCTTGGATCAAAGATTGGTAGGTATATGAACAAAAACAGTGCATCCAAACACTTTTAGTGGCAGGTCTGATGTTATCCGACATGCAGGAAACATTTTTTTAGGCAATCTAAGGGAGTGATGTGTTTTAGCACCCAAGTAGGCATCCTATTAATAAGATAACATGAAGATATTTAGGAACTTGCATTGAAAACATTAGGGTTCATGCAACCTCTAACAAATGGCGATTTTTTCTCTCAGCAATGCCATTTTGTTGTGCGGTGTCACGACAAGTAGATTGATGTTGAATACTCCTTGTTGAATGAAACGTTCCTAAACATTTGTTAAAATATTCAGTACCATTATCAGTTCTAAGGAATACTGATTTTCATTTGGAACTGCGTTTCAACCATATTATAAAAATCCTGAAAATTTTTTTCTACCTCAGATTTGTCACTCAATAAGTACACCCAACACAAACGTGTATGATCATCAATAAACATAACAAACCATTTCTTACCAGAAGTACTGATTTTTAAGGGACCCCAAACATTACTATGAATTAAGTAAAAAAGGTTTGGAAGAATGATAAACTTTTGATTGATAGGTGCTTCGGTGACTTTTGGATATGTGGGAAACATCACAATGAAGAGAATTGCTATCTAGTTTTTTAAATAAGCTAGGAAACAAATGTCTTAAATAGAGAAAAATAGGATGTCCTAGTCTAAGATGCCAAAGCATTATTTGTTCACTTATAGAAACAAAATTAGTACTACTACTCAAACACTGAGCTTGTTTATTGTTGAATAAAGTCTCATTGAAGTAGTAGAGTCCATCAATCATCCTAGCACTGCCAATCATCCTCCCCGAGAGTTGGTCTTGAAATTCACAATGGGAATAAAAGAAAATGACACAACAATTAGAATCCTGTGAGAGTTTACTAACAGAAAGCAGGTTACAAGCAAGTTTAGGGATGTGAAGGAAAGATTTGAGTTCTATTTTTTCAGAGATTTGGACAGAACCTGTTCCAGCAATGGATGAAAAACTTCCATCTACAATTCTAATCTTTTTATTACCAGAACAAGGAGAATAAGATTGAAACAATTGTGAGGTAATGGTTATGTGATCAGATGCACCATAATCAATAATCCATGGTGCAAGATTTAAGCAACAAGAGTAGGCACTAGTGTTATCACCTGTTTGGGCCAATGAACTAGTAGGAAGACCAGAGACAGAAGTAGATTTCAGCAATTGAAGAAGATGATCCTCCTGCTTAGCACTTAGGAAATTAGCTTCATTGGCTTTAGGGACTGCATGATTGCTACAAGAGGGTCCAGATTTGTTGCTCTTCCTGTTAGCTGGCTTTCCATGGAGTTTCCAGCAATTTTATTGAGTGTGGCATGGCTTATTGCAATAGTCACACCATACTCGAGGCTTATCTTCCAACCTCCTTTGATTAGAGTAAGGTCGTTGTGTAGAAATATTGGTAGTAGCCAAATCTGTGTTACCAGCAACATGAGGAGCAGGATTATTGGCAACAAGTAGAGTAGAATTTTCCACAGTCTCATCCTCCTTTTTCTTCATCATCACACTCCTTCGACAATCTTCTCATCGTACTTCAGAAAATACTTCCCCGAGTGGGGCTAGAGGCTGTCTCTCTAGGATTTTTCCCTTTACTTCATCAAACTCATCATTAAGTCCAACCAAGAATTTAAAAATTCTTGCATTCTCCCCCATCTTCTTATTGTGATTGCAATCAACAGGATTTTTCCATTCATAATGATTGAATAAATCCAAATCTTGCCATAGGCCCTTAAGAACATTGAAATACCTTGTTACACTGCCATCTCCTTGATAAGTATTGCTGATCTTTTGCTGTAGTTCATAAATTTGAGAGTAATTCCCATGGTCAGAGTACATCTGACTCATATTATCTCGGAGTTCCTTTGCAGTAGAATAACACATGTAATTAGCACTAATCTCTTCATCCATAGCATTCACGAGCCATGCCATCACCATGGAATTTTACGCATCCCATATAGCATAAGATGGGCCTTTCTTCTCGGGTTCCTTAGCTTCACCAGTCAAGTACTCTATCTTCCCTCTTCCACGAATATACATCCTGACAGATTGTGACAACCGCAAGAAGTTGGCCTCATTCAATTGTATATTGGTAATTTGGACAGAGTAAGGTTCAGAATGGGTAGGTCTGGTTTCAGGTTTGGTTTCGGGTTTAGCTTTGTTTGAAGTTTCAGCCATGGCTATAGCAACAAAAGAGATTAGGATAGAGTTGAACAGGGAAGAAAATCGTATAGAGATTAGGGTCAGATGGGAGCCACCAAGGGAAACTAGGGTTTACACAAGGCCAAGAGCTGGGCCTATCTCTGATACCATCTAGAATGAGATAGCTTCTTGTGTAAATAATTATCATTAATTGTAACATAGGTACAGGTCTGTATAAATAGATGTACAACAGAAGAATAGAAGGAAAGAACCAAAGATGCTAACTTCTAAGGAAACTAAATATTCTAGGATAGTTGATTGGGATTTTTGGCTTCGAGTGTTAGAAGGATTTGGTTTCTCTTCAAATTTTTGTAAGTTGGTGGCTGAATGTATTCAGGCTCCTTGGTTTTCCATTATGATGAATGACTCTTACAAAGGATTCTTCAAACTTGCTAGAGGTTTAAGGCAGGGAGATGCGTTATCGCCTTATCTATTTATTGTCATGGAGGAGGTTTTATCTAGATTGCTGCAGAAAAACTTTGAGGAGGGGTGTATTGGCTATTTTTCTCACTCTTTGGGGGCTCCTTTGGTTTCGCATTTACTCAATGCAGATGACATTTTGATTTTTCTTAATGATGAGAAACGATCCATGCGGCATCTTATTAAAGTTTTGGGTATCTATGAGCAGTGGTCTAGCCAAATGATTAGTAAAGAAAAATCAGCTATTTTCTTTTCAAAGAAAATTACGATGTGGCGGAGGCGGAGTCTGATAAGATTAACGTGATTTGTGGAGGGTGTTTTCCCGGTCACTTAGATGTCCCGCTTGTTTCTGGGCATTTAACGATTAGATCCTTGAAGCCATTGGTTCAAAAAATAAAAAGTAAGGTGGCGGGGTGGAAGCTAAGCTGCTCTCGCAAGGTAGTCGTCTAATTCTTTTAAAGCATGTTCTCACTTATATGGCGACCCATTTGTTGGCGGTATTAGACATTCCGAAGGCAGTCCACAAGAAGATGAATTCTATCTTCTCAACGTTTTTTTGGGGTGAGATAAATGGAAAGCCGAAAATGAAGTGGTGTTCGTGGTCTAAACTGTGCAAGCCCACTAGTGAGGGTGGATTAGGCGTTCGTGATTTTGGTGAAGTTCAAAAATCTCTACATATGAAATTTGCATGGAGGCTTATGACTTTAGATAATTTTTGGACAAAATTCTTCCGTGCTAAATATGTGAAACAAGGACATATCTCCATGGTGGTTTCTAAAGACTCGAGTTCTCGGTTTTGGAAATCAGTCATGCGGGTTTTACTGCAGGTGACGGAGAACGTGCAGCTGAAGGTAAAGAATGGCAAGGGTTCGTTTTGGTTTGATAATTGGTTGGCTAGTGGCCCGCTTCTTTTTGCAATTTAATAATATTCAAAACCCTTTGCTTAATAGTAAAGATGTGTGGGTGGATGGTGCCTGGGATAGGCAGCACTTAGTGGAGTTGATTGGTAATGACAAAGCCGAAGAAGTCATACAGAATATTGCTTGTGGGAGACCACGTGAGGATATTCTAATTTGGAAACTCAATGATAAAGGAAGCTTCATGTTGTCAAGTGCGTGGGATTTAATTAGAGTCAAAGGGCCACATGTAAGGGATATGGATTGGTTGTGGCACTATCTCTTGCCAAAGAAGGTCAGCATATGTGCTTGGAAAGCTCGTTTTGACTACTTGCCATTGGATGAGAAGTTCAATCCTTGGGAATTGCTCTTGCTTCTCGGTGTAACTGTTGCGAGCTGGGGCAAACGGAAACCTTGAATCATGTGCTTTGTTCGAGCGAGATTGCTGTGAACGTTTGGAATTTTGCCGCTACAACCTTGGGGGTTCCTTGCATGAATGCGGTTTCTTGGATTTGTTGTGTACAACAATGGTTTACTTATGCTAAGAAATCGACTTAGAGGGATGTAATCATCGGTATCTTGCTGAGTTTAATAACTTGGAGACTTTGGCTGCGTTGATGTAGAGTTCGAATCGAAGGTGCTAAGGAATTGGCTGAAGGAGTTTGGTTGGCAATCAAGGTTTGGCTTAGGAGGATTTTAGAGAATATGAGATCAAGAGGATCCCTTTCTACTAAGAATAGCAAAGTACTAAGTGCTCTTGAGATTCCAATTATCACTCTGAAGGCTCGGATTCCTTGTGTTGTTAGGTGGTGGAACGCTACGTAGATGGTAGTTGCCGTGGGAACCCAAGGACATGTGGAGGGGGTGGGGTGATTCGAGATTGCAGCGGGGCTTTCCTGGGTGCTTATTCTTCCTTCTTTGGCTATGACACTAATAATAAAGCCGAACAACTTAGGGCCTTGACGGAGGGAGTATGGATGTGCAAAGAGATGAGTTATATGAATGTGGAGATTGAATGTGACTCTAATGTAGTGGTTGATTGGGTTCGTTCTCGAAGATGCATGGTTTGGTATTTGTGAGATTTTTGGGAAGAGCTGCTTGAGGCTCTTTCCATGATTAATTTTACCATTGCTCACCAATTCAGAGAAAGAAATAAGGCTGCAGACTTCTTGGCATGTCAGGGAGACGAAGACACCACTATGAGATATCTGGAGTTTGCTTTTTTACCTCTTCTAGTTAGAGGCATGATACGACTTGACAAAATTGGTCTTCCTAATTTAAGAGTTTAATGTGTTGTTTTGTCTTCGTTTAGTTTCGTTACGTTTGGTTTTTATCTGTTTGTAGCTTGCTTTGTTGGAACCATGGTATTCCTCCGCCATAAGTGAGGGGTTTTCTAATAAAGAAAGGAGATGCCGCCCTCTTTTATTAAAAAAAAAAAAAAAAAAAAAAAAAAAAGAACCAAAAAAAAGAAAAAAAGAAAAAAGCCTTAATTTGACCAAATTATCCCAAATTAACTGCTGCCTAGAAAATGAGCAAAAACTCAAACTCTAATATTGGGTGTTTGTTGGATTAAAAATCTTGATATGGGTGATTTCCAGCTCAGTCCTCTCACACCTCGATGTTCATGGTAAGCAGCAACAAGTCTGTAGGTTTCATCTTACAGTTCAGACCAAATCCCAAAGTAAATAGCTTGCTACATCTGCTGGTGAGCATGCCAAGAACAATACAAGGAGCTGACACATGCCTGTCATCCTCAGAGATGTTGCTGACTCAAGCATCTGTTAGACCTTCTCTGGTGAAATGTCATCAGACTCTGAATCAGGCGTGTCCAAATTTAGTGAAAAATATTTTAGATGATGATTTAGTACTTCATGATTGAATATAGTATCATCAAATACCATTATCGGCCATGTTGGTGATGGAAAAAACACTGGTGCTGGACAAAAATCTATTTATAAAGCTGATAAAAGAGCTCAATTGCTGGTTCAGGCACAGCTGAGATGGGAATGTTGTAGCCTCATGGATTAAATTGGGTTTGTGGCTGTCTGCTATGGGAGTGCAGTAAGTTGAGATGGGAATGTTGATGAAACAAGGTTAAAAAGAGCAGGAAAATTTAAGATGCTCGATAAATTATGATGAAAAGGGTTTCTTGAATTAGTTGTTTTAGATTTTTTTGTTTTTGTTTTTGTATTTTTTCTTTCATTTCCTTTTAGCTTTGGGGACTTCTTGCCATCCTTCATGTTGTACTTCTTACGTCTCTTCTCCTAATAAAATTTCTTTTGCTTTCAAAACACACACACACACACACATTATGTAACTGAAAATTGCATTAAATTGGAGCTCATGATAGTTGCATGTTAAGGGACTAATGAGCCATTTGGTGCTAGGATTTGAACCCAGGGATTTGGGTTTGGTCCAAATCCATGATTGGTAGAAGATTTTGGATTTGGATTTGCTTAAAACCCAAAGGAAATTTTGGGCTTAAAAAAGTAATGGATTTGAAATAACTTTTTTCACCAACTTATTTTAGATCCAAGATTTTAAATTCGAGTTAAAATCAAAATTCAAATTTCAGCCTAAGATAGCTGGAGAAAGGTAAAATCCAGAAGAATTTTTTTTTTATAAAAAAAGAATAATAAATGTGAGCAAGAGATGATTCCAAATGCATGCTTTAGAGAGTTATTTGAGGGGAAACGTGAGTCAGTATATGGTTGTGAGATTGCTGTATGATATTCTTAATTGAGAGGGATACATGTAGTCCTCTGAGCTTTCTTGAAACATTCATTAGAAGGATAAAGAGAGGAATGGACCTCTAACCTTAATTTCTAGGATCTTATTTCTTATTCTTATTCCATTCTATGACTCTTTCTTTCTTCTTCTTCATTTTTTTTTTCCTCACCACTAAGCAGTGTTAGATATGCTCAGATGATCATGACATGATAAAGGGTGGATCCTAAAGTTCTACTGGAATTAGTTTTTAATTGTCTTTGATTTGAAAACTTTCATGAATCCGAAGTAATCTTGAAACTTGAAGCTTATGTTTGGAAAAATTTCCCTTGCTTTTTGTCTCCTTTCTTGTTTTAATATCAGGTTATTAAAGATCCAGGCCTGCGGGAAAGACATTTAGGTGATCTTCAAGGTCTTGTATACCATGAAATGGCCAAAGTCAATCCTAAGGCACACAAGGCTTTTGTATCTCAAACAGATCAAGAAATCCCAGTAAGTTTGTTTATATTTGTTTTCTCATCTAAACTTGGTTCTTTGTTAAATTGTGTTACTTTGTTGGCATTTTATGGTTCCTTTAAAAATAATGCATCATTGGAGATCCTTGCAGGGGTGTGAAGTGTGTTAGGCAAAACCTAAATCAGTGATGTGGGCCAGTGAAGAGAGAGCAGAAGAAAGAGGAAGAACATAGAGAAAAGAACTAGGGAAGAAAAGAGAGGAGAAAGAAGTGGAAGAAGAAGAAAAATCAGACAGGAGAGAGGTGATGGAGGATGGTGAAGAGATGAGAGGAGAAAGAGAAAGAAGAGAGAATTAGAAGAAAATAGAGAGAAGAAATGGGGAAAAAAAGGAGGAAGAAGAGAGAGAGAGTGAGAGAGAAGAGCTTATGCAATTCAATTAATACAAAGCAGTGAATAATAATCCCTTGGATCTGTGAACCTATATTTATAGGTAACTAAGAAACCCTAGAGTAAATAACAAAAACTTAGAAAATAAATCAGCTAAACAAAAGAGAAGAATCTGAAAGCATTTTGTCTGAACAATTTTTTTTTTAGACAAAAAAAAGGCATTTTTGAAAAATGGCAATAAATGGGTGCTAATGTTTAACTGAGCTGATAAAGTTGGCTAGCTTTTAAGTCGGCCTAAAGTGCATCTCGTAATGCAGGATAGCTCATGCTAGGGGAATGGATACTGAGCTGGGTAGCCTTGGAGTGGGCTGGGTGGATTTTGACCTAGGCTCTTGGTCTTCCCAAGTCCAACTTACATCCCTACTCGTGAAAAAAAGACTATATTTAGTTAATTCATGCGAGGCAGCCTTTTTGCCTAGTTAATTTCAAATCAATATCTTTGTATGACAGAACATGAGGATAAGCCCATTTTAAATCAATGGCCTCAATGCACAATAAATAAGATGGGATATCTCTTGGACTGGCTACAGGCTTAGTGTTAGAGTAGTATGATTGATCAGTATGATCTATCTTCCTTCCTGAGTTATGTTGCAGAATGAAACTAATTATTTTCCTTCTTTATGTAAAAAGCTTTTCTTATAAAGATGATTGTGCGAATACCGCATGGAATGTTGCATGGGCATGAAATCTGGTTCTTGCATTTACAGGAAAGTTACTGGATTTGTAATAACCATTTTATATTACATATACAGGGTGGTGGAGAAAGTCTTCATCAACTTAATCAACGTTGCATATCAGCATTGCAGAGAATTGCTAGCAAGCATATAGGTATGATTGCATCCCTCTCTTAGGATCACTTTTTTCCTGGAACAAGAATTTTATTTCCAGTATTCTTTTATTAATTTTTTTTTTTCTGTAGAACATGAAGTGATGAAACAATAGGATGTTTTACATGGTTAGACTAGCATTTCGGAGCTTGAAAGAGATTGTTTGCCTTCCAAAAACAAAAATTATGCTTTTCTATGAGCAGTTCCAAGTTAATTTGTGCTGTTGGTTGTTTCAATTCCAGGAGAGCGAGTAGTTGTAGTCACTCATGGAGGTGTTATTAGATCGCTTATAAAGAGGGCGGACTCGAGCGGAGAGTTCAGAGGGAAGATACTGAACACATCCATCACCACATTTCACTTGTCTGATGGGGAAGATTGGATCATTAGAGCCTGGGGCGACGTTTCTCATCTGAACCAAACAGGGTTTCTGGAGTCGGGTTTTGGAGAGGACAGAACTTCTGGCTAGTTCGTGAGCAGCATTGCATGCTCTGGGAAGAAGGGAGAAAGTAGTAGACCAGGCACTATTGAAGTCGCTGTAATGTGACAACAAGACTCATTTCTAAAGTGGGTATGCGCCGGTCAAGCTTTTATATGGGCGTTGATTAAGTAATGAAATATTTATTGAATAAAATTTGTATTGTTATGTTCAGATGTTCCCAAAGATTTAGTGTTCCAGTGAGTCGGGGTTGTATGCAGAGAGTATGTAATGTTGGATTTTTGGCTGTGCCTTGGGGGATTTGTGGCCACAGCAGTGGCATGTCTATTAATTGGATCGTTGGAGAAATCTGGCCCATCTTGAATGGGAAAGCATAAAGCCTCCACTGCATCTGTCAGACTTTCTCAAATTAATTTATCTTTTAAAAAACTTAAATTTAAATTTGTATAGATCGATGAATTATAGTATAAAATTATATAATTTTTTTATTAAAAAAAATTATTTCAATCTTTTCAAATCCATGTTTCAAACGCTAAGACAATGCTAAATCAGTATAAGTGAGGATGCAGGTGGTATTGCCTTTCACACATGTAGGGATGCAAATAATACACACTCAAAATTCAAGTAATTCAGAAAATAATTTAAAATTTTAATTTTAATTTTGTTTACGGTGCAATTTTTATTAATTAATAAGATATTTTTCTAGAATTTGTGTGGTTGATATGCTCGTTGTTTTGCATCCTTAATCCCCCTTTCTTTTAGTAATGATTTTTTGAAATTGATTTCATTATTTTCATCACTTACAGTGGTATTAACAGTGACTTGTTTCTATAGCATTTTCTACACCGAAAAAAAAAAAAGAATCCTAAAAAATGGAAGACAAAGAAGAAAAGTAATTTTTTTGAATAATATTTTAGTAAGTATTTATCATTGCACTTAAGTTTAATTTTTCCTAGTAACAAAACATGCATATTTTATGAGTAAAGTGTATTTTTTTTTAATTGCAGTTTTTTGTATTTTCTCTAGAGATGGCAATGGATGTTAGTTGATGGATTTATATGGTTGATAATGAAAAATGAACATTTTTAGTAACTTCTACCTAAAAAAATCATAGGCAACAACTGTTTTTTTTTTTTAATGGACATGTTATTTTATGATTAATCTTTTGTATCTTTTAGTGAATATCCTTATTGCACTTGGCCCTTAATTTATTATAGAAATTGAGTATATATTTTGTTAATTGAATGGATAGATAAAAACATAATTTTTTATTAATAATGAAAGTCATTTTTAAGGTTAACTAACTATTGACTAATTGTTAACTAGTACAATGTTATTTTTGTCAATAAATTATAATGTTAGGGATTGTTCTGTTAGTTATTAGAAATTCAAGAGGTGCATATCATTTATAAAATTTGGGGATGTCTTCGGATTTTATCTTTTGATTAAATTTCACCTCTACTCATTTCTTCTAGGTAAATAAAATGTTTTTTTTTTTTTTTTAATTTGAGCTGTTTATTGCTATACATTCAACCACTTATGAATCGATGGAGTATTGAGTTTTAATGAGAAACTATTAGATTAAAACACATTACAAGTCATTTTAAACAACTAACCAAATTGCCTAAACACATTAAATTGTCTAAATACATTACAGACAACACCAATTGCTGCTGCCAAAAATAAAACAACTTTTGTGAATCATCCTTCGACTCGACCACTTGAAAAGAATCAAACGTAAATGACTTGGAAGACTCAGGGTATACTCCGGGGGATCACTATGATGCCTAAGTGAGGAATTGTAAGAGGCTTTAGGTTGCAACAATTGGCGTCGCCTGTGGGAACGTTTGTGAAGTTTTTCCATCATTAACCATGGCCGCATCGCATAACTCAAAGTTAGAACTTGTTGTGGGAAACCATTCACCCTAGTCAATTCATTCTGCACCGATAAACAACCTTAGTGTACCACTGAATGAATTTTTAGCCTTCCAGAAAAGGGTGGAAGACATGTTTACTATGATCCTACATTAGAAAAGGAATCATGGAGAACATGGTCTAGAGACTAATCAAATAGAAGCAGCGTCTGATGGGAAGGTTGTAGCCCCACCAGAAATTGCTGCTAAGGCTTCTGATCCAATAAAAAAGATAAAGGATGCAAATAGTGTGAGCATCTATGAGCAGCGGTCCCATGAGCTATAGGAAAAGTTAAAAAAAAATCGACGAATTGGAAAAAAAATGGTGAAGGAAGTGCGCAATTATCCCGCTATAGGGGGATCGTCAATCAAATCTTCATACCCTCCTTTTACTAACGAGGTAATGGATATTCTTCTATCGAACAATTTCAAAATGCCAAGTATAGAAGGGTATGATGGCTCGTCCGATTCTGTTGATCACCTGGATACCTTTAGAGTGTTGATGCAATTGCAAGGGGCGCCCAAAGCAATAATGTGCCGAGCACTTGCAGCTACCCTAAAGGGGAATGTCAGGGCATGATATCGAACTCTAAAGCCCTACTCCATTGGGTCCTTTTCTGAAATGGACCAGCAGTTTATAAGACATTATGTCAGCAGCCAGAAAATGGCAAAAATCTCAGCTCATCTAAGGAGTATTATCCAAGGGGAAAAGGAGTTACTAAAAGAGTTCATGCATTGCTTTATCAATGCCACCTTATAGATTCAAAACTTGGATCATGGGGTGGCAGTAGCGGTTTTGACGACAACTTTTTAGTTAGGGGATTTCCTAAATTTGCTAGGAACCCCCCCCCCCCCCCAAAAAAAATAATATGGAAAAGTTGATGACACAAGCCCAGAAATACATCAATCTAAAAGAAGTTATGACCACAAGAAGGATCCAGATTTGAAAAGGAAAGGTCCAAGGGATATGGATGAAGCAACCAAAGTGGGGAAAAGACAAGAAAGTAGTAGGTAATTCAATAACCAAAGGGAGGCAGGACCCATACCTAAGTTTTAGTCTTATACCCCCTTGAATGTCTCTCGAACCAATGTGCTGATGCACATTAGGGAGAAAGACTACATCTCTTGGCCAAAACTCATGCGCACACTATCGTAGAAGAGGAGCACCTCAAAATTCTACAAATTCCATAGGGATCACGGGCATTGGTCATCTAATGTTATTGACTTCCAAGCGCAGAAGCTGTCAAAATAATGCAAGGGTGAGTCCCAAGATCGAATTCACAGGGACAATGGGAAATATGTAAGCATTAACAATTCAATTATAACCCAAGAAATCAAATTATTATTTATGGTGACAGGAATTCCTAAAACGAATAATTAACTAATGAGTTAAAACAATAATCAGGAAAATGAAAGATAAAAATAATGAGGTTCACGCACAAAGAGGATCTGAAGATGATGATGAATCTAAGGACCTAAAATTACCAATAATTAAGCAATTCAAAGGGAATTCGTAGAAATTAAATTGCAATTGTAAAAGATAATTAATTAAACACTTGAGACACAAGTTTCATTTGTTTCTGATTTGGTAATAGATCTCTAGTTTTTTCTTCTCTTAATCACTTTCTCATTATGAGAGATTATGATAGGATAATATAACATTGAGCCCTGCAATTTCACTATAATCCAAAATACTCAACAGATTGTATAACAAATTTAAACAATGGAAGAAAACTATTATAATCTTGTTACTAGTTCAAGGATCAATTGTGCCTTCACGTCTACAACTTATCAAAACCCAGAACAAAGAATTTTAATCTTTTCTAAATATAAAGTGAAATACAATCCAACAAGTTAAACACTAAAGTTCTAGGGAAAGGAGGAAATCCAACCCAAAACGGTCATTGATTACTCCTTGAATCTCAAGATAAAATTTAGCCTAACATTGTTTGTAATTCAAAATTTTCGGAATAAATTAAACCAGAAATAATTCATCGACAATAATAAAAATAAATGGAAAATACAAATCAAAGAAGCAAAGGAAGAGAGGGAGAGATGAAGAGTGGGAGAAAATCCAGCTTTTGGTCGAATGGCCTCTGCGCTCCTTGCTTCCTCACGGCTCAAACGGTCATGAAAAATAGAATGAAATTTCTGTATTTATTGAATTCGATCTTTGTACATCCCAATTTACAATATATAATACAATTGAAGGTTCTAAATATGGAAAAGAATCTCCCTACAGAATTACTCTCAATAATATAGAATCTTTTATATTTACCCACTTTCCTAATTTACTCAATATACCCAAGGATACTCGAGATTTCAACACTCCCCCTCAAGTTGGATCATAGATATTGATCATATCCAACTTGCCAATGAAATCATCAAAGTTCTGTCGTGCTAACCCTTTAGTAAAGATGTTTGCAGTTTGTTCCTTGGTAGGTATATAAGTCATATAGATGGTTCCTTCTTCAACCTTCTCTTCGATAAAATATCGATCCACTTCCACATGCTTAGTCCTGTCATGTTGAACTGGATTGAGAGATATACTGATGGCTACTTTGTTGTCACAATAGAGTTTGATAGGGAATTTCATCATAATTTGTATTTTTTCCAAGAGTTTTCATAACCACATTCCTTCACATATTCCTTGTGCAATTGCCCTGAATTCTGCTTCACCAATGCTTCGAGCCACTACATTCTATTTTTTGCTCCTCCAAGTTACCAAAATTTCCCATACAAAGGTGCAATATCCAGTGGTAGACCTTTTGTCTTCCGCTGATCCTGCCCAATCTACATCTGTGAAGATTTCTACATCCTTGCTTTCACATTTCTTGAAGAAAATTCCTTTGCTCGGAGAACCCTTGAGGTACCTGAGGATCTTATACACAACATCTAAATGAGTCTTTTTCAGTGAATGCATGTGTTGTCTTACCACACTTACCGAAAATGCAATGTCGGGTCTGGTATGTGATAGGTAAATTAGTTTACCAACCAATCTCTGATACCTTTCATTTTCAACTAGTATTCCACATTCTTTGACCCTTTTTATGGCTTCAATCGGAGTTTTACTAGGTTTGCAACCAAGCATGTCAGTTTCAGTTAGGAGATCAAGGATATACTTTCACTGAGAGACACTGATACCTTTTTCTAATCTAGCAATTTCCATTCCCAAGAAGTACCGCATTTGTCCTAGGTCTTTAACCTCAAACTCAATAGTTATGACTTTCTTTAATCTTTTCATCTCCACTGTATCATCTCTTGTTAGGATTATATCATTAACATATACTACTAGAATTATTTTCTTACAGCTTTCATACTATTGGAAGAACATAGTGTGATCTCATTGCCTTTGTCAATATCCCTAATTTTTAATCACTTTTGCAAATCTGTCGAACCCTAGGTACATTGACCCATTTGAGATACTTGAGAGAGTGAGATCAGTTGCCTACATGCTAGCTCTACCACTAGCTCTATCTATAATTCACGACGTATTTTGTGTTTCCATGTTGAGGAAATACATTCTAGACCCTTGCCACATAATAAGTTATATGGAGATAGAGCTCAGAGATTCACTATCATATGAGGAAGCACCAGTATAGATCCTAGATAGGAAGGAACATGAATTGCATACCAAGAAAATTCAGTTAGTAAAAGTCCTGTGGAGGAATCATGCTACAGAGGAAGTTTCATGGGAGCTTGAGGAGGGAATCAGACAAAAATACCCACACCTATTTAGTGGGATATAGTAATAGTCAATACAGTATTGTTCAAATGACAACAGTTTTATTTTATTTAGTACAGAATGATAAATGTGTAGTTGTATTTTAGATGACAGGGTAGGTAGTGTTTTGGTTTTGGGAGAAAAATTTATTTTTTGGGTATAATTGTAATCTCTTAGAACTTCTTATGTAACCACGGTATTCCTCCGCCATAAGTGAGGGTAATTAATAAAATAAGTAGTCTGTTTTCCTCAATGGATGATGTTCAGTATAGATAGCAAATTCCGAGGACAAAATTTTATAAGGAGGGGAGAATGTAGAGTCCCGAAGAATTATAGTAATTAAATAATAAAAGAAAAGAGAGAAAAAGGAAATTTTCAAAAGGGACTCATAGGATCTCGTTGACGAACGCAGGGCGCTCGTCAACGAGCATCCTTGTTGGGCTCGTCAACATGGACACGTGTCTCATTGATGAGAACTTACCATGAGGGCTGATTTTAGGGTCTGAAACTCGTCAACTAGGGTTAGGTGTTCATCAACGAACCCCCCTACTTGTACTCATCGATGAGATGATGTGGCTCGTTGACAAAGGCCACGTGGACAAGCATTCTATATAAGGCCAAAAAATCACATTTCTGCGAGGATTGCATGCAAGTCTCTCTCTCTCTCTCTCTCTCTCTCTCTCTCTCTCTCTCTCTCTCTCTCTCTCTCTCTCTCTCTCTCTCTCTCTCTCTCTATCTATCTAAAATTTGTTCCCCTCCCCTTCTCTTTACGATTCTAGCTTTGTTCTTCACTGGTTCGACGATCGAAAGTCACCACGCTACTCTTAGGAAGATTCTCTTCAAGTTTGTTGGAGTAGATTGTTGGTTAGGCCAACTTGGGCACCATCCCAAAATCAGGGTTAGTTGATTACCTGGGTATTTTTAGTATTACCAGGCTCATCTGAGTTTAGATTCTATGTTGTATGGGAATATACATATATTTTGTGGAGTAAAACTAGGGTTATGTTTTGAGGATTAGGGTGTTTTTTGGACCCTACAAATATGGGTTGAGGACCCTAGCGGGTATATTTCCAAGAGTTCAGGAAAATTATAGTTTAGAAATGCTGGATATGTGGAGTTCGGGAAAATATGAATGTAATAATTATTATGGTAAATTCAATTGTGTGATTGGGAATTATATGGGTGTTATTTCTAGGTGTTGAAAATTATGAACGTCGTATGCTTAAGATTGTTAGATAATATCTGGAGATAGATTGTCAGGTAAGGGGAATACATGTTATGCTAGCCTTATTAGACATTTTATCAGTATAATATAGTATTTGATCAGAGGATGAAAATTATGCAGTTTTACAAAACATATTTATAGAGTTTTATTGAATTGTGTGGCATGAGAAATACTAGAATATTATAGAATATGTTATACAATTTCATAGAAGCATGATTATATAGCCTAGAAAGTTATGAAACATAACTTATACAATTTTATATACAGAGCTATGGCTATACAGAATTATATAGAAATATAGCTTATATGATATACAGTATTTTACAAAATCATGCTTTAACAATATTTTTATAGAATTATGATTACGTAGTATATTTCAGAACATGATTGCACAGTGTTTTATAGAGTTGATTATATAGTGTTTTTATTACCATGATTATAGAGAATTTTATAGAACCATGATATACATACTTTTATAGAACCATGATATACAGACTTTTATAGAACCATGATATACATAATATAGAGTCATGACATACAGAAATACATATTATACAGAGTATAGAGCCATGACATACAAAATACAGAATTATAGTTACATAATATATAGATATACAATTATTATAGCGTCATGACTATACAGTTGATACAAAATCATGGTTATTATGGAAAGACATAATCATGGTTATACAGAAATATAGAATCATGGTAAAACAACTAGATTTATATAAAAATATTATTATACAGTATTAGACCCCGATGGAACACAGCAATTTATAGAGCATGGTACTGTTGCGATATAGTATAGACAGTGCAACCATACGTCTCAAACAAAGTATGGTACAACCAATTGTGCCCTCAAGTAGAGTTGTGTGCTCCCTGGCATCTAGACCAGGTGGAGTGGGCCTTTCGTGCTATAGGCATCTAGATATGCATAAGGTTAGGCTAGCACTGGAGGGCCAACCAGTGTTTAGCCCCGCCTATGAGCCGCACAACCCAGTCCTGAGGGGGTAAGTCATGACATTAGCCATCCAGGGGAAAATTTATAGATATATGGTTATGTAAAGTTCACATAGAAAGCAAATATTATGTATTATAGATAGAAGTACTTTTGAATAGATATCTCAGAAATTTTCATATTCTATATGATATAAGCATGTGTTTTTCTTGATGTATATAGTACGCATTATTAATTAAATGATATGTTGCCAATTAATTCATATGCCACACACTGATAATAACATGTTTCTCCTTATTGAGAGGTGTCTCACCCCAAAATTATTAAACATTTCAGGTAATCCAAAGAAGCGAGCAGGTCCGGCTCAGAGGTAGAGCTGGTGTAGAGTCGGCGTAGTTTTTGGGGTGAGTTTTGGGTTGGTTTGTGGAGCCCCCAGTATTTTGGGATTTTTGGGAAATGTTATGTATATGTGCGTATGTGTACACCACGGTCCCACTTCGGGCCGTGATGATGTCAGCTATGCCCATGCAAGGTATCAAATATTATATATTAATATAAAAGGAAAAAAAAATGGATGAAAATTTCAGGTCGTTACAATTTGGTATCAAAGCCTAGGTTGCTAGGGTCTGTAGACTATAAAAAGCAGCAGAAACAATATTAGAGTATAGGAGTAGATTAGGAATTTAGTGAATCAATGTTGGGGAATGAAGATAAGTATTTATGGTTTTGTTTAGTGATTGGGAAATAGAATTTCCGTTGTGGTTTCTATGTCTTTCCTAGGGTGACGATTTTAGGAAAGCCATAGTAAACTATGGTTGGGTTGTGTTTCGTAATTACTGGATTGAATCTTAAATTGATGGCAAGGACGATAGATTAATTGATGTTATGGGATTTCAAAATTTGATGAATATACTGGTTATATTTCACAGACAAGGTCCTCAGACTATGTTTATCTTATTGTAGGATGGACCCTAGTGGGAGTAGTGCTCATGCTAGTGGGGATGATAGGGCAGCCCCCTCTAGGGTAGGTGGTTGGGATTCAGATGTAGTCTTACATAGTGTGGCTCAACAGGTTATGGTTGAGATTGCACGTAACTCTAGAGAGCAAGGAGGACCATCGATAGAGCGAGGCTGCACTATTGAAAAGTTCACGAAGATGAATCCTCCGGCTTTTTTAAAAGGAGCCGATCTTGCAGTGGCTAAGAATTGGATGCATGAGATTGAGAAAATACTGATGGTCCTCCATTGTACCAATGAGAAGAGGGTTCTTTATGCTAACTATAAACTTACAGGTGAGGCCGAAAGGTGGTGGACAGCTACGAGATTACTAGAGGAACATAGACAGGTACTAGTAGCTATGACCTAGTGCCAATTTAAAGAAATCTTCTTTGATTGCTATTTTCCTGCCATTGTCAGGGAGGTGAAGGTAGCAGAATTTCTAGGATTGACTCAGGGAAATCTTATAGTCTAGCAGTACGCAACGAAGTTTATTGAGCTGTAACACTACGTGATATTTATAAACAAGTGGTGGTTTTAAAGTTGTAGGACTTCTTTGAGCTGGTTGAAAGGGCCACTATGGCAGAGGATAGCGAGTAGAAAGATGCAGGAGCACCAAGCCAGAGGGATGTGGGGACCTTGAGTCAGAGAAATAGGCCTGCATCTTTGGGGTTTCAGATGAGTTTATGACGAGGCCGTTGGAAGGGAGATAGATCTGGCAGAGTTCAAAGATAGGAGGGAGGAGATCATGGGTATCAGGGTAAGCAGGCATACCCTATTTGCCCTATTTGTGGTAGGAGACATACAAGAGCATGCCGGTTAGGGAGTAATGTTTGCTACAGTTGTGGAAGACCTGGACACATAGCACGGGAGTGTTAGTGGTCAGTGAACATAGCGCTAGCCCCTAGACAGATCTAGAGACATAATTAGGCACCCAGGGGTGGCGGCCAGCAGAAGAATGTAGCCCCGACGAGGGTTTATACGTTGACGCCGGGAGATGCAGAGACTATTCAGAGGTGTAGAAAGGTACTTAGGAATTTTCCAGTGGCCATTCAGGGGAAAGTATTACCAACTGATCTCGTGGTGCTAGACCTGCAGGGGTTTGACGTGATATTGGGTATGAACTAGTTGGCAGCTAATCATTCCAAAATTGAATGTTATAGAAAAGAAGTGATCTTTTGATCCTCGGGTGAGCAGGAATTCAGATTCGTGGGATCACGTGTGCGCGCCCTACCGCAGTTAGTGTCGGCTTTACAAGTGAGGAGGCTGCTTTAAGGCGGTTGTCAGGGATTTGTAGCTTATGTAAAGGAGATGCCAGAGGGAGAATTAAAGCTTACTGATATTTCAGTGGTTAAAGAATTTCTAGGTGTTTCCAAAGGAGTTACTTGGCTTACCACCTGATCGAGAGAAAGAATTTGCAATTGATTTGCTTCTAGGGACGACACCAATATCTAAAGCGATTTACAAAATGACTCTAGTAGAATTAAAAGAGTTAAAAGACCCATTGTAGGAGCTGTTAGAAAAAGGTTTTATTAGGCCTAGTGTGTCACCTTGGGAATCACTAGTTTTATTCGTGAAGAAGAAAGATGAGACCATGAGGATGTGCATTGATTACAGAGAAATAAACAAAGTGATGATAAAAATAAATATCCTCTTCCCAGAATTGATGATCTATTTGATCAGCTCCAGGGGACTCTAGTCTACTCCAAGATTGATCTTCG
Organism: Malania oleifera; assembly: GCF_029873635.1. NCBI lineage: Eukaryota > Viridiplantae > Streptophyta > Magnoliopsida > Santalales > Ximeniaceae > Malania > Malania oleifera. The sequence goes on along the minus strand of NC_080417.1, from coordinate 22,242,903 downwards.
ATCAGGTTATCACTATGTGAGAGTTAAAGCAGAGGACGTTCCGAAGACAGCTTTCAGGACTCGTTATGGGCATTATGAGTTTCTCGTTATGCCATTTGGTCTGACAAATGCATCGACAGTGTTTATGGACCTAATGAATGGGTGTTCCATTAGTATCTGGACCAATTTTTTGTGGTATTTATAGATGATATACTGGTCTATTCGAAAAGTTTTAAAGAGCATGAACATCATTTGAGGCTAGTGTTTCAGGTATTGAGGGAAAGAAAGTTGTACGCGAAATTCAAGAAATGTGAATTCTGGATGAGGCAGGTCATTTTTCTAGGGCATGTCATATCCGGGAATGGTATAGTAGTTGACCCAAGCAATAAGGAGGCAGTGGTAGATTGGGCGAGGTCGAGAAATGTTCAAGAAATCAGGAGTTTTCTAGGACGACTGGTAGGGTATTACCGACGCTTTGTGGATGGTTTTTCTAGATTGTTAGGTCCCTTGACACGGTTCACGAGAAAGAATATGAGGTTTGAATGGGTTGATGAATGTGAGAAGAGCTTTCAAGAGTTGAAACTGCGGCTGGTTATTGCCCCGGTGTTGGCTATTCCATTAGGAGAGGATGGATTTGTCATTTACAGTGATGCGTCTCAGAGGGGGCTCGAGTGCGTGTTAATGCAGCATGAGAGAGTTATTGCTTATGCATCTAGGAAACTTAAAGAATATGAGAAGAACTATCCTATGCATGATTTAGAGCTAGCTGCAGTGGTGTATGCCCTCAAGATCTGGAGACAATATCTTTATGGAGGAAAATGTGAAATCTTCACAGACCATAAAAGTTTGAAATATTTCTTCACTTAGAAAGAACTGAATATGAGGCAAAGAAGATGGATGGAACTCATTGAAGATTATGACTACATTATTAGCTGATGCAATGAGTCGAAATTCAGTGGGAGTAGTATTGTCAGCAGTGGAGATTCAGCACCCCATCCAGATAGATTTGGAGAGGCTAGACATGAAGCTAATAGAGGGTGATCACTAGACATTCATTGCCAACATGGTGGTACAACCTACTTTACAAGATAGAATCAAAGTTGCCTAGAGGAGTGATCCATAATTAGTAGAACTGATGGATAAAGTACCGGAAAGACAGGGGGAGGAATTCAATATTTTAGATGACGGAGCTCTGAGGTTCCGTGCCAGACTATTGGCTCTTGCATACGCCAAGATCAGGAGGACGATTTTAGAGGAGGCTTATAGATCCCTTTACACTGTTCATTTGGGTAGCACGAAAATGTATCGGGATCTATGAGAATCCTTTTGGTGGAGCGGCATAAGGAGGGAGATTGCTGAATTCGTGAAACAGTGCTTGACGTGCCAGCAGATAAAGGCTGAGCACCAAAGACCTGCAGGGCAATTGCAGTCATTTTACATCCCTAAGTGAAAATGAGATCATGTTTCCATGGACTTCGTGACAGGGCTATCGCTAGAGCGGTAGGGACAAAACACTATATGGGTGGTCATAGATCGGTTGATGAAGACCGCTAACTTTATCCCTATCAAAGTCAACTATTCTATGGACAGATTGACAGAGTTATACATTCATTGAGATAGTGTGCGCTCATGGTGTGCCAGTATCTATAGTCTCAGACCAAGACCCTTGATTTACTTCACGATTTTGGAGGAGCTTTCAAGAGGCTATGGGGACATAGTTAGCATTCAGAACCGCTTTTCATCCTTAAACGGATAGACAGACATAGAGGACGATCTAGATACTTGAGGATATGCTGCGAGCGTGCGTGCTGGATTTCGGGGTAGTTGGGCCGAATATTTGTCGCTGGTCGAGTTCGCGTACAATAACAGTTATCAGGCTAGCATTGGGATGACACCATACGAGGCTTTATACGGTAGGAGGTTTCGTTCTCCATTATATTAGAATGAAGTAGGAGAAAGGCGAGTATTGGGACCAAAGTTGGTGCAAATGGCATACAATAAATCTGGCTTATTAAAGACAAAATCAGTACAGCTCAAAGTCGGCAGAAAAGTTACTCAAATACTCGCCACCGAGAATTAGGGTTTGACGTGGAAGATCAAATATTTTTTAAGGTAGTTCCAGTGAGAGGAGTTATGAGATTTGGGAAGAAGGGTAAGCTAAGTCCTAGGTACATTGACCCATTTGAGATACTTAAGAGAGTGGGATTAGTTGCCTACAGGCTAGCTCTACCACTGGCTCTATCTAGAATTTATGACATATTTCATGTTTCCATGTTAAGGAAATATATTCCAGACCCTTCCTACCTAATAAGTAATGTGGAGATAGAACTCAGAGATTCACTGTCATATGAGGAAGCACCTGTACATATCCTAAACAGGAAGGAACAAGAATTGTGTACCAAGAAAATTCAGTTAGTAAAAGTCCTGTGGAGGAATCATGCTATAAAGAAAGCTTCGTGGGAGTTTGAGGAGGGAATCAGACAGAAATACCCACACCTATTTAGTGGGATATAGTAATAGTCAATACAGTATTGTTCAAATGACAACAGTTTAATTTTATTCAGTACAGAATGATAAATGTGTAGTTGTATTTTAGATGATAGGGTAGGTAGTGTTTTGGTTTTGGGAGAAAATTTTATTTTATGGGTATAATTGTAATCTCCTAGAACTGCTTATGTAACAAGGATATTTCTCCGCCATAAATTAGGGTAATTAATAAAATAAGTAGCCTGTTTTCCTCAATGGATGGTGTTCAATACAGATAGCAAATTTCGAGGGAAAAATTTTATAAAGGGGGAGAATGTAGAGAACCAAAGAATTATAATAATTAAATAATAAAAGAAAAGAAAGGAAAAGGAAAATTTCAAAAGGGACTCACAGGGTCTCGTCAGCATGGACAAGTGTTTCGTCGATAAGAACTTACCGAGAGGGCTGATTTTAGGGCCTGAAACTTGTCGACGATTGTTAGGTATTCGTCGATGAACCCCCTTCTTTTACTCGTCAATGAGATGACGTGGCTCGTCGATGAGGCCACGTGGACAAGCATTCTATATAAGGCCAAAAATCACATATCTATGAGGATTGCATGTAGCTCTCTCTCTCTCTCTCTCTCTCTCTCTCCCTCTCTCTCTCTCTATAGAATTCGTTCCCCTCCCCTTCTCTCTATGGTTCCAGCTTCGTCCTTTTCCGATTCAACGATCAGAAGCCGCCACACTATTTTTGGGAAGATTCTCTTCAAGTCTACTGAAGTAGATTGTTGGTTAGGCCAACTTGGGCACCATCCCAAAATCAGGGTAAGTTGATTATTTGGGTATTTTTAGTATTACTAGGCTTATCTAATTTTAGATTCCTTGTTGTATGGGAATATACTAGTGTTTTGTGGAGTAAAACTAGGGTATTATGTTTTGAGGATTACGGTATTTTTTGGACCCTACAAATATGGGTTGAGGACCCCAGTGGGTATATTTTCAGGTGTTCAGGTAAATTATAGTTTAGAAATGCTGGATATATGGAGTTAGGGAAAATATGAATGTAATAATTATTATGGTAAATTCAGTTGTGTGATTGGGGATTATATGGGTGTTATTTAGGGTGTTGAAAATTATGAACGCGACATACGTAAGATTGTTAGATAGTATATTGAGATAGATAGTCAGGTAAGGGGAATACATGTTATGCCAGCCTTATTAGACATTTTATCAGCATAGTATAGTACTTGATTAGAGCAAGAAAATTATACAGTTTTACAGAACATATTTATAGAGTGTTATTGAATTGTGTGGCATGAGAAATACTGGAATATTATAGAATATGTTATACAGTTTTATAGAAGCATGATTATATAGCCTAAAGAGTTATGAAGCATAACTTATACAATTTTATATACAAATCTATGGCTATACATAACTATATAGAAATACAGCTTATATGACATATAGTATTTTACAGAATCATGCTTATACAGTATTTTTACAGAATTATGATTACGAAGTAAATTTCAGAAAATGATTGCATAGTGTTTTAGAGAGTTGATTATAGTGTGGTTTTATTACTATGATTATACAAAATTTTATAAAACCATGATGTACAGACTTTTATAGAATCATGATATACAGATTTTTATAGAACCATGATATACAGAATATAGAGCCATGACATACAGAAGTATAGATTATACAGAGTATAGAGCCATGACATATGGAATACAAAATTATAGTTACAGAATATACAGATATACAATTATTATAGCGTCATGGCTATACAGTTGATATAGAATCATGGATATTACAGAAAGACAGAATCATGGTTATACAGAAATACAGAATCATGGTAATACAGTTAGATTTATAGAGAAATTTTATTATACAGTATCAGACCTCGATGGAACACAACAGTTTATAGAGCATGGTACCATTGCGATACAGTATAGATAGTGTAACCATACGTCTCAAACAGAGTACGGTATAGCCGATTGTGTCCTCAGGTAAAGTTGTGAGCTCCCTGGCATCCGGACCAGGTGGAGCGGGCCTTTCGTGCTATAGGCATCTAGATATGCATACAGTTAGGCTAGCATTGGTGGGCCAACCGGTGTTTAGCCCCGCCTACGGGCCACACAACCCAGTTATGAGGGGGTTAGTCATGACATATAGCCATCCAAGGGGAAATTTAAAGATATATGGTTATGTATAGTACAAACAAAAAGCAAAGATTACGTATTGTAGATAGAAGTACTTTTGAATAGATAACTCAGAAATTTTCATATTCTATATGATATAAGCATGTGTTATGATACATATGTTTTTCTTGATGTATATAGTACACATTATTAATTAAATGATATGTTGCAAATTAACTCATATGCCCACAAACTGGTAATAACATGTTTCTTCTTATTGAGAGGTGTCTCACCCAAAAATTATTAAACATTTTAGGTAATCCAGAGAGGCGAGCAAGTTCGGCTCAAAGGTAGAGTTGGTGTAGAGTTGGTGTAGATTTTGGTGTGAGTTTTGGGCTGTCTATAGAGCCCATAATATTTTAGGATTTTTGGGAAATGTTATGTATATGTGTGTATATGTACAACTAGGTTTATAGTACTCTGGTATTGTATTTTGGAATATGTTGGGTATGTATGTACTTCTGCTACCTAGGTGTTCTATGAAATGTATAGGATACCACGGTCCCACTTCGGGCCGTGATGATGTCAGCTACGCCCATGCAAGGTATCAGATATTATATATTAATATAGAAGGAAAAAAAAAACGGATGAAAATTTTAGGTCGTTACAAGGATTCTAATTCTGTCGGATTGATCTGCGCCCCTTTCTTTGTGATCATCATTGCTAGCGCCTTCATTAGTTTTCCGATCTGCTCTTTAAGAGCCTTAAGGTCTTGGCTAACTTCTCTATGAATCTGATATATCTTAGCCAATACATTCTCAATATAATCCCCCATGATTCCCACTTTCAATCAAGTACTCTTCAATGACGAGGAACGACTCAACTGGCTTATATCAAAGTCAAATAAAGCCTTCTTTTAGAGGTACAAAGAATGTGATGATCATGCTTGCAGATGATAAATGCACGAGATGCATAACAAAGGTACGTAGGTTCCTAAACGGTGAAGATCTTTACGGGCAATTGAGATGTACTCACAAATGCAGGCTCTAAAAGCTTAGTAAGAGTTATGATTATACTATACAAATGAGTGATCATACGAGTGGATGATGCAAAATGCTTAAAGGACTGACTGAGCATGCTAGCATATTGGTAATAAGTGAAGAATAAATGATAGAATGGGAGTTAGGGGCTCCTTTCACACTACAAGCCTCCATATGTACCCAAAAAAAAAATAAAAAAAAGAAGTCCACACTTAGTGAGTGTAATAAAAATAGAGTTCTTTTATGTTATGCCAACAAATAGGAGGATTCCATAATGAAAGAGGGGGAATGTAGGGTTGCAGGATAGGATGGACACTTGCCTAAGCACAACCCTATAGTGATTCTTGGAATCAAGGCTTTTTTATAGGGCGACGACAAGGTATACCACCAAACGGATGAATGCTTGCTTGGAATGTATGCCATAGAACATACCAATATGAGGGCCTTTATGGTGGAAGAGTTAAAGATTTTCTTAGGCAATGATGACTTGATCAACTCATGGGACTTTCTCTAATAGGATAGAGAACTTAAGCGAATATGAGCGACTGAAGAAGTTGCTAGTATCAAAGGAAAGGATATCTTGATGAAGGAATTACCTGGAGAGATAGGAAGATGACCCTAAGGTTGATAGTGATTCCCTACTCTGACCTGATGATAGCCAAGGGGAATGAAACCACCCTAGAAAACTAAAGAGCAACCAGGAAAGAAATGACCCCTGAAAAACTAAGCTCTGGACTTGATTCAGAGGGATGGGATGAAATGTAGGGAAAATGAATACAAAAAAAATGATGAAACTACATAAAAGGGTCTTCCAATAAGGATGGAGTTCTTGTTCCTAGAAGGTCGGTCTTTAGATACACAGGGTAACGCTTGGAATTTCAACAACTCACTAAGTGAATTTTGGCTCTAACTCTAAGGATGAAAAGTTCCCAATCTACTTCTAACTGACCAAAAGGCAAGTCAGAACTCTTGTCCTTACCCATTACAGGCAAAATTGGACAAGTTACATCCTGGGTGGAATGTTTTATGCGCCTATTGGGAGATTCTTGCCTCCCAAGTACCAACATTACCTTATTCCATCCTAAACCTAAAGGTACAACCCAGATGTAGAGCTCATGTAATGTGTGGAAAATTTTTGCAAAACCCCAAATCCCCTAAGCAGACAAAGAAGCACACAACACACAAGTTTATTTAATTCGTGCATATTTACAAACAACAACCAAAGCACTCAAATCACCACAAAAGATACATAAGTCTTGATTGGTTAGATTCTAGGTAATCAGAAGAAAACCCTTGGCTTGACACTCTAAAATCCCAAACGGAGTTGGCAAACTACCATGACGTCTTGAAGGGGGTCAACTCTGGAAATACGGGGGTCAAATATTTGTGCTAGGGTCAAAATATGGTCCAAGGGAGTCGCCACCAAGCTATTTAACTCTAGGTGAGGTTAGAATACCTATTTAATATGCTACCGGTTCGTTGGCCTTTAAGCTATTCCTAGGTCCAAGGAATCTGATAGTCCATAGTCTACGTAACCAAGTCAGATTCAAGAGTATGGTTACGTAAAGCGAAGGTATTAGAACCCCTTTACACCCATCCAAAGGATGGTACATGATTTGTCTAGGATTACCTTCAAAATTAACTGACTATCCTCACCTTAAGACCCCAAAGGCGTGCTAAGAACACAGCTCACGGAGATCCTTTCGAGGATTATTCATTCAATGTTTTTCCTTGTATTTTAAAATATGCTCAGTACCTAACCTTTATTTTGAGGAAGACTTGCATAAAACACAAACTTCCTGCATTTAAACCTCAAAGGCATGCAAAGACATAACCTTTGAGGTTTAAAGGAAAATTCATTAAGGTTTTTTAAACAATAGTTTAACAAGATAAGTAAGGACAGTGGAAAGACTAAGCATATTTACAACATGTGATTAAAATTACTGCTTTAAAAAAAATATATGTAAGGTGCGCTCCATAATCCAAAGATTCTAAAAGAATCACTAATGACGAAGTGATTAGGTTAGAATCTCCACCTCTCACGAGATAATTTTAAGATCAAAGATCCTTATTTTTTAGTTTTCCTCATAGGGGAAGTGCACACACGCACACAAGCATTCAAGCACATGCATGTATAAAAGAAAAGGTAAAACATGCATTCATGCAGCAAATGGGGCACACATAAACAAACCACACAAGAAAAATCACTAGAAATTGATAATAAAAAAATGAGTAAGAATAGTCCCAAAATTTTTCTAGAATTTTCCTTTATTTTCTAATTTTCTAGATTTTTTCTAATTTTTATTGATTTTTTTTTCTAATTTTTATACTATTTTCCAAAATTTTCTAAATTAAAAATACATTTTTTGAAAAATATTATTATCTAGAAAAAATCGGGTGGTTCAAGGTGGTCAGACCAGATCAAACCAATTCAAACGGTCAACGATCTAGGCTTGAGTTGACCTTGTTCAAAAGGAGAAGCAGAGGGCGGGAGACGAGTAAGGGCTGCCATGTGTCAACCACACATGGAGACATGTGGTAACACTAGAGTGGCCTTGCTTTTCTTTCATTTTTCTTCTTTTTGGAAAATCAAAGGCTGGCAGGTGGCGTCATGTTGACGTCACCCACCAAGTGGCAAAAAGGGACGGGTGTAAGGGAGTTGAGGCATATCGCTAACGTGGCATGATTCTGGCCATTCAGAGAAAATACACTTCAAACGGCCAAAATCGTACCGCTTTACCAAAGTGATGCCACTCGAATTCTGCAAGCATAATGGCACCACTTGTCACTATACAGATGATGACACATGTCCCACTTTGATTTTTTTTTTGAAAAATTAACATTATATATATATATATATATTCATTTTATTTTTTTCCTCTGGTTTTCTCTCAAATTATCCAGAGTCCGCTTTCTCATCCCCCTCTTTACTCCCACCCTCTTTCTTACCTTTGGCATAGCTGTCGGCACCTCTAGTGGCCACGACCCTTTAGCAAAACCCCCTTTTGCTCTCTCTCTCTCTCTCTCTCTCCCCCCCCTCTCTCTCTTACATACACACACACACCCCATCTCGAACCCTTTTTTTCTCACTCCTCTTTGTCTCTCTTTTGCCTCTCTACTACCATGGCTGCCACCAGCGGCAGCCTCCATCGGTGGAGCCACCCAAAAGTACATCTCTTCTCTTTCTTTCTCTCTCTCTCTCTCTCTCTCTCTCTCTCTCTCTCTCTCTCTCTCTCTCTCTCTCTCTCTCTTTTTCTCTTTCTCTCTCTACTATTTTTTCATCTCAAACCTTTTCATTATTTCCTATTTTCATCCCAAACCCTTTCTCTCTTTTCTTGTTCTAACCCTACCCTATTTTCCTCTCTTACAGGTTATGATCCAAACAAAGGCAAAGAGCCTCAAGTTCTTTGCAAGTCGGCCCCATATCCAAGCATAGATCTCTCCATATATAAAAAGGAACCCCCTTTTTTACATTTTTGTTTTTTTTTGTTTGATTTCTAATTTCTCTTATTTGGCTGCTTGTGTGTTATTTTCTTCAATGGGTTTGATGGGGGGTTTTCTCGCACTTTCTTGCAAGCCAAACAAGGAAAATAGGGGTTGAGACTAACCCAGATTAGGGCTTATTAGGTTGGGGGTCTAGTTGGGGTTTGGTTGGGTTAGGGGTCTGGTTCGTCCAGATGGCATCAGGTTGGGTCAAGGGGTCTGGTTAGGGCCAAGTGTGATCAAGTTGGGTCAAGGGGTCTAGCTAGGACTAGGGTTAGGTTAAATTGGGCTTTAGAGTTTTGGACTAGGTTAGGCAGGTTGGGCTAGGATGAATTAGGCTTTGGGGTTTTGGTTTTAAGCTTAGTTAGGGTTCGGTTTAGTGCAGACTAATGGGTTAGGGGTTAAGTAAGGCCTAATTGGGCCATGGGGGTATAGGTAGCAGAGGCTCAGTTGGGCCACGGGTCTTGTGGTCTTTGGGGCTTAGGTTGGTCTAGGACCGACCAAGGTTGGGCTTAGGTTTGAGTTGGATATGCGATATAGGCTAATCTGGGAGGGGTTAGGTTCAGAGTTGTTGGGATAGGCCAAGGTGAGTGGGTTAAGGGGCTTTTTTGTTTACGTTAATTATGTTAAGTCAATTAGGCCAAACCCAATTAGGCCTAGGGTGGTTTAGGTTTAAGATGGGGGCTGACTCAATTGACTTAGGTCAATGTTGACCTGGGTCTAGATAAGCAGGTCAAACCCGAGTTAATGGACCTGGGTTGTATCTCAAGTTGTTTAACTTGGACCTGGGTCAAGTTGACCTCGGTCCCTAAGTTAGGTCTGGGTTAATGGATCCAAGTCCTTTAAATCGGGCATAGGTATTTTGACTTGGGTTTTTAGGGTCTGGGCTTCTTCGATCAGGCTTAAAACCTGTGTAGTGACCCAAAAAATAATAGTATTTAAATGATAAAGAGGGAGAGAAATGGAATCAGTAACAGAAGGAGATAGTAGACTTCATCAACGACATTGCATTTTGGAGAACATAATAATTTCAAGAAAATTGCCAGGCTTCGTCGACGAATACAGGGATTCGTCGACGAAGGTCTTCAGGATCTCGTCGATAAGGTCCCGTCTCGTCGATGAGAAAATACCGAGCAACGGTTTTGGGCTACTTTGAATTTTATCGATGAAGGGTGAGGTTCGTCGACGAATTTTTATGAAGAACTCGTCGACGAGGTGATGTATCTCGTCGACAAATCTGGCCCTATAAATAGTGAAAAATCGGATTTTTTTATTCAATTGCAGTGTCTCTCTCTCTCTCTCTCTCTCTCTCTCTCTCTCTCTCCTACGGACTCTCTGCCTTCTCTCTTCGATTTCGGCCCCGCCAGTCACCAGATCGACGATCCGAAGCCACCACAACGCTTTTGGCGAAGTTCTCTGCAAGTCTGCCGGAGCGGATCGTTGGTGAAACGAAGTTGGATTTCATCCCAAATTCAGGGTAAGACCTTTTAGTCCATTTTTGACCTTCTGACAATTATAGGAAATGATATAAGCAGAGAAATACTGATATTCTATTCTGGCAAATGTTATTTTTAGGGTGTTGTGTAGGAGGCCCTACGGGTGTTAGGCCAATATACCATAGGGTCTTTCTAGTAGTCAGGTAAGGGAAATATGCTATGCTAGGAAATTTTGAAATATTATACAGTGTATTAAATTATGAAAACTATGTATTAAAGTATGTTGTGGCTTGAGAATATGAATATAGTACGGAGATATGTTTTATGAATTTCAGTATCATGGTTTTATGATTTTCAGTACAATGATTATACGAATTCTAGTACCATGATTATACGAATCTCAGTACCATAATTATACGAATTACAATACTATGATTTTGTAGTTATCAGTGTTATGATTATACAGTTCTCAGTATTATGACGTATGAATTATAGTTACAGTTTATGCAGTATCATGGTTATTACAGTTATTTCAGAATCATGGTAAATCAGATAGTGGTATATAGAGATATATTATATAATATCAGACCCTGTTGGACTATGCAGTTACAGAGCACGGTACCGTTGCTACAGATACTATGTTATGTTATGAGTGCAACCACCTATTTAGATAATACGTGGTAATAGGTCGATCACCTAGGCCCTTGACATGGATATGCTCCCTATCAGATATAGGTTGAGGTGGGCAGATCAGACCGATGGAGTATAGTGATTTACCCTGGTCGGCCAGCCAGTGTAGATCCCGCCTACGGGCCGCACAACCCTGTCATGAGGGGTTAAATCATGACACACAGTTATCCACAGTGAAAGTTTTCAGTTACTATTACATATATACAGATTTACAGAACAGGGAACATACGTATGTACACTAGAAGTATTTTGGATAGTAACCTACGCTACTGTTATGTTAAGCAACGTAGAAAGGGTGGTGGATTTTATTACTCAAACTGTATTTACATATTCAGTTATATATGATTATATGAAAATAGATTTTTATAATATTGTAACTCATTTGCACACACTAGTGATAGCATATTTCGTCTTACCGAGCGTTGGCTCATCCCAGTGATCCAGTTAGGCGAGCGGAATAGGCTCGCAGATAGAGAGGCTTCAGTAGTGCCTTGTCAGTAGAGAGTGAGTATATTTTTGGGAATGTTTTTGTATAGCCCTCACCAGTTGAGGATATTTTGGGAATAGTGATATATGTAAATTATGGGAACCATGTTAGTACTTTGGTATTGGTATTGTATATAATTATATATGGATATGTTTATTTGATTTATGCTTCTCGCTGCTTAGGTTAATGATTGTGTTTTCCCCAGTATGGTATCAGAGCATGTAGAGAGTCATTGTAAAAAAAAACATTGAAATTAAGGAGGTCGTTACAACCCGGGTCTGCCTTTGGATTTTTTTTTTTTTATGGGTATTTGCAAGGTTTTTTAGGCGTTCTATTTAAGGGAACTTTAGGGATTCTTTTAGGGGATTTATGGGGCACTAGTTTGGGAATTTAGTGGGCTCTGGTTTGGGGTTTTTTTTGCAGTGTTTTTAGGGGCTCTGAAATTGATATTTTGAAGTTCAAACAATTTAAACTTGGGATAGAAGAACCAACTAAACTAGAATTCTAAGGACTAGAAAAACATAGAAGAAATGGGGGAGACTTGCCTTTGATCTCTAATTTATCATTATCCACTCTTTCTCTTTCTCTTTCAACATCCCTTCTTCTCTTCTGATTCTTCTTCTTCTATGCCTTTCTTATTCTTCTCTCTCTTGCTTCTCCTCTCTGCTCCAACAGAGTTCCTCTTTCTTCTTTCTCACTTTCTTTCTCTTATTTCTTTCTCTGGCGCTACTGCTCAAGTGTTTCCAGTTGGCTCTCTCGGGTCTCCCTTTATTTGCAAGCAAAGGATGGGGAACAAGATCTTGAGGGACTAGGATATGCTTGGGCTGGCATAGGAGACAAGTGATGGAGTAGAGTTTAATGGAGCAGGGTAGTGGAGCAAGGAGAGTGGTTGCTAGAAAAGGATAGCCTGTGGGGTGGTTGTCCTTGGGTACTAGGTTGGGTTTGGGCTTCAAGCAAATAAGCCCAAATGGGCTTTAGGCTAATCACAGACCCACAGTGGGCCTCAAACTCAAAATTAAGTTCAAGTCTGGCTTTTAAAATCCCCAAGCTCACAGTAGGCCCCAAAATGCAAAGTACGCCCAAATTGAGTCTTAAATTAAACATAGGCCCATTGTAGGCCTCTAATTTGAAACCAAGCCCAAAATTGGGCTTCTTTGTTGAGCTATGGCTAACTTAGGCTTTGATCTCTTGTGTGTGCAGGTGTAAGATCTCTTGAAAAATGGGTTCGATTGGAGCCTCGAGGACAGAGAAGGACAATTTTTTCCTTTTCTTTCTTTTTTATTATTATTTTTTAAAATTTTTATTTTTATTTATTTTTTGTTATTTTTAGTTGTACTTATCATTTTTTTTAATAGTTTATAAATGCAAATGAACTATTGTACAACCTGCTTAATGCATGGACATGTTAGACCAGGTGGTGAGGATGAGTGAAATGAGGGACTGCACCTAGGGAAAGACCTTACATGACACCTATATTTTCCAAAACAAAGACCACCTAAATAAGGCTAAAATTGAAATGAAAATAGGATAAATAAAAAAAAATGACCAAATTTTACTATATAATGACCGGACAAAATTTGGTGTCTACACTAATAATTGAATAAAATAGAAAATATGAGTCTTGATTGATTGATATTTCAAAGGTAGCTTAAGGCTAATCAGGTACTGTCTATCAAATGGATGTGAAGAGGTGCTAGTATTTTCCTTTTGCATAACTATACTCTCATCCAACCTGGTAATACATACAATCAACTGCCAGTTTCCTTGGGTATAGCTTACCAATGAACTAGTAGAATGTTAAATAGGTGTTCTAACCTCGCGTAAAGTGAAAAATAAGTTAGTTATATTTTAACCCATTTCTTAGCCAAGGTTCATATAATTCCGAGTTCGCTAGTCGGTCGAGGCAGTTCGAAGATTCGATTCTCCTTTTACAATTAACCCTCTGGGAAGTTATGATAGTATTCAATCTTATTCTTAAGAATAGATATTATGGTGAACCAAGCATAAACCTAAGTAAAAAGAATAGATATTTTGAGTGAGCAAAATGCGTGCCAAATATCCTATTCCATCTTCTTTAGTTATGTAAGTACAAACAATGCACCAATATATCACAAGGGTACATTGGGTCCATGGATACATGGATGGATGGCAAAATTCTAGTACTACATGATACAATTAAAAATTGGACCAAAACATTCCAACCTTCAACCTATAAGTATCAATCCGCAACATGTTTGGTATAAAAGAATAGAATGAAATCGAATTTATCACTTGACTTTGTCATATTATTTCCTCAAAGTATCATTTCATTTCTTTTCTATTCCATTCCATAGACCGAACACGATAACTTTAATTCTCAAATTTATCATTGTAGTTGATCTTCTTCCTAAGAATAGATATTTTTACCTGAATCAAGGGTATGACTTATGTCAAAACAATAGATATTTTGCGTGAGCACAACCTGTGTGAAATATCCTATTCCCTCTTCTTTAGTTATTTAAGTACAAACAATGCCCCATATACATCACACGGGTACATTGGGTCCATGGATGTAAGGATGGATGGAAAAATTCAAGTACTACAGGATACAATTGAAAATTTGGAGTGCGACATTTCAACCTTCAACCCATAAGCATCAGATAAGGCTATTGTGTCATGTAATTGGAAATCTCTCACAAAGCAAAGTAGAAGTAGTAGTTGTGTTCCCAATGGGAACCTTCCTTCATAATTTCATCTTCCCCTTGACGTGCAATCATAGGCTTAAATTTTCATAAAATTATTAAAAAAATTTCAATTTTCATGACCTTTAAAATTGAAATGACAGTCGATCATTTCTATTGAAATTTCAACCAATCATCTAAAATTTCTCGAAATCTTGAAATTTTAGTAAGCCTTGTCAAAATTTTAACTATTGAATGAAATTCCCTCACAATTCAAATGAGTGATTTGGATGTGAAGTGAGATTTATCTCTTAATTTATTTATCTATTTTTTATTGGAACAAGAATAAGCTTATGTGGAAAAAAAAAAAAAACTTATAACCATTCATATTTAAATTATTGTTTTTTGTATAATAACTAATAAGTAATGAGTTTATGAATTTATACACATGATATTACAAATTTTTCACCTCATTCATAGACAACATAGATGCATTCGAGTTATCTTTTTTAAAAAAGAAAGAAGAGAAGTTACATATTTAGTCCTTAAACTTACATTATTGTGTCCATTAATCATTTCTAAAGTTTCTAAAAAAAAAAAAAATTAATTCCTACTTTGCTACTAATTTTCATTATTTTTTTAATCGAAATTGAAATTGACATCAAAATCGTAATTTCCATGGAAATTTTCATACTCTTACACTTTAGTAATTTGAGTTAAAATTGAAATTTAAGACCTTCTGTGCAACACTAGTTCTGCTGGAAATTTCCAAAATCTCCTCTTCCTTTTCTGTTTTTCTCTTTTTAATTGATTGCAATGTAGTAAATGTTGAAGGATTGGGTCCTTTCAATTCAGAGCTGGCTGTTGGCAGATGCAAGGTGAGAACTGTCCATCAGATGGACGGTGCCACTGCCAATGTGCGATACAAACAGGAACTGCCCAAAGGTTTCAAGCAGAAGTGTGCAATGGATTTGGCAAACGCAACTCTATTCGAAGAACCTTTACGTCAATATCTCAACATTTCCCATATCAATACAAACAAAAACTCTTTTGCCAAGTGAATAAAATTGATGTACTACTTACTTCACATAAAGCTCGAGTAAAAGGGACGCCAATGATCATCCAGGTTCAGCCCTTGCTTTGGTTCAAGGAATCCTCGACGATTTTTGGAATTAATTTGAGTTGAAAATTTTTTATATTCACATTTCGGTTTGTCATTTTGCGCAATCCTATACATGGTGATATGGTTAATTATTAAAATACCTTGTCTCTATGTTTGGAGAGACCTTTGATTTGGATTTGTATTGAATTTCAATAAGATTAAATATAAAATTATATTGAAATCTATCCAAATTCATCCAAATCATATGGGCTTATGAGTGTTTTTACCATTTCCAAAACAGTTATGATTCGTTCATCTGAATTGGAAATTCATGATATCCTAGTTTGGGTAACCGTATGCATGATGGTTAATTATTTGATATTTTGTTGAAATGCCTTGCGAGTTTATTAGCTTGTTTTTATCATTTTCAAAATGCTTGTGATTCGTTTTGACAATTTCCGAAGCATTGCATTTTCTTTTAAATGTATTGGAGAATCAAAGTTGCATGTAAAGATTGTTTGTCTCATGGATATATTTGAGAATTGAGTTTGTATGAATAAGTTATATTATTTGTATAAATCATTTGTATAGAGAAGAGAATAAAGTGACAGATGCTTTGGTTCAACAAGGTGTCATGGGGAGGAATAATTTATTTACAACTAGTAGTCAACTTCCTAAAGTTATCAAATGTTTGTATAAATTGGATAAGATGTGTACGACTTATATGAGGTATGTTTAGTTGGTTTTCTTTTGGTTTTGGTTTAATTTTGTTTTCTTCTTTTGTTTGATTTGATGGATGAGGTGTTTTATTGGTTATTATGTAAGTCCCAAGTGTTATTTTGTCTCCACGGTATTCCTCTGTCACAAGTAAGGGTTATTAATAAACTTGAGACGAGACCGCTATGTGGGTAGCTTCCTAGCTCTTTAAAAAAAAAAAGGTTATATTATTTGTAAAAGAAATCAAGTTTTTATTAAGGGTCTATTTAAGTCAAGGATTTTGGTAGGGAAAAGAATGGGAAAAACAAAAGGGCAGAAATTCATTTTCTATTGTATTTTTATTTTACATTAAATACAATGAAAGTTTGTTTTAACATGATTAAAAATTAGAAAAAATAAAATATGAATTATGTGTAAAATCAATATTGTGTTCATCAATTTGGTATATTTTATTTTCTTTCTCATTTTTCTTAATCACTAAACATGAAAATTTGAATTTTTTAATATTTTTTTTCTAATATTTTTTTAGTACCAAGTGAAGTCTAAAAGTATTTTAAAGATACATTTTTAGAAACACCTATAGATGCACCTCTAAAGATATCAGTAGACGCAACATCAATTTCTTGTTAACACACTGTAGACACCCCAATTTTAACCAGACCTTTCTGAGAAAACCCGACATAATAAAAGTTGGCTTCAAATCTCGAGAATGAGAGGATCCGATTGAGTCCTATTTTATTTCAAAATTGAGTCCCAGGTATTTTAAACTAGGTCTTGGTATTTTTAAATTGGGTCTTTTTGATTTTTAAATTTGAGTCCTTTAAATTTTAAATTGAGTCTTTTAACTTTTAAAATTGAGTTCTTTTAATTCTATTTAAATTGAGTCGCTTTTGTTAAATCAAGTGCGGCCCCTCCTATTCTCGGGAATTTAAGTCCTCATTTAAACCAGGCTTTCATTTTATTTTTAGAGGAGAATTAGAATATTTTCTTCCATGGGCCATGCAGCCCATCCAAGTTAAAGTATCAAAGGCAGCCCAACTCCTCTGCTCACATGCATGCAACTGGCAACCCTAGGGTTAGGAGGATATTTTGGCTTATAATAGCCTAGCCAAACACACACTTAGGGTTTTTGGGTATTTGTGGCTTATAGAAACAAAGCCAAAGCAAGCACACCCAAGAACGTCCGTGAGCTTCTTCCCCCACAAGGGGCTAAACCTAACCTCTGTCTTCATCTTTTTTATTCTCTCCATTCTCTTACCATCTCTGGCAAGCCTCCACGACCACAGTACTCCACGGTTGTAGCAGTCTCGAGCACCAGCCCAAGCAACCTCCTCTTCTCCTCTCTATCATCGTCACCTCCACACTACAACCCTCTTCCTCCTTCTCATCGCCCATCTCTCCGATCCCTCATCTCTCTCCTATCTCTCTCAGTTTCCCTAGTGACCAGAAGCCCACGGCGGCCCCAGCACCGTTCGCTGCCGCCTTACCCATCTCCATGTCCAGCCATATCTCCGTTGTTAGCTTTGGTGTATTCCCAAGAGGGGGGGGGGGATGAATTGGGTAATTAAAAAATTTATCCCTAGGTTAACCAATCTAGTAGCAGCATTACACAAACTTAGGGTCTTTCTATTTAATTATAAACCCAATCAACACATGTACTACATATAATGAATCAAGCATACAACATACGTGTGCTGAAGAATAAAAGTGTGAAAAATAAATTTGCGGAAATATAAAGAACATGCACGATATGATATCAGGGTTTGGCCAAATGTGCCTACGTCCCCGCCTCTAACTCGCAAGCCCTAGGATTCCACTAATGCTCACTTAACAGGTGGAGCGGCACCTAATACAATCAGGTCAATTAGCACAGCGCTGACCTTAACCTTTACAAATTCTCCTTGCGGGGCGAAGAAGGCCCTAACAATCCTTACGAGTTGGATTACCGCCCCCTCAGGCCACGCTTGGAATACAACAATATTTTTCACAACATAACTGGTACAGTGATTATGCTTCTCAAGTAAAGCAGATATGTATCCAATATAATCTATGACATGCACATCAACAGTATAGGTAATATAAGCTCATTAATGTGAATATATGTGCAAATAACACTCAACAAGATATAATCACAAAAATGTTCAAAAGTGTTCTAAGCAAGTTGTATCTTTGAAACAAGTTAAATGAAAATTTAATAGCAAATCAGGGTTTCAAAGATGTTAATCATATATTCAAACTTAACTCAAAATATTTTCCTTCAATGTAATGAGCTCAAAAGTAGTTTGAAAATTATTACAGCTTGTAAAAAATGTTTTTGCACAAAAAAATCAAGTTATAGTAATCTTTGCAGTGACAATGCAAAGATCCTTAAGCTAATGAGTTTTTCCCAACACTAGATTTATCAAATAAAAATCTGTGGGAAAACTCTTGCTTGACTCCCTAAAAACAATAATAATTAATCAAGAAAAACAATGAGAGTATAAGCAACCTCTAATAAGCACTAGCCCACTCAATAAGCTCTCACAATGCTAAGAAGTATCAAGGGAATAAGTATTTGAGAGTATTTTGGGCAATATGAGCTTTTGAAAAAAAGAGGATTTTGCACTAATGATATTTGCTAATTGTTATTAATCCTCACAAATGAACTCATATTTATAGGGTAGAGTAAAATTATAACCGTTTGGGACATAGGGGTCATAATTAGAATTGTTTTAAAATCAATTAGGAAAATTAACCCTATTTAATTATTTTTAACCCCAGTAAAAAATAAGTAACCCGAGAAGATTCGGGTGGTTGAACCTTGATTCAGTCGCCTGATCAGACTCAGTTAAAAAAGTCACTCTTGAAGGTTTGGGTGCCCGAGTCTGCACTCGGTTGGATCAACCAAAGTCAGAAAGTTTTGATGCATAGTTCGAGTGCCCGAAGATATGTTCGGTTAACTGAACTAAGGGATTTGGTCTCTTGAGGCCTATTTTGAACTGAAAAGTTTGGCAGCCCGAGTTGGTGAAAAGTAACCTTCTAAGGGTTCGGTCGCCCGAGGGCGATAGGGTCATTTTAGGTTCAGTCACCCAAAGCCTAGTCAAACTGCTGACTTTCCAGCAGTTCAGGTGCCCAAGGTGTTTTGAACACCTGGGGTTCGATCGCCTGACCTCTCATAATTATGCCTATTATGTTCAATTTCATTTTAAGTTGATCACCTTATTATGAATGTGAATGGGGACTTTATGTACAATGTGTAGGAACCTAGGGTCTTTTCAAGTATGCCCAAAAACCTGGTGTCGGTCGATCGAAGGGTGCCCTAAGGTCATTCGGTTCCTATGGTCAATATAGGACATTTCTGAGCTTATAGATCCTATATGCATGATATGCAGTGATTATTACAAACCCATTTGAAACGAAATTATACCAGACTCAAAATAAATTAAAACAATTAATGAATATGTCGGGGTCTTCATGCTTTACTTCATGTGCCATCAATTGGTTTGCTAAAATAAACTTGCACACAAACTAGAAAGCTATCAAATACTAGAGTATTTGTCATTATCAAAATCGGGTGTGACCTATGAGTTCAACATTAGTTAACAGAGATAGCCCTCGACTCCTCTTGCTTCGTCAACACCACCAATGCCACCGCCTTCAAGCATCAGCAGCGACGGAAGCGCATCACCTCCAAGCATGGTCAGAATCTATCCATCATCTTCGACGACCCCGCACCATCTCTGTCCCATGCAACTCAGGCATACTAGCCCGGCATCATCACTCGACCTCATCACCATCGTCATCCTCCAGCCATCCTCACGGCCAACAGCTATGCCCAGCCCCGACAACGACAGCGACTTCAGCAGCACCCACGGTAACCTAGTGAGTTCTCTTTCTCTATCACTTGCGCCCCAAACATACGCACACCATGCACACACCATACACACACTTTAACCTACACACACATTCACATATGGTTTATTTATTCATTTATGTTTTATTGTATTATGGTTGTAATATATATATATATATATATATATATATATTATTTAATATATATATTATTTAATATACATGCTTATATTTTGTACGTATTATAAGACGTTATTTGATTTATTATTCATGTTATAGAATTATTGTTGTCATATTTATTTATTTAACATCCATGCTTAATAATTGATATTCATATTTATATCTCTTGTAGTATTAAATGATTATTATTATCATTGTAGATTTTTCTTGTTAAGTTTAAACTTTTATTGTTGTAGGATTTTTAATATTTGTTAGTTGAGATTTAATTTTTTTGTACATATTATTTAATGATCATTATTATTATTATAAAATTGTTATGGTTAAAACTTTTTTAATATTTAATTTTTTTTTTTGTATTTAGTGTATGTATTAAATTTCATATTAATTTTAAGGGTTTTCTCATTTTGATTTTTAGGTTTTCCATGTCATCACGTATTAATTTCCATAGTTCAATTTATTTTTGTATTATTATTGCATACTAGTTTTTATTGTTTCCTTATTGTTACACATTGATTTCTTTTTAGGGTTTGATTATCTCCATACTATTGTGTATTATTGTTTATGATCGGATTGACGTTGTATAGGGTTTGTATTGTTATTAATATTATGATATTATTATAGTAGCATTATTATTGGTATTGACGTGCTATGATATGTATATATTGTTAATATTATTACTATAGTGATACTATAACATGATATTAGTACTCTACTATTTTCTTTATTTATTTGTCATATTATCTTATTTGATATTTGGGGAAAGATATAGAAAAATCATAAAAATAGAATATTAGGAGAAAATTCTAAAAATATTGTTTTTTGACTTGACTTTTGCTATTTTCTTTAATTGTCTCGTTATTTAATTGCTCAAAGTTCGGGAAATATAAAAAAATTAGAAAAAATTAGAAAAAAATAGAAAAATCAGAAAAAAAATATTTTTGAGACATGAAAATTATTTTTGGTAACTTTTCATCCTGAATAAGATCCAAAACCTACCGAAATATTATTTTCATATTTACAAAACCCTAATGAAATCTCAAAATGTCGGGAGTGTATTTTGTAACATATTTTCTCGATTTTCTGATCCCAATGATTGCAACAAAAGGGTATGAGCTTTTTGAACTTCACGTACCCCGGTTATGAGGGAATATGTACATATCTATGTTCTCATACGCAGGAATACCCCCGTTAGCTGGCTTTCGTAGCAAATTCTATTTGTTCTTCGTCGCTTTGGGTTATGGGGCTTACTTCCTAGTCTTAGTGGGAGTAGTGACTAGCATTATAGGTCGTTGGATGGCCTAAAGATTGCCACGAGTAAGTCAGTTTTTTGGGGGGGGGGGGGGGGCGAAGGAAGTTCTCCGTGCATCAAAGACGTAGCTTACCGAATCAGTTGCGACACGGATGGGAATGCATGCTACGAAAGATAGGGTCGAGTCTGATACATCAACTGTTGTATATTATATGCAGTCCATTTATTTGCATTTTGTAAATTCATAAGGGGAGTAAAATAAAAGACTTTTAGAATTAAATTTAGGATAACTTTTGATTAATTAGGTACTGTTCGTTAGAATGGGTGTGTAGGGGGTGCTTGTACCTTCCCCTCGCATAACCGAACTCCTGATCCTTGTTTTAGTTACGCACACCGATTATACCCTTAATTGGGTAGTAATCAAGTGTTCTAACCACACTAAAAGGTTAGTGATGTTTGCATCACACTAATTTCTTTAAAATTAATCATACAATTTTTTTTTCATTCGCCCACCCCGAGGCACCCTCATGTCCGGGACGTCGCGACAGCTTGACGACTCCACTAGGGATAGTATAGAGTCAAGCGAGTAATTAATTAGGAATTATCCCAAATTTAAATTTAATAAGTCTTTTAATTACTCTATTTTATTTTGTAAATAATGTATTTCCATATTTGAATTATTGGTTTGTGAAAATTATAATATGTTTGACTTAGCATGGATATAAGTTTCCATATTTGTATATATCCTTGAGATAATGTGAATATTTAGTTTCCATATATGTAAATATCCTTAATTTAATGTGAATATATGTTGCTTTATTTGTAAATATTCTGGATTTATTGTGAATATTTAGTTTCCATATTTGAAAATATCCCTGAGTTAATGAGAATATTTATTTCCATATTTTTGAATAAGCATGTGAATTAATTGTGAATATTTGTTTCTATATTTGTTTGAATAAGCATGCAAATATCTTTCAATAATTGTGAATATTTGTTTAAATAAGCATGTGATTAATTGTAAACTTTATTTCCATTGTTGTTTGAATAAGCATATGATCAATTGTGAATATTTGGTTTGATTAAGCATGTGGATGAATGTGGGGTAGAGAGATTAGACTGAGCTTGTGAATGAAGGGGTCTGTTGTGGAATAGCCCTAAGATCTGCCTGTAGTGCATATGGATAACAAAAAAAATAATAATTTTACATACCCGATTTAAACAAAAATTCAATCTTTCAAACTCGATCACAATAAAAATTTGATCTTGAAAATCCTAATAACGTGATTAGGATCATACCTGCGAGATCTCTCTGGTTTGATCTCAAATCTGTAAGCACGAAGAAGAACTCCCGAATCTGCAAGCATGAAGAAGAACTCCCAGATCCGCGAGATCAAAGAAGAACTCTTGATGA
Source organism: Malania oleifera (assembly GCF_029873635.1). NCBI lineage: Eukaryota > Viridiplantae > Streptophyta > Magnoliopsida > Santalales > Ximeniaceae > Malania > Malania oleifera. The sequence goes on along the minus strand of NC_080417.1, from coordinate 22,220,020 downwards.
TGACCAGGGATCTTCTACTGTATTCTTTGAACACACCTTGCTCCTCAGAGAGTGAGCTCGTAAGCGATGGCTAGGGTCTGCTTCTCATGAAGACGTATGCCTCAGTGTGTGCGTTTTTGTCTAATCCTCACCACTGAATGGAGCACGTATATATAGGCTATAGTAGGGACCTTTTGGAAAATATGACTAGGGCTTCCAACGTAATTAAGAATTCCTAATCGGACCCGGATTAATCCTTAATTACGTTAATTACAATTCATACCATTAAAGAATTATAGTTGCACTCCCTATTATATTCGAAATTAAATTTCGAGCTCCTATTGTTAAATGCTTATTTATCTCCCCACATAAAGATTACAGATACCAGTCAATTAAATTAAATTACCGACAATTTAATTAATTGATATATTAATTCCCTCAGACCTTCCACTTGACCTATTTGATGTGTCAGATTCAAAATCCACCTACAGGGTTTGGCACAATCGAAACTTATAAGCTTCCTCAAGGGTTATCATCAATCTCAATATCGAGATATGGATTCCATCAATAATTAATGTTCACCATACACATAATGTCATTACCCAACTCACTGAGTTTATTTACCCATAAAGAATCTCACTCTTTTATGAATCAAAGTAATAACCACTACATGCACGTGTCCAATAATCATATCAAGATTGAGAGCATAAGCACTCATAATAATTATGAGATATTAATTGTTTTATATAGTCAATATACAAACAATTACCCCAAGACGGTCCTATTTAATACACACAAAGTGTACTCGCACAAGGAGTTGGAACTATACCATTCCCCATAGTCAAGACAGACCTATTAAAAACCTTGTGCTACAGTCCTACCAATGGTGTGCCCAATTCCATTTAAGACTGTGTACAATAAACTTATATTCTATAAGAACTGATGATCTAATCTTCTGTGTGTAAGCCGTACTCTACATACTAGATCACCTGCTATATAGAATAAAAGACATGCATGCATAATCATTAAATAGATAATGTCAGGCAAACATTGCTCACAAAGATTCTCATTAAAATGGAATAAATGAAGTTATTAATAAACAATAAAACTGATTACATAAAGAATGTCTTTCAGTATAAATCTCTAACAATCTCCCAATTATACTCAAAGCCATGTTGTCATACATATCACTCCTATTCCCTCTACATGACTATCAAAAGTACTAGATGGTAAGCTATATGTAAACGGGTCTGCCGGGTTGCTTGTCGATGCAATCTTGGTCACCATCACATCACCTCTCTACATGATATCTCGTATGAGGTGATACTTACGCTCGATGTGTTTTGCCCTCTTGTGGGTCCTAGGTTCCTTTGAGTTAGTAACCACCCCGCTATTATCACAGTAAAGTGTAATAGGTGATTGTACCGAAGGCACCACTCCTAGATCCAATAGAAAGTTTCTGATTCAAATGGCCTCCTTGGCTACCTCTGAGGTTGCCACATATTTAAGCTCCATAGTGGAATCAGTAACACATGATTTCTTGATACTCCTCCAACTACTGGCTCCACCTCCTAGGGTAACACATTTCCTGAGGTTGATTTTTTGGAGTCCTTATCTAACTTAAAATCTGAATCTGTGTACCAAATGGGTACTAAACTATCTGCCTGATAAACCAACATATAATCCCTAGTCCTTTTCAGGTACTTGATTATATGTTTTACCACAGTCCAGTGTTCCCACCCTGTGTTAGATTGATATATGCTGACCATGCCTACAACAAAATAGATGTCAAGTCTAGTGCAAAGCATAGTATATATGAGGCTTCCTACTGTTGATGCATAAGGAACTGCCTTCATGTTCTCTACCTCAATCGGTGTTTTAGGACACTAATCCTTAAATGGAGAGATTTCATGTCTGAAAGGGAGCAACCCTTTCTTGGAATCCTGCATGCTAAAACGGACAAGAATCATATTGATATAAGTAGCTTGTGATATGCCCAACATCCTTTACTTGCGATCTCGCAAAAACTTGATCCCAAGGACGTGACTTGCTTCTCGCTAGTCTTTCATGTCGAACTGTTCGGATAACTATACCTTAACTGAAGATAATACCCGCACATCGTTTCCGAAGAGTAAGCTATCATCCACATATATCACCAAGAATACCGCCACGTTTCCATCAATCTTTTTGTATTCACATGACTCATCAGGGCATTGATCTTAATCTTAAGATATAATGGCTTGATCAAATTAGATGTTCCAAGACCTAGACATCTTCTTAAGTCCATAAATGGACTTCTTAAGCTTGCACAACATGTGTTGTTGGCCTACTGCTATAAAACCATCTGGTTGCAGCATATAGATGCACTCATCAAGACTTCCATTTGGAGAGACCTTTGATTTGCATTTGTATTGAATTTCAATAAGATCAAATATAAAATTATATTGAAATCTATCCAAATTCACCCAAATCATATGGGCTTATGAGTGTTTTTACCATTTCCAAAACAGTTATGATTCGTTCATTTGAATTGGAAATTCATGATATCTTAGTTTGGGTAACCGTATGGATGATGGTTAATTATTTGATATTTTGTTGAAATGCCTTGCAAGTTTATTAGCTTGTCTTTATCATTTTCAAAATGCTTGTGATTCATTTTGAAAATTTCTGAAGCATTGCATTTTATTTTAAATGTATTGGAGAATCAAAGTTGCATGTAAAGATTGTTTGTCTCATGAATATATTTACGAATTGAGTTTGTATGAATAAGTTATATTATTTGTATAAGTCATTTGTATAGAGAAGAGAATAAAGTAGCAGATACTTTGCCTCAACAAGGTGCCATGGGGAGAAATAATTTGTTTACAAATAGTAGTCAACTTTCTAGAGTTATCAAAGGTTTGTATAGATTGGATAAGATTTGTATGACTTATATGAGGTATGTTTAGTTAGTTTCCTTTTGGTTTTGGTATAAGTTTGTTTTCTTCTTTTGTTTGGTTTGATGCATGAGATGTTTTATTGGTTATTATGTAACCCCCAAGTGTTATTTTCTCTCCACGGTATTCATCCGCCACAAGTGAGGGTTATTAATAAACTTAAGACGGGGCCGCTATGTGGGTAGCTTCCCGGCTCTTTCGAAAAAAAAAAAAGAAAAGGTTATATTATTTGTAAAAGAAATCAAGTTTTTATTAAGGGTCTATTTAAGTCAAGGATTTTGGTAGGGAAAAGAATGGGAAAAACAAAAGGGAAGAAATTCATTTTCTATTGTATTTTTATTTTACATTAAATACAATGAAAGTTTGTTTTAACATGATTAAAAATTTGAAAAAGTCAAATATGAATTATGTGTAAAATCAAGATTGTGTTCATCAATTTGGTATATTTTATTTTCTTTCTTATTTTTCTTGATCACCAAACATGAAAATGTGAATTTTTTTAATATTTTTATTTTTTTCCTAATATTTTTTAGTACCAAATGGAATCTAAAAGTATTTTAAAGATACATTTTTAGAAACACCTATAGACGCATCTCTAAAGATATCAATAGACGCAACATCAATTTCTTGTCAACACATTATAGACACCCTAATTTTAACATGACCTTTCTGAGAAAACCCAACATAATAAAAGTTGGCTTCGAATCCTAGGAATGAGAGGATCCGATTGAGTCCCATTTTATTTCAAAATTGAGTCTCGGTTATCCTCAATTTCGAGTCCCAACTATTTTAAAAAATGAGTTCCGATCATGTTAAAAATTTAAGTTTAGGCTATTTTGAAAAAAATTGAGTTTCGGTCATTTTAAAAATTAAGTCCCGATCATTTAAAAACTTGAGTCTCGGTTACTTCAAATTTGAGTCTCGGTTATTTTTAATTAAGTCTTTTTCAAAATTAAGTTCTTTTTTTATTTATTTTTAAAAAGGGGAGTCCGGATATTTTAAAATTGGTTCCCAGGTATTTTAAACTGAGTCTTGGCATTTTTAAATTGAGTCATTTTGATTTTTAAATTTGGGTCTTTTAAATTTTAAATTGAGTCTTTTAACTTTTAAAATTGAGTTCTTTTAGATTTATTTAAATTGAGTCACTTTTGTTAAATCGAGTGTAGCCCCTCATATTCTTGGGAATTTAAGTCCACATTTGAACCAGGTTTTCATTTTATTTTTAGAGGAGAATTAGAATATTTTCTTGCATGTGCTGTAAGTTAAAGTATCAAAGGCAGACCAGCTCCTCTGCTCACATGCATGTAGCAGGCAACCCTTGGGTTAGGAGGATGTTTTGGCTTATAACAGCCCAGTCGAACTCACACTTAGGGTTTTTGGGTATTTGTGGCTTATGAAAACAAAGCCAAAGCAAGCACTTCAAAGAACCGCCGTGAGCTTCCTCTCTCACAAGGGGCAAAACCTAACCGTTGCCTTCATATCTCTTATTCTCTCCATTCTCTTACCATCTCTGGCAAGAATCCACGACCACATTACTCCACAGCTGTAGCAGTCCCAAGCACCAGCCCAAGCAGCCTCCTCTTCTTCTCTCCATCATCCTTACCTCCACGCCGCAACCCTCTTCCTCCTTCTCATTGCCCATCTCTTTGATCCCTCATCTCTCTCCCATCTCTCTCAGTTTCCCCGGTGACTAGAAGCCCACGGAAGCCCCAGCACCATTCGCCACCGCTGTAACCATCTCCATGTCTAGCCACATCTTCGTTAATAGAGACAGCCCCAACTCCTCCTCCTTCGTCAACACCACCAACGCCACCTTCTTCAAGCATCAGTAGTAGCGAAAGGACGTCACCTCCAAGCATGGTCAGAATCCATCCATCATCTCCGACGAACCTACACCATCCCCATCCCACGTAGCTCAGGCATACAAGCCCGGCGTCATCTGACATCATCACCATCACCATCCTCCGGCCACCCTCATGGCCAGCAACTGCACCTAGCCCTTGTCATCAGCCCCGACAATGCTAGCAACTTCGACAGCACCCACAGTAACCTGGTGAGTTCTCTTTCTCTATCACTCACGTGTTAGGGTGTGGCTAGTATGGGTTTGGCAGTTGCACCACCCAGCATCTTATGTTGATATTGCTGAGAAAACCAGCAGCCCTCCACCAAACAACTACCTACCATGTTGAATTTCAACTGCCTTGTTTGTCTTCCTCGCCCTCCCATATGTGTGTGTGTATATATATATGTGTGTGTGTGTGTGTGTGTGTGTGTGTGTGTGAGTTGTGTGGCTATGTGAGTGTAGAGTTGCAGTGTGTGTAGCAGAGGGCTATGTTGTGTGCATGTAGAGAGTTGTATTGTGAGAGTGCAGAGAGCTATGTGTTGTAGAGTGGTGTGGTGTGGTGTGTTGTGTGTAAGGCAGAGTGAATCCTTGTAGAGAGAGTGAGAGAGGAGTTGAGGGCAATAGCCTCCTCCTTCTCTTTGTATAATTCCCTTGGTGGTTATAGTGGATTTTGTGCATTCCCATGGACGTAGGTCACAGTGGACCGAACCACATAAATCTGGTCTCATATTTTTGTTGAGTAATTTTGCTTGTGCGATTGTTTTTCGTGGATCACTTCTTAACAATTGGTATTAGAGCGAGGTTGGAGCAAAATCGCCGGATCGGAGCAAAAGTCCCAGATTTGAGCCTCTGCCCAATAGCTCGAAACTCGATTTTGAGACCACCAAAACATTCCTCTTGTTGAGATGAAGCCAACAGCGGTAACCGGAGCTTAAACGGAGCTCGGACAATGATGCACGCTCTCACACGCGCCACCGGCAGAAAGATAGTGTTGCCACGTGCCCCCACGCGCTCTGACATGTTGGCAGCTGATTGGGAAAGAGCATCATGGGCGCCCACGCACCGACGAAAGTCCGTCACACGTTTAGAGGTTGAGGAAGTTGACGTCAGCGGCCACGTAAGCGCTGAGCCAGGGCCACATCAGCACGTATCAGCCACGTCATCAGGCCATGTCAGCGCTGAGTCAGCTGCACAGTCAGCAGCCACGTCAGAGGGGGACTAGCGACACGTTAGTGGCCCGTACAGTGCCATGTTAGCAGTCGGGGACCCACAAACATGTCAGCATGGGCCCCTGGTTCCACGTCAGCAAATGGGCCCCACAAGAGGTGGGCCCCAATGACACGTCAACAAGTGGGCCCACAGGAGGTGGGCCCCAGGACACGTCAGCAAGTGAGGACCGTAGTGCCATGTCAGAAGACGGCGTCAGTGGCCATTAACGATGTCAGGAATATTTCATTAAGGGAGGGAATAGTTCATGAAAGTTAACGGAAAGTTGACTGTTTTTGACCAATTTGACTTGAAGTTTGATCACGCTTTTTGGAGCCATTTCGGGTCGGTTTTTTGAACAACTTGAACCATTTCTAAGGTTTTCGGTAGTTCAGGAGCCATTGGCTTTGTCTGTTTATTGAGATTCGGAGCAAAGTGGCAGGGATTGGCACTTAAAAGTTTGGGGTGGAGAAGTTTGATGGGCGGAACAACTTCAGGTTGTGGCAGAGCACGGTGAAGGATATTTTAGTTCATCAAGGCTTTATCAAGTCGTTGATTGGAAAAAAAACCAGATGATTTCAAAGATGATGATTGGAACAAATTGGAGATGAAGACAGTCAACACAATCCAATTGTGTTTGGAAAATGAAGTTAATTCACCAATGGAGCTCTGGAAGAAATTGGAGCAAAGCTATATGTCGAAGTCCCTTACCAATAAATTGTTTCTGAAGAAGAAACTTTATCAACTTTGAATGAACGAGGGAAGTAGTCTTTTTGATCACATAAATGATTACAACAAGATTTTGACCCAGTTGTTGAGCCTCGGCGTAAAAATTGATGAAGAGGATAAGGCGCTTCTACTATTGTCGTCTTTACCAGCTTCATTTGATGGTCTGGTAACTGCATTGCTCGTGGGGAAGGATACCTTGAATTTGGATGATGTGATGGCATCACTTCAAGATTCAAAGACATTAAGAAAGCCGATTGTGATGTCTCGTGAGCAAGCTTTGGTAGCTAATAGTGAGAGACAAGGAAGAAGCAAAGATCGAAAGCTCGGAGGTAAGCAATGGCGTTCAAAATCAAGAGGACGAGATACGAGCGAGTTCGTATGTTATTGGTGTGATAAAAAGGGACACTTCAAGAGGAACTATGAAGACCAATACGAAGAAGAAAAGAAAACACGGGATGGCGTCAATGTATCGGAGCATACCATATGGCATGGTAATGACAAGGTCCTTGTAATGACAAGCAGCCCACATCGACAAATCAGTCGAAGGAATGTGCAGTGTCGATACTGTAAGAAGTACGACCATAAGAAGAGAGAGTGTTGGAAATTGATGAGTAAGAACATGAATGCTCACGACAGTCCAAACGATGATAAATGGGTTTTGTACTTTGAGAGTTCAGTTCATGTTTGTTTTAAGAAAGAATTTTTTCATTCTTTCAAAGAAGTTTGTGGTACGGTATCACTCAGTTATGGGTCTTCTTGCGATGTTAGAGGGATTGAATCTGTGAAGCTAAAGACATATGTTGGAGCGGTCCATATTTTGGATGACGTAAGCTTCGTTCCAAGGATGTGAAGAAATTTGATCTCTCTTAGTCGGTTGGATTCTAAGGGTTGCTAAATCTCTGTCACAGGTGGAGCTATGGAGGTGAGCCAACGTGACTCCATGATATTTACTAGGAAGGAGTCTCGTGGGCTGTATTAGTTGATGGGAACCACAATGGTTGGTGGTTTGACCTCAGATGATGATAGTGGTACGTCATTAGAAACGAATAGACGAGTTCGGTTTGTCGATGAAGAGGGCGGTACTCTTTGCATGGTTCATACGTTTGAACTGAACCAAGTTATGAAGACTTGCCTTGATCGAGTTCGTATCAAAGTGGAGCTGTGGACTTGGGAGTTGATACTCACCAAGGTGGAGATTGTTAGGGTGTGGCTCGTATGGGTTTGGCAGTTGCACCACCCTGTAGCTTATCTTGATATTGCTGAGAAGACCAGCAGCCCTCCACCAAATAGCTGCCTACCATGTTGAATTGCAGCTGCCTTATTTGACTTCGTCCCCCTCCCATATGTGTATATATATGTGTGAGGATTGTGGTTGTGTGAGTGCAGAGTTGTAGTGTGTGTAGCAGAGGGTTGTATTGTGTGCGTGCAGAGAGCGGTATTGTGAGAGTGCAGAGAGCTGTGTGTTGTGTGTGAGGCAAAGTGAATCCTTGTAGAGAGAGTGAGAGAGGAGTTGAGGGTAGTAGCCTCCTCCTTCTCCTTGTATAATTCTTCCAGTAGTTATAGTGGATTTTGTGCTCCCCCGTGGACGTAGGTCACAGTGGACCGAACCACATAAATCTTGTCTTGTATTTTTGTTTCGTAATTTTGCTTGTGTGATTGTTTTTCATGGATCACTTCTCAACAATTGGTATCACAACGAGGTTGGAGCAAAATTGTCGGATCGAAGCAAAATTCCCAGATTTGGGCCTCTACCCAGTAGCTTGAAACTTGATTTTGAGACCACCAAAACATTCCTCTCATCGAGACAAAGCCAACAGGAGTAACCGAAGCTCAAACGGAGCTCGAACAACGACGCACGCGCTCACACGCGCCATCGGCGAAAAGACCGCGTTGCCATATGCCCCCACGCACTCTGACACACCGACAACTGATTGGGAAAGAGCATCATTGGCTCCCACGCACTAAAGAAAGTCTGACACACATTCAGAGGTTGAGGACGTTGACGTCAGTGGCCATGCAAGAGCTGAGCCAGTGCCGCGTTAGTACGTGTCAGCCACGTCATTAGACTATGTCAACGCTGAGTTAGCTGCACAATTAGCAGCCATGTTAGCAAGGGACCAGCGACACGTCATTGGCCCGTACAGTGCCATGTCAGCAACCGGGGACCCATAGACATGTCAGTAGGGGCCCCCAGTGATGCGTCAGCAAGTAGGCCCCAGAAGAGGTAGGCCCCAGGACACGTTAGCGAGTGGGGACCGCAGTGCCATGTTATAAGATGATGTTAGTGGCTGTTAACGCCATCAGGAATACTCCATTAAGGGAGGGAATATTCCATTAAAGTTAACGGAGGGTTGATTGTTTTTTACCGATTTGACCTGAAGTTTGACCGGGCTTTTTGTAGCCATTTCGGGTCTATTTTTTGAACGGCTTGAACCATTTCTAAGGTTTTTGGCCATTGAGGAGCCATTGGCATTGTCTGTTTATTAAGATTTAGTGCAGAATGGTAGGGATTGACACTTCAAAGTTCAGGGTGGAGAAATTTGATGGGTGGAACAATTTTAGTTTGTTGTAGAGCATGGTGAAGGATATTTTGGTTCATCAAGGCTTGATCAAGCCGTTGATAGGGAAAAAGCCAGATGATTTCAAAGATGATGATTGGACCGAATTGGAGATGAAGACGATCAACACAATCCGATTGTGTCTGGAAAATGAAGTTAAATATTCGGTGTTAGAAGAAACCTCACTGATGGAGCTCTAGAAGAAATTGGAGCAAAGGTATACGTCGAAGTCCCTTACCAATAAATTTTTTCTAAAGAAGAAATTTTATCAACTTCGAATGAATGAGGGAAGTAGTCTTTCTGATCACATAAATGATTACAACAAGATTTTGACCCAGTTGTTGAGCCTTGGCATAAAAACTAATGAAGAGGATAAGGTGCTTCTACTATTGTCATCTCTACCAGCTTCATTTGATGGTATGGTAACTACTTTGTTCATTGGGAAGGACACCTTGAAGTTGGATGATTCGATGACATCACTTTAAGATTCTGAGAAGTTAAGAAAGCCGATTGTGACGTCTCGTGAGCAAGCTTTGGTAGCTAATAGTGAGAGACAAGGAAGAAGCAAAGATTGAAAGCTCAGAGGTAAGCAATGGCATTCAAAATCAAGAGGACGAGATACGAGCGAGGTCGTATGTTACTAATGTGATAAAAAGGGACACTTCAAGAGGGACTGTGAAGACCGAAAACAATACGAAGAAGAAAAGAAGACACGAGATGGTGTCAATGTATCGGAGCATGCCACATGGCATGGTAATGATGAGGTCCTTGTAACGACAAGTAGCTCACATCGACAAATTAGTCGAAGGAATATGCAGTGTCGATATTGCAAGAAGCACAGCCATATGAAGAGAGAGTGCTAGAAATTGATGAGTAAGAACATAAATGCTCATGACAGTTCAAACGATGATGGATGGGTTTTGGACTCTAAAATTTGAGTTCATGTTTGTTTTAAGAAAGAATTTTTTCATTCTTTCAAAGAAGTTCGTGGTACGGTATCACTCGGTGATGGGTCTTCATGCGATGTCAGAAGGATTGAATCTGTGAAGCTAAAGACATCTGTTGGAGTGGTCCGTATTTTGGATGACGTAAACTTCATTCCAAGGATGCGAAGAAATTTGATCTCCCTTAGTCGGTTGGATTCTAAGGGTTGCCAAATCTCTGTCGCAGGTGGAGCTATGGAGGTGACCTGACGTGACTCAATGATTTTTACTGGGAAGGAGTCTTGTGGACTGTATAAGTTGATGGGAACCACAGTGGTTGGTGGTTTGACCTCAGATGATAATAGTGGTACGTCGTCAGAAACAAATAGATGAGTTCGGTTTGCCAATGAAGCAGGCGGTACTCTTTGCATGGTTCAGACGTTTGAACTGAACCAAGTTATTAAGACTAGCCTTGATCGAGTTCATATCAAGGTGGAGCTGTGGACTTGGGAGTTGATACTCGCCAAGTTGGAGATTGTTAGGGTGTGGCTCGTATGGGTTTGGCAGTCGCACCACCTAGAAACTTATGTTGATATTGCTGAGAAGACCAGCAGCCCTCCACCAAATAGCTACCTACCATGTTGAATTGCAGCTACCTTGTTTGACTTCCTCCCCCTCCTATATGTGTATATATATGTGTGAGTTGTGTGGTTATGTGAGTGTAGAGTTGCAGTGTGTGTAGCAGAGGGTTGTGTTGTGTGCGTGCAGAGAGTTGTATTGTGAGAGTGCAGAAAGCTGTGTGTTGCAGAGAGGTGTGGTGTGTTGTATGTGAGACAAAGTAAATCCTTGTAGAGAGAGTGAAAGAGGAGTTGAGGGCAGTAGCCTCCTCCTTCTCCTTGTATAATTCTCTTGGCGGTTATAGTGGATTTTGTGCTCTCCCGTGGACGTAGGTCACAGTGGACCAAACCACGTAAATCTGGTCTCGTATTTTTGTTGCGTAATTTTGCTTGTGCAATTGTTGCTCGTGGATCACTTCTCAACATCACGCCCCAAACATACGCACACCATGCACACACCTTGCACACACTTTAACCCACACACACATTCGCGTATGATTTATTTATTCATTTATGTTTTATTGTATTATGGTTGTAATATATATATATATATATGTATATATATATATATATTATTTAATATACATGCCTATATTTTGTATGTATTATAAGATGTTATTTGATTTATTATTCATGTTATAGAATTATTGTTGTTGTATTTATTTATTTAACATCCATGCTTAATAATTGATATTCATATTTATATCTCTTGTAGTATTAAATGATTATTATTATCACTGTAGATTTTTCTTGTTAAGTTTAAACTTTTATTGTTGTAGGATTTTTAATGTTTGTTAGTTGATATTCAATTTTTTATGTATATATTATTTAATGATCATTATTATTATTGTAAAATTGTTATGGTTAAAATCTGTTTTAATATTTAAGATTTTTTTTTTGTATTTAGTGTATGTATTAAATTTCATATTAATTTTTTGGGTTTTCTCATTTTGATTTTTAGGGTTTCCATGTTATCACGTATTAATTTCCATAGTTCAATTTATTTTTGTATTATTATTGCATACTAGTTTTTATTGTTTGCTTATTGTTACACATTGATTTCTTTTTAGGGTTTGATTACCTCCATACTATTGTGTATTATTGTTTATGATCGGATTGACGTTGTATAGGGTTTGTATTGTTATTAATATTATGATATTATTCTAGTAGTATTATTATTAGTATTGACGTGCTATGATATGTATATATTGTTAATATTATTACTATAGTGATACCACAACATGGTATTTGTACTCTACTATTTTCTTCATTTATTTGTCATATTATCTTATTTGATATTTAGGGAAAGTTATAGAAAAATCATAAAAATAGAAAATTAGGAGAAAATTCTAAAAATATTGTTTTTTAACTTGAATTTTGCTATTTTCTTTAATTGTATTTTCTTTATTTGATTGCTCAAAGTTCGGGAGAAAGAAAAAAAATAAAAAAAAATAATTTTGAGAAATGAAAATCACTTTTGGTAACTTTTCATCCCGAATAAGGTCCAAAACCTCCCGAAATATTATTTTCATATTTAGAAAACCCTAATGAAATCTCAAAATGTTGGGAGTGTATTTTGTAACATATTTTATCGATTTTTCGATCCCAATGATTGCCACAAAAGGGTATGAGCTTTTTGAACTTCACGTACTCTGATTATGAGGGAATATGTACATATCTATGTTCTCATATGTAGGAATACTCCCGTTAGCTGGCTTTCGTAGCAAATTCTATTTATTCTTTGCCGCTTTGGGTTGTGGGGCTTACTTCCTTGCCCCAGTGGCAGTAGTGACTAGCGTTATAGGTCGTTGGGCGACCTGAAGGTTGCCACAAGTAAGTTAGTTTGTTTGGGGGGGGGGGGGGGCCCGAAGGCAGTTCTCCGTGCACTAGACACGTAGCTTACTAAATCAGTTGTGACACGGATGGGAATGCCTGCTACGAAAGATAGGGTCGAGTCTGATACATCAACCGTTGTATATCATGTGCGGTCCATTTATTTGCATTTTGTAAATTCATAAGGGGAGTAAAGTAAAAGACTTTTTGAATTAAATTTGGGATAACTTTTGATTAATTAGGTACCGTTCGTTAGAACGGGTGTGTAGGGGGTGCTCGTACCTTCCCCTCGCATAACTGAACTCCCGATCCTTGCTTTAGTTACGCACACCGATTATACCCTTAATTAGGTAGTAATCAAGTGTTCTAATCACACTAAAAGTTTATTAGCGTCTGCATCACAATATTTTCTTGAAAATTAATGATACAATTTTTTTTTCATTCACCCACCCCGAGGCACCCTCGAACCCGGGACATCGCGACAACTTGGCGACTCCACTAGGGATAGTAGAGAGTCGAGCCAATAATTAATTAGGAATTATCCCAAATTTAAATTTAATAAGTCTTTTAATTACTCTGTTTTATTTTGTAAATAATGTATTTCCATATTTGAATTATTGGTTTGTGAAAATTATAATATGTTTGACTTAGCATGGATATATGTTTCCATATTTGTAAATATCCTTAAGATAATGTGAATATTTAGTTTCCATATATGTGAATATCTTTGATTTAATGTGAATATATGTTACTCTATTTGTAAATATTCTGGTTTTAATGTGAATATTTAGTTTCCATATTTGAAAATATCCCTAATTTAATGAGAATATATGTTTCCATATTTTTGAATAAGCATGTGAATTAATTGTGAATATTTGTTTCTATATTTGTTTGAATAAGCATGCATATATCTTTCAATAATTGTGAATATTTGTTTAAATAAGCTTGTGATTAATTGTACACACTTTATTTCCATTGTTGTTTGAATAAGCATATGATCAATTGTGAATATTTTGTTTGAATAAGCATGTGGATGAATGTGGGGTAGAGAGATTAGGCTGAGCTTGTGAATGAAGGGGTCTACTGTGGAATAGCCCTAAGATCTGTCTGTAGTGCATATGGATAACAAAAAAAAAAATAATTTTGCATACCCAATTCAAACAAAAATTCAATCTTTCAAACCTGGATCACAATAAAAATTTGATCTTGCAAGTCCTAATTACGTGATTAGGATCATACTTGCAAGATCTCTCTAGTTTGATCTCAAATCTGCAAGCACGAAAAAGAACTCCCGAATTTGCAAGCACGAAGAAGAACTCCCAGATCTGCGAGATTGAAGAAGAACTCTTGATGACGACCATGGATTTTCTACTGTATTCCTTGAACACACCTTGCTCTTCAGATAGTGGGCTTGTAAGGGGTGGCTAGGGTTTGCTTCTCATGAAGACGTCTGTCTTTGTGTGTGTGTTTTTGTCTAATCTTCGCCGCTAAACAGAGCACGTGTATATAGGCTATAGTAGGAACCTCTTGACAAATATGACTAAGGCTTCCAACGTAATTAAGAATTCCTAATCTGATCCGGATTAATCCTTAATTACATTAATTACAATTCATACCATTAAAAAATTATAGTTGCACTCCCTATCATATTCGAAATTAAATTTTGAGCTCTTATTATTAAATGCTTATTTATCTCCCCACGTAAAGATTACAGATACCCATCAATTAAATTAAATTACTGACAATTTAATTAATTGATATATTAATTCCTTAAGACCTTCCACTTAACTTATTTGATGTGTCGGATTCAAAATCCACCTGCAGGGTTTGACACAATCAAAACTTATAAGCTTCCTTAAGGGGGTATCATCAATCCCAATACCGGGACGTGGATTCCATCAATAATTAATGTTCACCATAGACATAATGTCATTAGCCAACTCACTGAGTTTGTTGACCCATAAAGAATCTCATTCTTCTCTAAATCAAAGTAATAAACACTATATGCACGTGTCTAATAATCATATCAGGATTAAGAGCATAATCACTCATAATAATCATGAGGTATTAATTGTTTTATATAGTCCGTATACAAACAATTACCCCAAGATGGTCCTATTTGATACGCACAAAGTGTACTAGCATAAGGAGTTGGAACTATACCATTCCCCATAGTCAAGACAGACCTATTAAAACCTTGTGCTACAGTCCTACCAATGGTGTGTTCAATTCCATTTAAGACTGTGAACAATAAACTTAAATTCTATGAGAACTAATGATCTAATCTTCTGTGTGTAAGTCGTACTCTACATACTACATCACCTACTATATAGAATAAAAGACACGCATGCATAATCATTAAATAGATAATATGAGGCAAACATTGCTCACAAAGATTCTCATTAAAATGGAATAACTGAAGTTATTAATAAATAATTAAACTGATTACATAAAGTATGTCTTTCAGTATAAATCTCTAACAATCTCTCAATTATACTCAAAGCCATGTTGCCATACATCTCACTCCTATTCCCTTTACATGACAATCAAAAGTACTAGCTGGTAAGCTCTATGTAAACGGGTCTACCATGTTGCTTGCCGATGCAATCCTTGTCACCATCACATCACCTCTCTACATGATATCTCATATCAGGTGATACTTATGCTCAATGTGTTTTGCCCTCTTGTGGGTCCTAGGTTCCTTTGAGTTAGCAACCACCCCATTAATATCACAATAAAGTGTAATAAGTGATTGTAACGAAGGCACCATTCCTAGATCCAATAGAAAGTTCCTGAGCCAAATGACCTCCTTGGCTACCTCTGAGACTGCCACATATTCAGCCTCCATAGTGGAATCAACAACACATGATTGCTTGATACTCCTCTAACTAATGGTTCCACCTCCTAGGGTAAACACATTTCCTGAGGTTGATTTTCTAGAATCCTTATATGACTTAAAATTTGAATCTATGTACCCAATGGGTACTAGACTATTTGCCTCATAAACCAACATATAATCCCTAATCCTTTTCAGGTACTTGATTATATGTTTTACCGCAGTCCATTGTTCTTGCCTTGGGTTATATTGATATCTACTGACCATGCCTACGACAAAAAAATGTCAAGTCTAGTGCAAAGCATAGCATATATGAGGCTCCCTAGTGCTGATGCATAAGGAACTGCCTCATGTTCTCTACCTCAATCGGTGTTTTAGGACACTGATCCTTAAATAGAGAGATTCCATGTTTGAAAGGGAGTAACCCTTTCTTGGAATTCTGCATGCTAAAACGGGCAAGAATCATATTGATATAAGTAGCTTGTGATAAAGACCAACATCCTTTGCTTGTGATCTTGCAAAAATTTGATCCTAAGGATGTGACTGGCTTCTCGCAAGTCCTTCATATCAAACTATCCAGATAACTATACCTTAACCGAAGATAATACCCTCACATCATTTCCGATGAGTAAGATATCATCCATATATATCACCAAGAATGCCACCATGTTTCCATCATGATTTTTTATACACATGACTCATCAGGGCATTGATCATAATCTTAAGATTTAATGGCTTGATCAAAATAGATGTTCCAAGACCTAGACACCTTCTTAAGTCTATAAATGGACTTCTTAAGCTTGCACAACATGTGTTGTTGGCCTACTGCTGCAAAACCATCTGGTTGCAGCATATAGATGCACTCATCAAGACTTCCATTAAGGAAAGCTGTCTTGACATCCATTTTCCAAATTTCATAATTGAAATGAGATGCAATGGATAAGAAAATCTAGATAAACTTTAGCATGGCTACCGGTGAGAAAGTTTTATCATAGTCAATTCCCTCTTTCCAAGTAAACCCTTTCGTAACAAGCCTAGCCTTGAAGGTTTCCACCCTCCCTATGCTTGTCTCTTCTTCTTATCGATCCATTTGCATCCGATGGGTTTTATCCCTTCAGGTGGCTCTACAAGATCCCATACTTGATTAGAGTACATGGACTCCATCTCTGATTTCATGGCCTTCAGCCAGAGTTCTGCATCTTTATCTTGAAGTGCTTCACACTAGTTGTCGGGTTCGGGGATCCTCTCATAAGACTCTCCCAAGAAAATATACCGATCAGGATGGTGTACAACCCTCCCACTAAGACGAGGCACGTTTTGCTGTGTTGATCCTGATCCTTGTGCACCATCATTTTGCCCTAGTTGTACAATCGATGTATTGATGGTAGTTGCATGTAATGGGTCAGACTCAGCTCAAGTTTCAACATTCCTCCCACTACAACGAGACAATGGGATGTCAATAACTATGTCTTGTGGTGGTTCTTCTTGTACTATCAATATAACTGGTATATCTCCTCTCAACTCTTCTAAAAAAATCCTACTTTTGAGTTTGTGGTTCATTACATAGTCCTCTTCTAAGAATCGAGCATTGGTGCTAACAATGACCTTCTGATCCTTAGGAAAATAAAATAAACCACCTTTCGTTCCTCTAGGGTAGCCAACAAATAAACAGACATCTGTCCTTGATTCCAACTTATTTGCTTTCCCTTTTAGCACATGAGCTGGACTACCCCATATCCGAACATGCTGCAGACTAGGTTTGCACCCAGTCCATAGTCTTATGGGTGTAGTAGGTACTGAATTAGATGGGACCAAGTTTAGAATATAGGCTACTATTTCTAGTGCGTGCGTCCAAAATGAATTAGGCAAATTTGAATAACTCATCATAGATCTGATCGTGTCCATAAGAGTCCTATTCCTTCTTTTTGCTACACCATTTTGTTATAGCATACCAAGTGCAGACAACAGGGATTCAATTACGTCCTCTGACAAGTAATCCACAAATTCTCCTAAGAGGTACTCGCTACCACGATCAGATTGTAGTGTCTTGATGCATTTACCTTGAAACTTCTCCATTTCTGCCTTAAATACCTTGAATTTTTTAAAGCATTCAAACTTACAGCTCATCAAATAAATATACCCATACCTTGAGTAATCATTAATGAAAGTAATGAAATACTCACTCAAAGCCACCTCTAGCCTGGATATTCATGGGCCACACAAATCAGAGTGAACCAGTTCTAATGCCTCTTTGTTTTATAGCCTTTGGCCGAAAGGGGCCGCTCGGTTATCTTACCTTTTAAGCAGGATTCACTGACTGGTAGTGCCTCCAGTTCTTATGAACCTAATGGCCCATTCTGAACCACCCTTGAAATTTGTATTAGATTAATATGACCTAGGCATAAGTGCCAAAGATAAGTTTGGTTCAATTCAGAAGGTTTCTTTCTTTTACATGGTTGTTTATCAGTGTTATTCAATTCATTTAGAGTCATTCATGGAAGACACGATAGTCACCCACGAAAAGGAATCCACGGTGTAGTTGTACTCTAAGAATCGGTAGAGTCAATGGGGAGACAGCGTGAGTAAGGAATCAGTGATCGAATTATTAGATCGGGTCAACATAAACACTCGGTCAAATTCCTCGGAAGAATTGAAAATCATATGGAAGGGGTGGTCACCTTAACGCCATTTGAAATTTTCTCAACTATACGGGCGTATTGGCTTCCTACTTTATGTGTTCGTAAATCTCCACGTGATCAAAGTGCTGGTGAAATTCTGGAATCCTTCGTACTATTGCTTTGCTATGGATAAGGTAGACATGACACCAACCATTGAAGAATATACCTCGTTGTTGCATTTAGCCAAGTTGCCAATGCCTTACAAAACATATGTGCATGATTCTAAAGCATCCTTTGTAAAATAATTGCATGACGTCATTGGGGTTAAAATTCATAAGACAGAAGATACAAAGATCACATGGCTATGTTTAAAGGAACTGTTGGAAAAGGAAGACAGGGAAGAGGCTCATCTTCATATGCTAGGCCTAGCTATCTACGGATTGGTCATATTTCTAAAGGAGCTAGGGACCATCAACCATGCAACCATTTCTTTTATAGCATATGTGAAGGAAGGAATCAACCCAGTCCTTAGAATTCTGGCCGAAACATTCCGATCTCTCCATGACTATCAGACCAAGAGGCGAACAAGATTGACTTGCCATGTATCAAAGGATCGTTTTGTGCTACTTTCTCAATTCTCAGAATCCTTTTAGCTGAGTTTGGAACAGTCTGGTGGGAAGAACAAGCCAATAAGTTTGAATGGAAGGCAAGGCTACATCATCTAGTCAGCAGGGGACTCGACTGGCAAGCATCGTGGATGAACCGGCCTAACGTCATATACAGGTGTGGGAATTTCCCATGGGTACTCTTACTAGGCCCTTGGGGAGGAATAGCTTACGTGCCTCTAATGTTCAGAAGGCAGGTAGGGGCAATTCAATTTATACCAATGACACACGGACAGGTAGATTCTCAATTCATGTATGAAGCTGGTGATAATCAAAACCAAGTCCAAGAATTTACGGTGGCTTGGAAAAACGTGTACTTAATAAAATAGAGCAATCAATACTTGGGGGCTTATGGAAACTATGAACTATGGTTAACCAATAGAGTGAATCCATAGACCAAAAAAATGCTGAAAGTCCCCGCAGCTCAGACTAAAGCACCAATAGAAGATACACAGTTGGAATTACAAGAAGGGCTACATTTAGCAGAAGAGAAAGCCATGGTGGTGGTAATGAAGGATCAACAGATAAAGCAAAAAGAGGAGAAGTTAGTTACCTTTTACTGCAGAAAAATCAAACAATTGAAAGCTCAGTGTTTGCAATTGGAGAAGGAAATAATGGCTTTGAGAAAGAAAAGACGCGCACTTCAAGTAGCACTCGATTTGAAATCCAAGATGTTAGAAGATGCCAAAACTGAAAATGAAAGGAAATCCCTCTACATATAGGAACTGGAGAGTCAGTGTGTAATGACCCAGAAAATTTTGACAATTTAAAATAATAAGGAAGATAGTAAAAGGAAAAAGGGGCAATAGAAGAAAGGGAAAAGAAATTTTAAAAAGGGTAACAAGCAGGCACTCGTTGATGAACTGGATTTTCTCGTCGACGAGCAATCTTATGAGCCTCGTCGCTAAGTATGCATGTCTCGTCGATAAGGGATTACCGAGAGAGGTTCTTATATTTATGAATTTCATCGATGAGCTCCCGATTTCATCCACGAACTGTGTTCTTGGGCTCGTCGACGAGTTCATATGTCTCGTCGATGAGGCCACGTGGCAAATTGCCTATAAATAGGCAAAAATCAGAATTTCAGCAGAAAAAATCATTTTCTCTTCTATTTCTCTCTTTAAAAATGGCCTCTCTGCCTTTTCTTTTTGAATCCGGCCCAGTTTTAGCCTGATTCGACGATCGGAAGCTATCACGAGACTCGTGAGAAGATTATGTACAACATAGGCGGAGCAGAATTTCGATTTAAGAACTTTGGGAAACATCCTAAAACTAGGGTGAGTGAGATATTTTAAGGTTTCATTATTATTTTGAGGTATATGGAACCTAGGAAGTATTAAATGAGCATTTTTTTGAGATTTGAGTAAGTTGGGATTTTTGGAATACAGGGTCTCGTTTTTGTTCGATTTTAGGCTGAATCCTAAGGAGTAAGTAAGGGGAAATATTTTATAACAACATTTTTATTAGTTTTAAATCAGCTAATTTAGGGTATAAATTCTATATATTTAGGTATAATTTTCTGAACAGTGCATGTATTGAAAATATTGTTTTTGATTATATATTATATTGGAAAAAACCGTGTGGTATGAAAACAACTTTGACAATCAAATGGTTGCGAATACTGCAGAATTATGTTTTATTATGTGATTGTGAATACTGTTTGGGCTGCGAATTCTGCTTGGTTGATAATACTGTTTATTGTGTATATTGTGGTAGATGTGTGGATGTGTTTGAGTGGTTGGATTTGTCATTGATTTATGTTGTGGTTCATATAAATTGTGATATAACATTGGCAGTGGTATGAGGAGGTCGTTATATCGTACCTGATATAACTGTCATATAACATTGGCAGTGGTATGAGGAGGCCGTTATATAGGCGTTTATATTGGGGGGTAAAACATTGGCAGTGGTATAAGGAGTTTGTTTTACCTATTTACCATGAACATGGTGGTTTGTGTTGTGATCTGTGTGATGATTAGTCCTATGTGGACCATGTAACCTGAGTGGTTGATAGTCCTGTGTGGACTGTGTAACCTATGTGGTTGATAGTCCTGTGTGGACTTGTATGTTGTATGTATGATAGTCCTATGTGGACACTTATTTTATATGGATTAGAGTCCTATGTGGACGTTTTATTATGAACCCTATGTGGGTGTGAATGAAGAATGTTTATATCCTGTGTGGACTAATTGTGGTATGCGTATATGTGTGGAACTCTGTGAAATGGTTGACATTGGATATGAGTAACTTTAATTATATGAGTATTTATGGTAAAGTAGATTACTCTGCCCTAGGGCTTGCTGAGGAAGGCGAGTGCTTTGGTAATTATCTGTGGATACCAGAGCAGAGGGAGGCCATTTGTATGGGTGGGTGGGTGACCTTCCCTATTCTTGCAGACTCTACCTAGATACATAACCCGAGGGCTTACTGAGAAAGGTGAGTGCCTTGGTGTTAACACTAGAGCAGAGGGAATCTACTTGTATGGGCGGGTCTACTTCCTTATTCTCGGGAATTATCAGTAAAAATAATTATGTATGTGTGTATATGATTGGGAGACAGAGAAATCGATAATGATGTGTTTATGAATGCGTTTACTTGGCTGCTTTGGATAGTGGAATATAATTGTATGTATATTTTGTAATTATATATTAAACAATTCAGCCACACACTGTTGTAACTTATTTCTTCCTTACTGAGAGGTGTCTCACCCCGGTGGTTATTTAATCTTTGCAGGTCTTCCAGGTGATCGAGCTTAGAAAGCTCTAGGTGGGGTTTACTTAATATGTCGATAAAAGAACAGGTTTACGTAATGTTTTGTGTTAAATTATCCTGGTTATGTAATATAGAGGATTCCTTTTATGGATTTGCGTGTGTATATATATAGAACTCTAGTATTTCGATTGAGGTTATTTAATTAATTCTGCTGCATGAATGGTATCAGAGACATATGATTGGTCTCATAACACTCCAGGCCCCATGTGACGGGTCTAGGGCGTTACACAGTGGGATGAGTAGGAGACAAATATAACCAAGTGCTGGAGAAGATGGAGCCGTGCATAACAAAAGCAAATTACTAGGAAGCCAAGTTCTGAGCTTGTATAGGAAGATGACTAACATAGCACAAAAAAAAATTGAAAACATTTCAAGAAGGCACGACTCGTGTAGTCATAAGCAAATCTTCAAATCTTGATCTAATATCCATTTAGATCATTCCCGAAAGCACTACATGCAATAAAAGAATAGGGGCATGTGTATTTGTAATATTGTATAAAGGAATCTTTTTAATAAAGAGCAAAGTTTTTCTAGAATGATGATGATCTTTTCCAAGAAACTTGGTTAAAATACAATAGGCTGCATGCATGTTCATATCTTTGTTTGTATGTATGTTTTCACTAATTACATCCATGCATAAACACCTATTGCATAACATAATCATGCATTCATTGTTCTAAAGAAGGGGTTTTCTGTACATAATCAAGGAGTAAAACCAGACTGCAAAGATTGAAACTTCTGCCCACCAGTACAATACTAGAAGGAAGGCAAGTACTATGGGTCAAGTAGTGCAGGTCGATACAGATGAGGATCCCACACATGCTCCAAGGTTCACCCCAGTCCATGGTCAGACCTTAGCACCTCCACCTATAAAGGGCCCAATGCCAAATATCCCTTCGTTCATCCCTACCATGCCTACACAGGGATTCCTGACAGCAGGGACACCTCCAATAATATTTTCTGACATGGGAATAAATAGATCTGAGACCGAGCGTCCTTGTGATGTGCTCGAGGAGCGTTTGAGAGCCATTAAAGAATCTAATACATTCGACTCCATTGATCCTAATGACCTTTGCCTAGTGCCGGAGGTGATCTTACCACCGAAATTTAAAGTCCTGGACTTCGAAAAATTCAACGGAACCCACTGTCCTCAGACCCACCTACGCCTCTATTGCCAAAAAATGGCCACATACTTAGGTGATGAGAAATTGATGATGCATTGCTTTCAGGATAGCTTGATTGGAGTAGCTATTAGATGGTACATTCAGCAAAATCGAGCTCGGATTTACACCTGGAGAGATCTGGCAAATGCCTTTATAGCTCAGTACCGCCATGTGATAGAAATAGCACCCGATCGCATGACCCTATAAAGCATGGAAATGAAGCCTAACGAAATGTTCATGGAATACGTAACGATGAAAGGGCATGGCCATCCAACTGAGCCCTCTGGAGGAAGATAGGGAGGCTATCTCTTTATTCGTGATTACATTAAAAGATCCATACTTTGGGCATCTCTTAGGGGCAATCCCCCCATGACTTTATAGACATTTTTACCACCGAAGAAAGAATTGAAACAACAATCAAAGCTTGGAAAACCAAAACCAGTGGTGCAGAAACCGGCCAGAGCAAAAAATGGACCAACGGGAAGAAGAAGGAAGGAAGATGCCTAAATGATCCAAGGGCGGTTTAATTGGAGGAATTAGTACACTAGAGGTAGGAACCAATGGCCAAATAAAAACTTTGTTTTTGAACGAGCAACAAATCAAACAATACATACGGGTGCGAGGCCCCAATTCATAGCTCTTGGTCCCGTGTCGGTCCCTTAGAATCAGAAAGCACGAGACAATAATGTACCTAGAAACTTCTGAAGGGTGGATCCCATCCCCATGACATATGCTGAATTATTTCCTCAGCTGCGAGAAAGAGGAATGGTATCTGCAATCCTTGGGATTCCCGTTACGAAGCCTCCCCCGCATTAGTATGATCCTGAGGCCTGTTGTGAGTACTATGCTAACTCTCCCGGTCATACCATTGACCGATGCTAGGCCTTTAAGCATAATGTACAAGCATTAAAGGATGCGGGATGGTTGGTTTTCGATGACAAGCAACCAGGAATCTAGGGGAATCCTCTACCTAATCACGGGGAAGGATATGGTTAGTATGTTGTAAGAAGATCTGGAAGCCAAGGTTAGGTAAAGGAATATATCAGATGTGGATCTTGGAGATCCCATAAATGGCTTGAATGGATGGGTTTACTTTTTTACTGCATGAGCACAAACACAAAATTGGCAAATTTTTTCCTATCCAATCCACTTCATGAGATGCTTTTGTTTTCTTTATTTCTTTTGCTTTTTCTTTGTAATCCTTTAACATGTTTGTCTCATAAATTTCCATTCCCATCAATGAAATGAAGTTATGCATTTTTGTATATCACTTGCATATGAGTTCAGTTGTCAAATTTTGTTTGCTTGTATTTTATGCGAGAATAAGGAAAGTAACATTGCTAGTATTCACGAGCCAGAAAGAGATGATAATTTTGAAAACTTAATCCAGAAGGCGGAAGTAGAGGAGGATGGAACAATCGTCCTCAACTTGTTGAATTCAGATGTTATGAAGAAGTATTTTACTCTCGAAAGAATTCAACAAAGTGGCCGTGCTGTTCCGACAATTTCATGCCAGTTCAGTAGTCATGTTTTGATCAAATGATAGACGACCATCTTTGGCTGATCAGTTTTTCCCAAAAAGGAACCAAATGCTAAATTACCATTTGAGGAAGTTAAGGAACTTAAGAAATGCCACAACCTATTAGTAGAGTATATAATTGCATGACCAAAAAATAGTAGTAGGGATCAGCTGCCTTATCATTTGTGCTTCATTTATGAATCTGACTTGAGTCCTTAGTAGAATAGATTCTCTGTTTTTAATTTTCATTTTGTGTTTTTTCTTATGATTGTATTAAATTAGAATAATATTTATATTTTAAGGGTTCGTTTGAATTAATGATTTTGATTGAAAAAAGAAAAAAAAAAGAAAAAGAAAATGAAAAGCAAACTCATCTTCCCTTATATTTTTTTCTCTATATCAAATACTATTAAAAATAAAATAAGTTACCACACGATTAAAAATTAAAAAAAAAAATTTAAACATTAATGGTATATGAAATCAATTTTTATTCATCGATTTGATATATTTTTAACTTTTTTAACTTTTATTAATATATATATATATATATATATATATATATATATATTGTATTTTTAAGTTCATAAAAAAAGAAAAAGAAAAAAAGAAAAGGTAAGTGGGTGGTTGAGGGTAGAAATCAATTTAGGTTTCTACTTTAATGGGTATGGCACTAGCATATACAGGACCACCTGCCAAATTAAAGTGGGTAGCCCTAGGAATTAACCTGACCTTGGCAGGGTATGAAGAAATTGACTCCTACTTTGCCACCAAATCCTCAAATGCCCAAAATCTTAACTGGGTTTTCCTTCAACTAGCCATTCCGTATGATCATCAAATTGCTTGAATGGGGAAAAAAACAGAGTAAGGTCAATTTTGTAGTGTTGAGTGGGTGGGAGGTAATTAAATTAAGGCTAACCCATATGATGGCATGTGTTGGGTGGGTGGCCAGAAGAATGAAAGTCGAACATTTTGGACAATGCATTAATTAAAATGACAACATTTTTCTGCCCTGCTTTTTTCCTTTTATAAATATATAATTTTGATGCATAATCTGGCAAAGCGTTGTTGGAAAGGAATTAATGTGTTTGCCACTTGGTAGGGGCCAGGGCATGGAAATATTAAAACAACTCCTTTTGGCATGTTTGTAGCGCTTGAGAAAGCAGGGGATAGCAGGATACTCTTGGTTAGTTCGTGTTATATTTATTGTGAAATTGAACAATACAGACCTCTTATTAGGGTGTGCAAACGATCGATTCGGTCAAATTCGATCAACAATAATCTCTAATCAAATCAATTGAATTAGGTATTATAACCGGACCATGCCTGATCGAATCAACTTTTCGGATAATTTGATTAATCGAATTTGACAAAAAATAATTTAAAATTAATTATAAAAATAAAATATGATTGCAAATTTTAAAATTAATTATAAAATTAATGTTTATACTTTATTAGGGGCATGCAAACGATTGATTTAGCCAAATTCGATTAACCATAATCTCTAATTGAACCGATTGAATTAGGTGTTATAACCGGACCATGCCTGATCGAATCAACTTTTCGGATAATTTGATTAATCGAATTTGACCAAAATAATTTAAAATTAATTATAAAAATAAAATATGATTGCAAATTTTAAAATTAATTATAAAATTAATGTTTATCCTTTCTTTTAATTGTAACAGTTGAATTAAGAGAATGACATTGATTTAATAAATAAATTAAGAAAATCGAACAATTATATAATATATAATATATCAGTTATATTTAATATTACTAATTTACATTTAATTTTTAATTAATTAGTTATTCGGGTAATTTAGTTAACCGAATTAAAATTCCCATACTTGAACCAAAAATTGAATACTCGAAATTATCCATATCTGTAATAGAACCGAATCGATCGAACTCGGTCAGTTAATTCGGTTAAACTCGAATTATGCTGACCCCTACCTCTTATTGCTTCAAGAAATTACAAAATCACAACCAAATCTCAAACTAATTGTTAGTTTATTTTAATATTATTATTATTTTATTTATTATTTTGGAAAAGAGCATCTATCTTGGAATGGATTATATATCTACATTTAATTAGGTAATTCATTCATGTATCTCATAAAGAGTGTATCTTAAAATTATGTGTGTGCCTACTTAATATAAATACATCTTATTTATTAAGTGCATGAAGAATGAAAAGTAATTTTGTGTCTATAAATAGATCCTTAAGGCATTAGAACTACACACCAATCTCTTCACATCATTTATCATGTCATCCTTCTTTCATGTCTAGAGAGTTTGACGAACAAAGAAAGGTTTTTGTTTTTTTTTTTTTTTTTTTAATTGTAAAACTTTGGACTAATCCATTTGTGCAGAATTGGAGGAAGTAATACAGCTCAAATTGGACTGCTGTATCTTGGAGAGACAAGTGTCGAGGAGTTCTACTGCACCAATTTGTGGGTTAAGCCACCAAAAAAAACCGCAAAGGGCTTAAATCTTTTTAAAGAAAGCAAGATATTCATGTCTTGGTTTATTTGTGAATCGCGTTTATATTTGTATTTTTATTTGTGTTTAAGTTTTAATATTTTTATTTTATTAAATTTCCTAACACTAACCAAATCATGAACCATTAAGATCACTAATAGATTATTTAGACATTAAATGTAACTTCTAATTTAGGACTTATATATATATATATATATATATATATATATATATATATATATAAATGACCTAGATATTGTGACCTAGATATTCATATACATATCAAGTTCTAAGGTTTTGACAATTCATAGGTTTTTGTTTTTCTATTAGCGAATTTCAAAAACTAATGAATTATAAAATATCTAAAATGTAAAATAAAATACAAGATATTTTTTGAATTATATAAATTCGAAGATAATAAATAAACCTATAAATAAATTTGTTCCTATTAATATAAATTAATAATAAAGTGTTATTTTATTATTATAATATGTTATTGTTAATTAGAAGATAATAACAATGAATTATATCAATTAGAAAATACTAATTAAAGTTTTAATTCAATTAATGGAACTAATATTAACACAAATTAATAATCATATATTTTTTATGCACTAAAATATATTATTGTTAATTAAAAATAATAATTTGAATTATATTAATTAAAAAATATTTATTAAAATTTCTAAATTTTAGTTATTAATATTAATATTGACACCAATTAATAGTCATATATTATTTTATTAGGCATTAAAATATATTACTTTCACATTTTCATTCACACGAACTTAATTCTCACTCGCATAGATATAGGCGAGAGAGAGAGAGAGAGAGAGAGAGAGAGAGAGAGAGGATCTCACAGTGCTCTCGACTAGTGTTGATTGGAAGTGGGAATAAGAGGAGAGGGGAAAAATGATACTCGAGCGTGCTCCCAATAGGGTTTTTTTGAGCTTGTAAACTTCCTTTAGGATTTTTTTTTTCCTTTTGGTGAATGCATCTCTCCCAAACTGAAGATATTGAACATATTGTCCTTCCTTTTATGCTCCCAACACCTTTTTTTTATAAAGAAAATTGTATAGTTTTCCAACAAACAGTCGACGGTTTGAATATATCCTTCAATGGTTGCTTCAACGATTTCAGGTAGAATGTTTTTTAGGACAAAACCATCGACAGTTTGGTGAAAGCATCAACGATTCTACCAGTTGCTAAATTGTCGAGAATCCTACCCCCTGAATGAAATGTATTTAATATTCAATAAATTCAAATTTTCATTCTTGAAGTATAAACTACGTATGCATGAAGGTGTCAAGATTACCAATCATACTTTTAAATTTATCATGTCATGCTTAAATATCAATTAATTTCATGTAAGTACTCATGGATACCAATATCAAAAATAATACCAATCCCATATCAACATCATTAATTGTTGGCCTAACTGGGTTTCTCAATTAGTTTTGGTGATAACAAACAAAAGATAATCTAACTTGGAATGGTTGAGTAATAATGTTTCACGTTTGACAATAAGGATCGTTATGGACCATCAAGCTATATTCATCAACAAGTGATCCAAGAGAAGCTCAAAGCAACACCAGATTGATCAATGTATAAGGAATCTAAAACCAGCTCAAGCTAAAGTCCAAGGGATTTTAAAGTAACAATGTCATGGAAGATTTTAAGTTTAGAGTATAAGGTTTTAGGATGAGCAATGTAAGTACTTCAAAGTTGAATATCTATTGAAATATCATTTGAAGCTCTTTAAGGGAAATACGTGGACTTAGAGACCTATTTTAAAACCTTAGAAAATGTTTTATAAAAGAGTAAGAAAGAGAGCAAAACATATTTTTTAAACTAAAATGAAAAAAACCAGAAAATGGAAAGTTCAAAAGACCGAAGTCACTGCCCAGAAGACTGAAGAGTCAACTTCAAATAACTAAAATTTAACCTCAGTCGTTTGAAGAATTACTTCAGAAGACCGAGTATTAAGTTCAGTCGTCTAAAGATTTATTGGTGAAACACAAAAACAGGCAAAAGCAAATCAGAAGACTGAACCCTGATTCCAGTCGTCTAAACCAAAAATTTCGAAAGTCTGAACTCCAACTTCAGACGTCTGACTCTATGTCTAGTTCAAGATTTTCAAAGCGTTAAGGAACTTTAGAAGACTGGCCTCGAAGGTCCAGTCGCCTGAACACTGTTAACTGTCAAATTTTTTTAATTTTTAAATGTTTTAAAATTGGTTTCTTGTGCTCCAAATTTTCCTAAAACTTGGAAAACACTCCAAGTAATCTTGGGTAGCACCAAATTAACTTTTTTGGCCTATAAATACATGGTTTTACAAATTGAATCACACCAAGAATTGAAAAATCTGCTCTAAGCTCTCTTGCATTCAAAGTCACTACTTGCTCAACCACTTGCAATCTAAAAGTGCTGACATTCTAAAAGTGTTGATCATCAATCCCTGAGTTCTACATACTAATTTCTCATCTAGAGAAAAGGAGACTTGGTGAATTCTAATCTTGAGCTTCGAATTGTATTTCATCTTTGATATTTAAATTTTGAAGTATATAGATTTGAATTGTACTAATCAGCTCTGTGTGTGAGCACTCTTTATACACATCTACTTACTGTTTCTCTTGTAGTTATTGGACGATTCCAGGCTTGTTGGATCGTTGATCGAACGAGGGAAAATCATTTGGAGAGGAGGGCTCTAGCCTACTTGAAAGGGTGGTTGTAAAGGTGTTGTTCCGCCCAGTAAAGGAACTAAGCTAGTGGAATCCTTTGGTGGTTTTCCAAAGGCGAGGACGTAGGCTGTGTTAGAATTGGTGTATTCACAAGAAAGGGGTGAATTGGAAATTTTAAAGTTTTATCTCCTAGGTTAAATAAAATACCCGTATAATACGACCTAGGTTCTTTCTATGTATTCCAAATGCGCCGATAAATATGATATGCAAAAATTTAAATCATGCGCATCATTCACACCATAACATACACGTGTGGTAAATATAAAGTGCGGAAATATAAGCAAACACACAATATGTTATCGGGGTTCGGCCAACTGTGCCTACATCCCCGCCTTTAGCTCGCAAGCCCGAGGATTCCATTAAAAGCTCACTTAACAGGTGGAGTGGCACCGATTACAACCAGGTCAATTAGCATAAGGCTGACCTCAACCTTTACAACCAAGTCAATTAGCGGAGCTGACCTCAACCTACACCTTAGCAGGATGGTGTACCTAGCTTTCCTAACTGGGTCTAAGCATATCTGGGACTATTTCACAGGGCTAGACTCTCTCTTTAGGCCTGTGCATGAAAATACAATAGTATTTTCACAATCAATGAAAGGGTACACTAATTATGCTTTCAAGTAAAGCAGATATGTACCCAATTACGTACAATCATATACACCACCAATAAGATATAATAAGTAAGCTCAATGTGGTTCAAAATATCAACTCTCAAATATGTTTTTTATTTGTGGAATCAGTGCGTGAGAGTGCAAACCACTATGTTCTTTGTTTCACAAGATATTCAATCAACGTGCTCAAACAAAGATATCAATCAAGTCTTAAATATACCAATCAGCAGGATGTCTCGATCATGTAAATATCAAATAATGTATATGCTTGGTTTGCAAAAGATATTTAATCTTTGTATTCAGCAAAATGATACACAAGTCAATAAGTCTTGCAACAAAGATTAATATCACATAAACAAATATCTTTTCAAAAAAATGTCAAAATAAATTACCCAAGATATTTGAGAAATGTTTTGGAAAAAGTTTTTGCAACCAAAAACAAATACAAACTTCCTAAGATATTGCAACGAATATGCAATACTCAGATGTTCAATACAAGTCTTCTTAGGAGAGACTTATTAACAAAGTCTCCTAAGAACACTTAGGTTTAGCACTCAAGAAAATCAAATCAGTCAGGCCAAGCAAGGAGAGCTAACCTATCACAACAATCACTCATTCAACTTATAGAGAGTTTAAGCAATGGTAGTGGGTAAGTATGAGTGAATGGAGTATAAAAATTAGTAGGATTTTTGAGAATAAGAGAGAATTTCTTAATTGGATTTGCTAATCTTGTTACTAATTTTCCCAAATGAAGGGGTATATATAGACTCCCCCGAAATTATAACCGTTAAGGACAAGGTTGAGATTATTAGAAAAGTGTTAATGACATTTAGTTATTTTAACCCTGTTAAAAAATAGTTAACCACAGTAAATATGCAGGGCAACCCAAGAGCACCAATCGACTAGGACAAGTTTAGTCGACCGAAGTTCTTGGGGTTCGGTTAACCAAGCCAAAAATGAACTGCCCATTCGGTCGATTGGACATGTTTGTCCTAGGCAATTTTTTCAATTTTGCGAGGTTCTGTCAACCAAGACTAGAACGAACTAAACTAGTCAGTCGACCAGACCGTTAGATTCCCACACGTGGGAACTTGGTCAACCAGATTGGTGCAATACAAAAATGGCTCGATTGACCAGGAAGTCAAACTATTGACTTTATGGAAGTTCGGTCGACCGAGGTCAATTGAACTGTCATAGCTTGGTCAACCGGGCTGTGGTCAACTGGTTGACCCAGACTGGGTTCGATCGACCGATGCCAGAATGAATTGCCTAGGACGGTCAACCGAAGGTGCACATTTTATGCATTTCGGTCCTGTTTCATTTCACAATCACCATATTCAAGTGCCTAACTCATACAAGTGCAATGGTGAGTGTCCTAGGGTCATTTCTACATCTTTTTGAAGACACCGAAAAAATCAAGCGTCGGTCGACCGGGTAATCCCTAAAGTCTTTCTAAGGTCATTTTCATTTTGAGCTTACTTATCGTATCATGCAGGTGATGCATGCAATCATTACAATCAAAGCCCTATATACTATTACATACCCTTTAAATAATATTGAAAAAAAGTACAACACGTATTTGGTTTTCCACTTCAATTTCTTGTGCCATCATTATGATATTGCTAAGATAAACCTGCACATCAACTCGGCAGACATTAAATACATGAGTATTTGTCATAATTAAAACAGGTATAACCCACAGAGTCAACAGGTTGTGGATAAGCCAAACCTCGTAAAATTTCAGAGTTCTTCTCTCTTCCTTATTCTTTACTTTCTGCACCATATATTCTTGTGTATGCTAAGTGTAGGTTGCAGTACTTAAAATCCAAATTCAAAGAAGACTCTTGATTTTAAAAAGTACGTTTTAATTAACCATTTGCGAAAACCCACAAGGGAGTACGTTGGTTAATTTTCAAAAATCTTGATTAAGAGAAGCGCAATAAAATTCCATTCAAAGCAGGGTTTGCAAACAACTACATGGTTGCTACCAAAAAGCAAGAAATTCTTGAATGATTTATTGATTTTTATACTTTGGTTGGTTGGATTGTGTTTTTAATTTTTTCTGTACTTTGTGGTGTGATTTGGTTGTGATTATAAGCTATTTGATTTACTTTCTTGTTGTTACATTAAAACAAGTAAGAAGTTGAAAAGAGGTTAAATTTTTAAATAATCCAATTCACCCCCCTCCCCTTTCTTGGGAAAACTATTCTAATTTCAATTGGTATCAGAGCCTAGTTATAGTAAATCTTAAAAAGAACCTGTAAAAAGATCTAATGGCACATATAGGAGTAGCTCCCTTCGGAAAAGGCCAATCCTCAACCCGTCCACCAATCTTTTGTGGACATAACTATACTTTTTGGAAAAAATGAATGCGAATCCATCTTCAACATATGGATTGGAATGCTTGGGAAGTAGTCATGGATGGAGATCTAATTCCTACTAAACTAGTGGATGGAAAAAAAATTCCTAAAGAGAAAAAGGATATGACCGATATAGACTACAAAATGCTTCAAATAAATTCAAGTGCCATAAATGTCTTGTATTGTGGTTTAGACGCTAATGAATTCAATAGAGTCATGGCCTGCAAAATGGCCAAAGAAATTTGGAATAAGTTAAAAGTAATGTATGAAGGAATGGTAGATGTTAGAGACAATAGGATTGACATGCTAATCAATGAGTATGAAGCGTTTAAAATGAATTCAGATGAAACAATCACTAGTATGTATACTAGATTTACTCACATAATAAATTCTCTAAGTGCCTTAGGAAAGACCTGCACTACGTATGAAATGATTAGGAAAATATTAAGAGGTCTTCCCTCTATTTGAGAACCAAAGGTTATTAATTTAGGTGTAGTCCCAAGAGGGGGGGTGAATTGGGTATTTTCAAAATCTTTCAAATTATTTACCACTTAATCCCTATTTCAAAATTTAATAAATTGATTGTAGGGTTTAAGACTGATTTAAATTATTATACCAATGAATTCTTTTCACCCAATTAATTGTCAAGTGCGTGTGGGGTTATTCAACATACACATGTAAGATGGAAATTGAAATGCGTTGCGGAAAATAAAAGGAGTAAAGGAAGAGAGAAAGCAAACACAGTTTTACAAGGTTCAACCAACCCGGCCTACGTCTTCGCCTTGAGCAACCCACTCAAGGATTCCTCTATATCCCTGCTCCTTTAACCGGGACAGAGTTTCCCTTACATCTGCTACTTACAAGAGACACAACCTCCTCCTCACCCAGTTCACAACCCGAACCATGATTACAATATATAATTTTAATCTACAAAACAACTCAAGATTCGCTTCTAACAAAGCTAGTGAGTACAATTGAAACCTAACACAAATCCATATGATGAAACTTGAAACTCAATATGTATGTAACGATACAATCATTATATGAATGATATGCTTTACACAATTTCTCTTTTATCAAATCTCCCAAAATAATGATATAAGTAAAAGCTTTGGAGAAATTAGGATTCTAGTTCAACTTATTTGATGCACGAATATCAAATGTGAACTTATCAAAAGATTTGTATTGAATATTATAACGATAAAAATCAATAAGTTTTCTTCCAAATATTCAACCACAATATGATCTTTGTAATATGCATATATATATATATATATATATATATATATATATATATGATTTCCAAAGAGAAAAAACCTAATATAATATTTTTTAGAAAATATCCCTCAAAAATAAATATAGTTATAAACACTAAGAATATTTAATCAAGTGGTTTTGTAATATCGAATGTATCAAGTCTTTAAATGAAAACTCACTTGAATCAAAAATATTTAACCAGCGGCTAAAACTTTTCATAAGTAGTGATCTTGTCAAAACGATTTAATATATGCACACTCAAGATCAGTCTCTCAACTAATATTCAATAATGGATTTTGAGATGAAAAACTCTATGAGAATAAATAATAACAAGTAGATCGATTTACCAAACCTTAATACCAAAATGAAAGCACAATGATTGCTAGATTGCCTTTTGAAGATCAAGATAGCCTTAACTCGGATTTGACATATAAACTTGAAATCCCAAGAAAAAGTTTCAGCAGTGTGTTTCCCAAAGTTGTGCTAATCTTACAATATGTTCAATCGT
Source organism: Malania oleifera (assembly GCF_029873635.1). NCBI lineage: Eukaryota > Viridiplantae > Streptophyta > Magnoliopsida > Santalales > Ximeniaceae > Malania > Malania oleifera. The sequence continues at coordinate 22,185,863 of NC_080417.1, read as the reverse complement.
ATGCCAAAGGTTGTTTTTATTTTCACCTGTTTGGGGGCACAAGGGTTTAGATATTGATTATATAGCTAACCTTGCCCTTAGGATGATTTCTAACCGTTGGATCAGCTTGATGAAGAAATAACTCGCATGTTCTCTTATTAAAAAATCAAAATTTTAATCTTCCTGTAAGTTCAAACGACTGAGGGTTAGAGCTCAGACGAATGAAGTTACTTAAAGCTTCGAAAAATAGAACCTGGACACAGGGTCAGACGACTGAAGTCGGGGTTCAGTATTTTGAAGTTGCGGGTGCAAACGGCTGAAGTCAAGGTTCAGTCTTATGATGTGCTTCTGCGTGTTTCTATGTTTCTCCAATAATTCTTCAGACGACTGAACTTATTCTTCGGTCTTTTGAACAAATTCTTCAGATGACTGAGCTTAACTTCGGTCTTCTGAAGTTGACACTTCAGACGATTGAACATGGAGTTCGGTCTTCTAAACAGTGCATTTTCTGGATTTTTCTTTTTAGTTTCAAAAATCTGTTTTGCTCTCTTTCTTTGCTCTTTTATAAAATATTTTCCGGAGTTTCAAAAAAATCTCTAAGTCCATAAATATCCCCTAAAGATATTCATAAGATGCATGAGTCCTAAGGTCAGTCTAGGGTATATTTTGAGCCTCAAATTAAATCATATGACATATGTGAATACATTAGTTCTAAATAACCATTCCTATGACGATCTTGAACTTGCCGCTTGTATCTTCATTCTTCAACTCTTTTAGTTCCATGGATTGTGCCAATATGTATATTCTTTAATCTTCATGACTTCCATGACTTGCTAGCCTTCTGTGCATGCTAAATATTATTCATGTTCACAATCTCAATGCACAGATCAAATACCAAGTGATTTGTCATTATCAAAATATGATTAGACTCATAGAGTCAACAAAGGTCACTGCAATAACAGAAGGAAGGAACCTTAAGACTACCTCACTAGCTGAACTTATAGGTTCACTACTCACCTATGAAATGGCACTAAAAAAAAGAAACCCTGAACCTAAGCATAAGAAGTCCATTGCCTTAAAAGCATCTAGTAAAAGCTTAAGGGAAGATGAAAGTGAATCAAGTGACTAAGACCTAGATGATTTAGCATTCATCACTACAAGACTTGGCAAGTTCTATAGGAGAAATAAAAGGTTCCCTAGAAAGTTTAGTAAAAAGAAATCTGAAAAGGGGGAAATAAGTAGGAAAGAAAATAAAAGTAAAAATGACCCTCATATATGTTATCATTGCAAGAAATCAGGACACATCAAGTCGGACTGCCCTTTACTCAAGAAGGATAAAAAGAAGAAGAAGGAAGCCATGAAAGCTACTTGGGACGATTCAAGCTCAAGCGAAACGGAGAACGAGTCAAGTGGACAAGAGATAGCGAATATGTGTTTCATGACAAATGATGAAGAGGTAAATTCTTATTACTCCTTAACGGAATCTAGTAATGAATCTTGCGATAATATGTCCTCCTATAAAGAACTACAAGTTGAGTTATTTGTCTTACATAAAAGGTTTATCAAAGTCTCCAAAAGAAACATGACTTTGAAAGAACAAAATAAAACACTAATGAAACAACTTGAATCTTCTAAATCCATTGAAAAGGAGAAAGAATCTAGTATTGAAAAGTTAGAAGAGAAAATAAAAGATATGACTCAAGAAATAGGAAAAATACAAGTAGATGATCTAAATAGGAAGGATTTAGAAATAATTGAACTTAAGAAGTCAATAGAGGATAAAGAAAAAATCATTTATAACTTTACCAAAGGTCAAGAAAATTTTGAAAAAATGATTGGACAACAAAGATTACATGGAAATAGAGAAGGAATCAGATGCAATGGAAAAAAAAAAAATAAAAGAAGTAAAAAGTTATTCATGGGGTATTTTGTTAAAGATCAAAGTACTGCGCTAGTACTTCCTCAATCAATATACATGAACATACCACTTGCTACATATGCAAGAATAAAGGACATGTGATGTTTAATTGCCCACTCAAAATAAAATATATTAAAGTTCAAGGTGAGTGCAAAGTAAACAATGGAACTATAAATAATTCAAAGAAAGTTAAGAAAATTTGGTTCCAAAAACTAACACCATGAATCCTTCATTGTAGGAGTGCTTTAGGACAACACCATCAAGGGAAAAGTGGTACTTGGACAGCGGGTGTTCAAGACACATGACCGGTGATAGGACCAAGTTCACCACACTAAAACAAAAAAAATGGGGGATAGGTAACCTTCGGTGACAATGCCAAAGGTAAAATTGTTGGCATTAGTAAAATAGGTAAAGAACATGTTGGCCGTATAAGGCTTAACATCCTATTTTGATGCTAACAAACAAGTGGACCTTAATATATTTGATTGAGTGATGATATTTCAGATCTCACATATGTGGAAGCAAGGTCAAGTACTCACAAGGATCAATTGGAGCTTATATTTCAAAGGAACATGATCATATGAAGTTTAAAGAATACTTAAAGGAATGGATGATATCTTAAAGCTTGAAGATAAAGAAGAACTTAATAAAAAGCTTGAAGTATCTTAAAGCTTGAAGATAAAGATGAACTCCATGAAAAGCTTAAAGTATCTTAAAGCTGAATATGAAAAGACCAAAGCATGGAGACTCAAAGTTTTCAAGATCAACAAAAAGTTTAGAAATCTTCATGTAAGTGCTTTAATATTTAAATATCTTTTGAAATATTGTTGGAGCTCTTTAGGGGATGTTATATGGACTTAAGACCTTTTAAAAACCTTGGAAAATGGTTTTATGAAAGATCAAACATATGAGCGAAACTAAATTTGAAAAATCAAAAAGGAAAAAATAGTTAATGGTCTGCCCAGCCGACTGACCAAAATGACCTTGGTTCAGTCAGTCGACTGACAGAAAAGAACAGAAGTAATATCTGTCCAGCCAACTGACAACCAGCCGACTAACCAAAAATGAACTATGTCTCGCCAACCGACTTACAATTTCTTGAATTAATTTTTAGGAGACAGAATGGTTTCAGCCACCTATCCAGCCGACTGACCCTGTGTTTTTTGAACTACTCAGTCGCCTGTCTAGCTGACTGACTCCACGGGTTGTATTTTTCAAACTCCACGGGAAGATTTCAAAAATTGGTTTTTCAAAATATGAACATTGTAGAAACTTGGGAAACACTCAAAGTCACTTGGGGAACAAGGAAACTAAGCCTAGAATGCCTATAAATACTTCCTTAATCTCAAGATTTCAGAGAGACAAGAAATTACACAGCACACTTGTATCAAATCTCTCAACCTCATTCAAAGCTTTGAATTGCTCAAACTCTTGCTAAAGAGAGATCATCTGAATTGCTATTGAAATACCAACCCAAGGTTCTCATACTAAATTTTCTCAAAGCACAAAGGAACCCTTGGTGAATTCTACTCCTGAGTTTCAATTCTATTTCTTTGTGGTATTTAAATTATTGAAGTACCTAGAGCTAAAATTGTACTAATCTACTCTGTTCTGAGAGTGCTTTGTATGCAGTATTTTCTTCATATTTTGTGTAGTTCTTGGACGGTTCGAGGTGTTCAAATCGTTGGCTAAGCAAAGGGATATTGCTTAGAGAGGCGGGCTCTAGCCTAGTTAAGGAGTGACCGAACGAGGGGATATCGTTTGGAGAGGCGAGCTCTAACCTACTAAAGGAGTGTGTAAAGGTTTTGTTCCGCCCGGTAAAGGAACTGCGATAATGAAACCCTTTGGTGGTTTGCTAAGGGCGAGGACATAGGCTGTGTTGAAGTTGAACCTCGTTAAATATTGTGTTCCTCTCTCTTTCCTTTACTCTTTACTTTCAGTACATATACAATTGCTTGGATGGAATAAACATACAAACTGCGTAATTTGGAAGTTAAATAAACTTAAGGTTCAATTTTGATTTGGGATTGCGAAAATCGAAAGGGAGTACGTTGGTTAAACCTTACTTTGTGGAAACCATAAGGGAGTATGTTACTTGGTTAAACACCCAAAGATAAATTTTCCAAGAGTTTATTTGAACTCTAAATATTTGGAAAGAGTTATTGAATTTTATATTGAACATCATGTTGAAGAAGCAAATTCATTAATATAGGGTTTGATTCAAATTCACTACAGGGCTGCAAACCAAACAAAAACTGAAAGTTAAATTGTTTGAAGTTTGATATTGATTGGATTGTGTTTATATTCCAAAAGTAATGAATCTTGAATGCTTTCATCAATCTAAATAGTGATGTAGTTATCTTAATCTTGACTTGGTTGTTTTGCTTTCCAATTGTGTTTGATTGGTTTGGATAGTGTGATTGAAGATTGGATGTTTAATTAGTTGTATTGTTGATTGTATAAAAGAAATCAAGTTATTGTGTGTTTGACAAATTAAACAAACAAGTCAAAGAATTGGTTGAACAATAAAAGAAGTTAAGTATTCTTAAAAGGAATTAAAAGAAAGTTTTTAAAATCCAAATTCACCCTCCTCTTGGGAAGCTATCCTAATTTCAGAACCCTCTCTTACAATTGATGATGTGTTGTTGGTAGAAGATTTAAAACATAATCTTTTGAGTATTAGTCAATTAAGTGACAAAGGTTTTGAAATAATTTTTAAGAAAGACAAATGCATTATTCAAAATCTTAAGAATGATGAAACCTTATTCACAGCTCATAGTGTAAATAACGTATATTGTATAAATCTTGATAACCTAGTTAATCAAAATGTGACTTGTTTGGCTGCCATGAATGAAACTAATTGGCTTTGGCATAGGAAACTAGGACATGCAAGCAAGGACCTATTATCTAAACTATCCAAGAAAAATTTAGTAAAAGGATTACCAAATACAAAATTTATAAAAGACAAGATTTGTGATGCATGCCAAAAAGGAAAACAAGTCAAAACAAGTTTCAAAAAGAAGTACATATCAACTAGTAGACCATTAGAACTCTTGCACCTAGACTTATTTGGTCCTACTAGAACCCAAAGCTTAGGAGGCAAATAATATGCCTTTGTGATTGTAGATGATTATTCAAGATACACTTGAGTATTGTTCTTAGAAAATAAAGATGAAGCTTGTAACATGTTAATCACTTTATGCAAGAAACTACAAAATGAAAAAAGTTATATATAATGTAACTAACTTTAGGAGTGATCAAGGTAGAGAGTTCAAAAACAAAAATGTTGATAAATTTTGTGATGATCATGGTATAAACCAAAACTTTTCAACACCAACACCTAGGACTCCACAAAAAAATGGAATTGTTGAAAGAAAAAAAATAAAATTCTCCAAGAAATGGCAAGAACAATGATAAATGAAAATAATTTACCTAAGTACTTTTGGGCGAAAGCCGTAAATATAGCTTGTTATATTATAAATAGGGTATCTATTAGATCAAGTCTAGATAAAACACCTTTTGAACTATCGAAAGGTAGAAGAGCCAACATAGCTTACTTCCATGTATATGGATGTAAATGCTTTATTCTCAATAATAAAGATGATTTAGGCAAATTTGATGCAAAATCTGATGAAAGTATCTTCTTAGGATATTCCACAAATAGTAAAGCCTATAGGGTTTATAATAAAAAAAACACTTACTATCGTTGAATCCATACATATAACTTTTGATGAATCAAATCACTATGTCAAAGAAATTAAGAATGATGAAAGGGAGCATATCTCACAAAAAGATGAAAATTTTGAAATAAAAGAAGAAAACAATAATAAAACTTCAAATGAAAACTCCATAGAAAACCAAGAACTACCAAAAGAGTGGAAAAATGTTAAAAGTCATCCATAAGATCAAATTCTTGGAGAACCATCAAAAGGAGTAACCACTAGAGCATCATTGAAAAATATATGCAACCACTATGCATTTTTATCTCAAATTGAACCCAAGAACATTGAAGAAGCCTTAAATGACGACTCTTGGATTATGGCTATGCAAGAAGAACTAAATCAGTTTGAAAGAAGTCAAGTATTGCAATTAGTGCCCAAACCTAAAGATCATTCAATCATAGGAACTAAATGGGTATTTAGAAACAAGAAAGATGAAAATGGGGTAGTTGTTAGAAACAAAGTTAGGCTATTAGCACAAGGAAATAACCAAGAAGAAGGTATTGATTATGATGAAATCTTTGCCCCTATAGCTAGAATGAAAGCAATTAGAATGCTTCTAACCTATGCAGCCCATAAGAAATTTAAGCTATATCAAATGGATGTAAAAAGTGCTTTCTTAAATGACTATATAAATGAAGAAGTTTATGTAAAACAACCACCAGGTTTTGAAGACACAAAACATCCTAATCATGTATTTAAATTAACCAATGTCTTGTATGGTTTAAAGCAAGCTCCTAGAGTTTGGTATGAAAGACTAAGCAAATTTCTACTTAATAGTGATTTTTCAAGAGGAAAAGTTGACAGCACCTTATTTATAAAGAATAAAAACAAACACATATTAATAGTACAAATATATGTGGATGACATCATTTTTGAAGCTACAAATGAAGGATTATGTAAAGAATTTGCAAATTGCATGCAAAAAGTATTCAAAATGAGTATGATGGGAGAGTTGAATTATTTCCTAGGGTTACAAACCAAACAAGCCAAAAGTGGAACTTTTATAAATCAAACAAAATACATTAAAGATATGTTGAAAAAGTTTGACATGGAAGAAAGTAAACCCATAGGAACTCCTATAAGCACCTCAACAAGCCTTGATAAAGATGAAAAAGGAAAATTAGTGGACACAAAACATTATCGAGGAATGATAGGAAGCCAATTGTATTTGAGAGCTAGTAGACCCAATATCATGTTTAGTGTATGCATGTGCGCTAGATTTCAATCAGCACCTAAGGAATCTCATCAAATCGCTATTAAAAGAATACTAAGGTACTTGGTAGGTACTCTTGATTTAGGATTGTGGTATCCCAAGGAGACTAATTTTGAAATGATTAGCTATTCGGATGTGGATTACGCTGGATGTAAAATAGATGGAAAAATTACTAGTGGCACTTGTGACTTTCTAGGACACTCACTAGTATCTTGGTTTTCAAAAAAGCAAAATTTCGTAACTTTATCCACAGCCGAAGCTGAATACATAGCTGCCGGGAGCTATTATCCACAAACACTTTATATGAAACAACAACTAAAAGACTTCAATCTTGAATACCAAACAATACCAATTAAGTGTGACAACACAAGTGCAATAAACATTTCTAAAAATCCTATTTCACACTCAAGAACAAAGCACATTGATATAAGACATCACTTTCTAAGAGGTCATGTATAAAGAGAAGATATAATACTTGAATTTATCAATACAAGTGATCAGTGGGCAGATATATTTACAAAACCTCTCAGTGAAGAAAGATTTATAATCATAAGGAGAGAACTTGGATTAATACATAGCAGAGAATTTTTTTAGAAAGAAATTATAAAATTTTTCTGAACTTTGGTCGTCTAAACCTAAATCCTCATACGAATTAACACCGTAGACTGCAAGTTCACAAGACTGAACCTGGAACTTCAAACATCTGAGAGGCTACTGACTTTTAAAATTCAGGATCTAGAAATCTTCAGACTACTGAAGATAATCTTTAGTCTTCTGAAGTCACGAAGTTTAAATATAGAAACTCCTTCAAAACCCTAATTTCATAGATCTGAAGTATGTTCCATCACTCCTCCGAACTCACCTCTCTTTATCTCTCTCCACACTCAACCAAAAATCCTTCAATCTGAAACTCCATTCACTCTTCAAAATTTAATCTCACGAAGTCTAGGGTTTTCCAATCAAGCACTTTCACCTACTCCAATCATGCCTCGCACCAAACAAACGGCAAATCGCAGATCTTCTTTAGGAAGGGATGAACAAAATATTAAAAAATGGCTTGTTGCACCACAAGCCAAACTTCATTATCGTGCCTCTCTTGGCATCGTTGATCCTATTCTAGGTAAGGTGTTAGATATCTCCTTCTTCACTGATGAATTTCTTGAAATTCTCTCATTATTTAAAAATATAGGATGGTATGATTTCATTGTTCAGCAACCCAAAGGCATCTTTCCTCATCTTGTCAAAATATTCTACGCAAACTTGATTTATGAAAATGGCATTTTTTTCATCTGAAGTTAATAGGAAGAAAATTCTTTTAAATGCTAAAGTACTATCTCCTATCTTCAAAATCACTCCAAGAGAATTTGAATGTCCTACTCTCACTGAATCCTAGATTTTGGAACAAGATTTTACTCCCAAAACCTTCCGTATACTTTGGGCATCCTCCATTATATAAGCAACTCAATTTAAAAGCTCAAATCCTACATAAGATTATTTCCTATAATATTCTCCCCAAACAAGGTTCGTTCGATCATCTTTCATACATGGAATGTTTTGTTCTTTGGTGTCCTTTTAAAGGTAAAAAACTAGATTTGGCCAGCTTGATTATAAAATGGATGTGGGCCAAACTAGAATCCACCAGAGTTGTTGTAGTGAACTAGAGAATTTATAATATTTAAATAATAAAATAAGGGGGAAAGGGAAAAGGAAAATAGGGCCTCGTCAACGAATTTAGGGGGTTTGTCGACGAGAGAGCATGAGGGCTCATCGATGAGGAAGCATTTCGTCGATGAGAAAATACCAAGAAGATGTTTTGGGCATCTCTGCATTTCATTGACGAGGGAAGAGTGTAACGACCCAAATAAAAATGGGAATTAAATGATAAAAGGAAGGGAAATGGAAACCGAAAATAGAAGGATTTCGTCGACGAATACATGGAATTCATCAACGAAAGCTTAAGAAAATTCGTCGACGAAGACTGAATTTCATTGATAAGGACTGAATTTCGTCGACGAAATTAATCAGAATTCGTCGACTAAGGACGTGACTCGTGAACGAATCCTATTCTATAAGTATGGAAAAATTCGATTTTTAACTTCTTTCATAAGCAAACTCTCTCCTCTCTCTCTCCCCTTTGGTTCTCTCTCTTTCTTTCGTCAATTTTGGGCCAGATTTACGCCAGATTGACAATCCGAAATCACCACGACGCTCCTGAGGAAGTTCTCTCCAAATCTGCCGAAGCAGATCGTTGGTGAAAGCAAGTTGGAAATCATCCCTAAGTTGAGGTAGGGCTTTTTAAGCCAAATTTGATCTTATGATAGTTGTACGAAATGATGTACGCATGAAAATACTGAAGTTTAATACTGGGAATTTTTTGTTTCAGGGTATTGATCAGGAAATCTTACGGGGGTTAGACTAGATTATTTTGGGGGCTTTCTCAGTAGTCAGGTAAGGGGATAAACTAAGCTAATATTTTGTGAAAAATATATGTATATTATTATTGAATTTGATTTCAGGAAAATGAATATATATATATATATATATTTTTATATGATTTATATTTTGGAAAATGCGGTTAAAATGATGGTATGTCAAATATGTGGAAAATCTGTTTAGTGTGGCATAAGTATAAAATGTTGAAATACTATTTCTAGAAATGTGATTATGATATGGATTTTATGACGGAAAAATCGGCATACGGGCCGAGATTTTTATGATATGTTTGCTGGCGTACGGGTCGTGTTATGATGTGATTTTCCAGCGTATGGGCTGTGCTATGATATGTTTGCCGGCGTACGGGCCGAGCTATGATAAAATTTGTAATACCGGCGTGCGAGTCGATGATTTTCATGATACACGTATATATGCAAAATGATATGATTTATGTGAAAATAAATGATATGAGATATCCATGTATCACAGTTTTAGTATATGTTATATGATATCAGAACCTGGTTGGTTTGGTCTAGGCTAGCACTTGCACAGTAGAGTTGTTATGTGTTCATGGTCTTCGTGATCATGATATTTGTGTTAATGCCATTATACGAAGTGGTGTGAGATTGGATGGTCGATGTGGCTTTTAAGAAGAGTGTGTGATCGCCCCTGGTGTACGGACCAGGTCAAGCAGGCCCATCGGACTTACAGACTGTATGTTTGACTTGGCAATGGTCGGCCAACCATTGTCAGGTCCCGCCTTCGGGCCACACAACCTAGTCATATATTGGTAATACATGATAACAGCCAGCTAACCTACCAAGATTGTTTTTATGTTATTATTATTATATGATATGAATATATGCTTATGAAAATGCTATATGTTCTGCCATGATTTGATATGTATATGTTTTCCCAGATTTGACAAAATAGTTACTGGATATGTTTTGTATGGTATATGTATAACACGGAATACTCATGTTGCCACACACTAGTATTAGTTTATTTCCCTTACTGAGAGGTGTCTCACCCCTAAATTTTATAAACTTTTCAGGAGCCCCAGATAGGAAAGCGGGGAAAGCCTCGCTAAGCTGAGTTGTTTATCTGCCCTCTGTGAAGGGTAAGTTTTGTAGGGACGGTTAGATTTCGGGGGAAATGTCCCTAGACCTTATTTTTGGGTTGTATATATATGGGAATACTGTGCATATAGTGACTCTGGTATTTGTAATAATATGATGGATGTTTGTATTTACAACATTGTGAATATAAGTTTCCTGCTTTTTAGGCTTGCGTGTTATGCTCTGATTTATCCCTAGTACCCACGAGTCCGTGTGTATTATGACCTTCTGAGCTGGGAATTGTGATATTGAATATATATATATAAATGTGGGAATTAAGCAGGTCGTCACAAAGAGTTCGTCGACGAATTGTCTTCTTGACCTCATCGACGAGGTGACGTGGCTCGTCGACGAAGGCTAGTGTATAAGTAGCCCTAAATGCCATTTCTTGGCTCATTTTTGCCGCAGAACTTCTCTTTCTTCCTCCCTTCGGTTCGCCTTACTTCTCCCTAGGATTTCGGGCCGATCTTTTGCCGATTCGACAATCCAAAGCTACCATGACACTCTTGGGGAAGTTCTTTGCAAATCTACTAGAGTGGATCATCGGTGGGACGAGTTTGAATTTCATCTCAATCTCAGGGTAAGGCATTTTATTCATAATTTGCCTTTACCATATTGTAGGAAATGTTAGATACGATGAAATACTAAAGTTTAGTTCTGGGAAATATCATTTTCAGGGTGTTGAATGAGGAACCCAGCGGATGTTGAGTTGATTATTTTAGGGGCTCTTTTAAGAATCAGGTAAGGGGATAAATTAAGCTAGTTGTTTTATGAAAATTATAAGTAAAATTCTATAGCACTTGATTTTAGGAAAATATATGTATAAAATATATATATATATATATATATATATATATGAATATTATGTTGGGAAAGACTGCAAAAAATGATGATATGTTGTGAATATACGTAATACCCATTTTTGTGTGGCATAAGTAGATTTTATGATGAATTATTGTTTTTTGGGAACGTAATAATATTATGGATTTTTATAATGGAAAATCGGTGTACGAGCCGAGAGTTTTATATGTTTTGTCGGCGTACGGGCCAAGTTATGGATATTTTTTGCCAGCGTACAGGCCGAGCCATATATATGATTTGTCGGTGTACGGACCGAGCTATGGATATATTTTGCCGGCGTACGGGCCCAGCTATGGATATATTTTTCCTGCGTACGGGCCGAGTTACGGTAAAAATATGAAATGTCGGCGTACGGGCGAATGATTTTCATGATGTATATATATACAAAATGATGTGATGATATTAACTTGGCAATTATTAGTATGAAATATCCATGTATCACAGTTTGATTATAAGTTATATGTTATCAGAACTTGGTTGGCTTGGTCTATGCTAGCACTTGCACCGTACCGCTACTATGTGTTCATGATCATCAGATATTGTGTTAACACTGTTATACGGAGTAGCGTGAGGACGGATAGTTGATTTGATTTCAAGAAGTGTGGATGCCTCTAGTGTACGGACCAAGTTTGGCAGACCTATCAAACTTACAGACTGTACTTTTGACTTGGCAGTGGTCGGTCAACCATTGTCAGGTCCCGCCTTCGGGCCACACAACCCAGTCATATGGGGGTAATACATGACAACAACCAGCTAACCTATTAGGATTGTTTTCATATTATTATAATATGAGATGTTCTATCATATTATGAATATACTTGTTTTTCCTAGAAATGATACGGACACATTTACAAGATATGCTTATATATGCTTTTATGTATAACATGAAAAACTCATGTTGCCACACACTAGTATTAGTTTATTTCCCTTACTAAGAGGTGTCTCACCCCAAAATTATGTGAACATTTCAAGAGCCCCTGATAGGAGAGTGGATAAAGCTTCGCTGAGGCAGTTATTGCTGAAGAAAGTGAGACAGTTTAAGCAGGTGGTAGTGCTACGAATCCAGGATTTTACTAAGTTAGTCGATAGAGCAGCCTTGGCAGAGGTTGGTGAGCGTTTGGATGTAGAGGAGCAGGGACAGAGGAAGAGATCTGCATCTTCGAGCTATCAGTAGGGTCCTAGAGAGAATCAGTGGAGGAGAGGAAACCATGGCAAAGGACGGAGGCAGGAGATTGGAGGACACGAGGTTTAGGCAGTGTAGGGTCCCCATGTCTGTCAAACTTGTGGGAGGAGACATTAGGGAGAGTGTTGAGTAGATGAAGTTGTCTGCTATCGTTGCGGTAGACTGGGGCATATGGTACGAGATTGTCCTACACCACTAGATGCAGCTCCTGCTCCAAGACTGTACCGGGGAGGTTATCAGGCGCCACGTGGGGGCCAGAAAAGGAATATGGCCCCAGCCAGAGTGTTCGCTCTGACGCCGGGTGATGTTGAGATAGCCGATGATGTGGTGACAGGTATGGTTAGCATGTTTTCTTTTAAAGGTACTGCATTGTTTGATTCAGGAGCCACACACTAGTTTGTATCTTTGGAATACACTAGATTGTGCGAGGCAGAAACACAGTTGTTAGACACTGAACTGTTGGTATCTACACCGACTGGGTCGGCAGTGAGGTGTAGTAGGGTGCTCCGGGGTTGTTCAGTTGATATTCAGGGGGAAATCTTATCTGCTGATTTTATAGTGCTAGATATGCGCGGGTTAGATGTGATATTTTGTATGGATTGGTTAGCAGCTAATTTGACCAGCATAGATTACCATGCACGAGAAGTGATATTCAGACCTCCAGGAAAATTGGAATTCAGATTTGCAGAGTCACGAGTGCAATCCCCGCCTCAGTTAGTTTCATCTATTCAGGCGAGAAGACTCCTACTGAGTGGTTGTCAGGGATTCGTGGCCTTTGTGAAGGAAATGTTAGGGAATGAATCGAAACTTGCTAGCACGCCTGTAGTAAAGGAGTTTACAGATGTTTTTCTAGATGAATTACCAGGTCTACCACCTGATCGTGAGGTAGATTTTTCCATTGATCTACTTCTAGGTACAGCGCCGATCTCTAAAGCATCATATCTAATGGCACTAGTAGAGCTAGTAGAACTAAAAGATCAGTTACAGGATTTACTTGATAAGGGCTTCATATGACCTAGTGTATCTCCGTGGGGAGCTCTAGTATTATTTGTGAATAAAAAGGACGGGTTTATGAGAATGTGCATAGATTATAGGGAGATTAATAAAGTGACAATCAAGAACAAGTATCCTCTACCTCATATAGATGATTTGTTTTATCAGCTCCAGGGTACACAGGTGTATTCTAAGTTCAACCTCAGATCAGGCTATCATCAGGTGAAAGTGAAAGGGGAAGAGGTCTCGAAGACGGCCTTCAAGACCAGGTACAGGCATTACGAGTTCCTTGTTATGCCATTTGGTCTGACGAACGCTCCTGCTATATTTATGGATTTGATGAATAGGATTTTTCATCCATATTTAGATCATTTTTTTTTTATTTTTATTGATGATGTACTGGTATATTCGAGGAGCTATGAGGAGCATGACATGCACTTGAGGTAAGTTTTGCAGATGCTCAGGGAGAAGAAGTTGCATGCCAAATTCAGTAAATGTGACTTCTGGCTTAAGAAGGTCATGTTTTTGGGGCATGTTATTTCTGGAGATGGTATTTCTATGGATCCTAGTAAAATTGAGGCGATAATGAATTGGGCTAGACTGAGGAACGTCCAGGAGATTAGGAGTTTCTTGGGATTAGTTGGGTATTACCGTCATTTTGTTGAGGGGTTCTCAGCATTATCAGGGCCCTAACACAACTGATTAGGAAGAATATCATATTTGAGTGGGACGATAGTTGTAAGCAGAGTTTTTAGGAATTGAAGCAGAGGTTAGTCATAGCACTAGTATTGATCATTCCGTCAAAGGGTGAGGGTTATGTCATTTACAGCGATATGCCCTTGAAAGGACTTGGTTGTGTATTAATGCAGCATGGCAGGGTGGTGGCATATGCTTCCATACAGTTGAAAGAGTATGAGAAGAACTACCCTACCCATGATCTTGAATTGGCTGCAGTGGTACACGCACTGAAGATTTGGAGGCATTACCTATACAACGAGCGGCGTGAGATCTTCTCCGACCACAAGAGTTTAAAGTACTTTTTCACTCAGAAGGAATTTAATATATGACATAGGAGATAGTTAGAGTTAATTAAGGATTTCGATTGTACCATCAATTATCATCTAGGGAAAGCAAACGTGATAGCTGATGTGTTGAGTAGGAAATCTAGGGAATCAGTGTTAGCGATGGAGAGACTCGGCATCGAATTAGTCAAGGGTGATTCTCAGGTATATATTTCCAGATTAGTAGTGCAACATACTATGCAGGAAAGGATTAAAACTGCTCAGAAAGAAGACCCAGAATTAGCAAAGGTGATGGATATAGTGCAGAGTGGTCAGGGGGAGGAATTCAGTGTTGCAGACGATGGAGCTTTGCGGTTTCGTTCCAGATTATGCGTTCCTACCAATATTGAGATCAGAAAGACCATTTTAGAGGAGGCTCAAAAATATTATACATAGTTCATCCTAGAAGTACGAAGATGTGTAGGGATCTGCGAGAATCGTACTGGTGGAGTCGTATGAAGAAAGAGATTGATGAGTATGTAGCCCAGTGTTTAGCGTACCAGTAGGTAAAAGCTGAGCACCAGAGGTCGATAAGGTAGTTGCAGCAATTATTTATCCCAAAGTGGAAGTGAGATCATATATCTATGGATTTTGTGTCAGGACTGCCAACGGCGTTGCACGGTTAGAATGTTATTTGGGTGATTTTTGACCGTTTGACTAAGACCACCCATTTCTTACCTATCAAGATCAACTACTCCCTCAATCGTTTGGTAGAGATTTACATTCAGGAAATAGTTCGTCCTCACTAAGTGCCAATATCTATTGTGTCAGATCGAGACCCGCGTTTCACGTCACATTTTTGGAAGAGTTAGCAAGAAGCCTTGGAGTCTCAGTTATCGTTTAGCACGGCATTCCATCCTCAGTCATACAGGAAAACTGAGAGGGCAATACAGATATTAGAGGATATGCTCCGAGCATGTGTGTTAGATTTTGGTGGTAGTTGGACTCAATTCATGCCGCTGGTGGAATTTGCGTATAATAACAGTTATCAGACCAGCATTGGCATGGCACCATTTGAAGCATTGTATGGCAAAAGATGTTGTTCTCCTTTATTTTGGGATGAAGTGGTAAGCGACGAGTTGTGGGGCCAGAGCTGGTACAGCAAGCGTGTGATAAAGTTCAGCTTATCAAAGATAGAGTTAGTGCAGTTCAGAGCCGACAGAAAAGTTATGCCGATAATCACCGTAGGAATTTAGAGTTTGATATTGGTGATCATGTATTTCCAAAGATAGCTCCGTTAAGGGGGTTATGAGATTCAGAAGGAAGGGTAAACTTAACCCCAAGTTTATCGGTCCATTTGAAATTCTAGATAAAGTGGGGCCGATTGCCTACAGGTTAGCTTTACCACCTATATTATCCAGGATGCACGACGTATTCCACATTTGTATGTTGAGCAAGTACGTCCAAGACCCTTCTCATATTATCAGCTATGGTGAATTAGAGCTCAGTAATTCACTAGTGTATGAGGAGGTACTAGTATAGATTCTGGATAGGAAAATGTAGGAGTTACGTAATAAGAAGATTCCTTTGGTAAAAAGTTTGTAGAGGAATCACACAGTGGAAGAAGCTTCTTGGAAGTCTGAGGAACGGATGAAGCAGAAGTATTCGCAATTATTTCAAGAAGCTTAAGTAGTTAGGTAATATTTCTTTTGTAGGTACATGTAATAGTTAGTAAGTAGTATTTTAGTTTTGGGGGAAATTTTCTTTTGTGTATGTAATCTCCTAGAACTCGGAATGTAACCATGGTATTCCTCCGCCATAAGTGAGGGTAAGTAATAAAATAAGTAGACCGTTTTGCTTTTAAGGGATGTTGAGTTATATAAATAGTAAATTTCGAGAACGAAATTTTATCAGGTGGGGAGAATGTAGTGACCCAAAGAATTTATATTATTTAAATAATAAAAGAAGGGGGGAAAGGGAAAAGGAAAATAGGGCCTCATGAATTCAGGGGGTTCGTCGATGAGAGAGCATGAGGGCTCGTCAACAAGGAAGCATTTATTCGACGAGAAAATACCGAGAGGTTATTTTGGGCATCTCTGAATTTCATCAACAAGGAAAGAGTTCGTTGACGAATTGTCTTCTTGACCTCGTCGATGAGGTGACGTGGCTCGTCAATGAAGGCCAGTGTATAAGTAGCCCTGAACGCCATTTCTTGGCTGATTTTTGCTGCAAAACTTCTCTCTCTTCCTCCCTTTGGTTCTCCTTACTTCTCTCTAGGATTTCGGGCTGATATTTTCCTGGTTCGATGATCCAAAACCACCACGACACTTCTAGGAAGTTCTCTACAAATCTACTAGAGTGGATCATCGGTGGGACGAGTTTGAATTTCATCCCAATTTTAGGGTAAGGCATTTTATTCAGAATTTGGTTTTACCATAGTTGTAGGAAATGTTAGATACGATGAAATACTGAAGTTTATTTCTGGAAAATATCATTTTTAGGGCGTTGAACGGGGAACCTAGCGGGTGTCGAGTTGATTGTTTTAGGGGCTCTTTCAGGAATCAGGTAAAGGGATAAACTAAGCTAGTTGTTTTATGAAAATTATAAGTAAAATTGCATAGCATTTGATTTCAGGAAAATATAATATATATATATATATATATATATATATATATATGAGTATTATGTTGGGAAAGACTGCTGAAAATGATTATATGTTCTAAATATACGTAATACCCATTATGTGTAGCATGATAGATTTTATAATGAATTACTATTTTCTGGGAATATAATAATATTATGGATTTTTATAATGGAAAACAGGTGTACAGGCCGAGAGTTTTATATGTTTTACCGGCGTATGGGTCGAGTTATGTATATGATTTGCTGGCATACGGGTCGAGCTATGGATATTTTTTTCCGGCGTACAGGCCAAGCTATGTATATGATTTGCCAACGTACGGGCCAAGCTATGGATATGTTTTGCCGGCGTACGTGCCGAGTTATGGTAAAAATGTCATGCCCCAAACCCTGAAACGGAACCCGGGGGTGAATTTAGGAACCTAACTTTTCTCTGAATCAATTAAAACATGCATGATGCAACATACAAAGAGGGTCCAACCCCGTGGGGTGAACGAATGCCCTATATACATACATACAAATGTCCATACTCATCAACATACATAGCGAAATACGGTATTTTATACATAACTAGTGTCATACCAGAGTCTATACTATACGAGCTAGGATATACATTCCCATAATACAAAACATACCCAGGGATCTACAAAAACTATCCTGACAGCTTGGATACCAAAACTCATACCTAAAAGGTACACCAGTAACTACGTCACCCTTGCTTCCAAATGCTAGGATACTACTTACCGCTACCTGAAGGATCTGAAAAATATTGTACATACATTCGGGGTGAGACACCTCTCAGTTGGAAGAAAACAGTTTATATCAATGTGTGGCATACCAGTGTCATTTTACATACTTCATAACACTATACATATGATACAGTTTGAAACAATTCATACAGTATCATACAAACACATACAGTTCTAGTATTTTCCACAAAAATCATTACAGTACATACGATATTCAAAACATACATACATACATACATACGGTCAGTGTCGTCACACTAGTTCACAACTACACAAGGTCACCTCGTCTCACAGCGATTACATTGCTACATACGCAACTATGCTACGATGATCAAGGCCCAATAGTGATTACATTGCTCCATACGCAACTACACAAGGTCACCTAGTCTCACAGCGATTACATTACTATACATGCAACTACAAAGATCTACGACTTAGGCCCAATAGTGATTACATTGCTACATACGCAACTACACAAGGTCATCTAGTCTCACCACAATTACATTGCCACATGCACAACTACGCTGCGACAACCTAGGCCGAACAATGAATCCATTGCTTCATACGATGTAGCATACAACTCACACCACTTCGGTGACCAACCAGGATTAGACTGGTGATATTTCACACCCTCGGATATAGAGTCGGTCACTCTCGGCGTACGGTAATTAGCAGCCCCTAGCCGATTTCACAAAACCTGGAATCATTTTGGAACTCACGTTCCTATATATTTCAGCGTACGGTAATTAGCCGACACATAGCTGTTTTACAAATACCTAGAACAAATACATACATCCATACATACCACACTTATTTGGTTTACGGTAAATCATATCAATTACAATTTCAAGTATACAGTTTATGCAAATATGGATTATAGTCATCCCAATAATACAGTTTTAACAAAACAAACGATTTTCCAAACAAAGTAGAGATGATTCTTGAAATCCCTAATTTTCCTGAAAAACTGTAACCCAAAAATCCCGTAGTTTTACTCGATATATTTCCCTAAATAAATAGTTATAATGTACATACGATCATAACCTACAGGCTTACCAATCTTGATTTCGAAAATGAACTGATATAAACAAAATCCCTTTACCTTAACCCGAATTCCAACTACAAACTCTACGGTCCTCAAAACTATGAACCGAGACTCCAAAACCTACAAACCATAGTACAAAACATACTTACAATTCATACTACTATACATATACTGAATCAGAAATGAAAACCGAGTCTTACCTCGATTTTAGCTCGAAACCCGAAATCCTTCGAAATGAGATTCCGATCCGCTAAAAACGTAGAGAATCCTTCACTGATCCTCGTGGTAACTTTGGATTTGCAATTTAGGTGACAAACAGCGAAGAAATCAAGGAGAGAAAGAGAAAGAGAGAGAGAGCGCTTCGAATTCTAGAGAGAGAGAGAGAGGATTTCCAAAACTTAGCAATGAAGAAACCCAAAAATATCTTTTATAAGCCTTTGACCCGAGAGGCTTTGTCGATGAATTGGTGTCCTCGTAGACGAAGTCTTCAAGGATTTCGTCGACAAGACAGCGATTTCGTCGACGAACCCTGATATTTAAATTTTCCTGAACCTCTCGACATTTCCTCATCGACGAGGCTCTGAATTTCGTCAACGAGAAGAACAAAGGCTTCATCGACGAAATTTGGCTTCGTCAATGAACCTGCTCTTTTACCAAAATGTCCCTATCTTTATATATATACCCATTATCACAGTTCGGGTTCTTACAAAAAATATGAAATGTCGGTGTATGGGCCGATGATTTTCATGATGTATATATATACAAAATGATGTGATGATATTAACTTGGCAATTATTAGTATGAAATATCCATGTATCACATTTTGATTATATATATGTTATCAGAACCTGGTTGGCATGGTCTAGGCCAACACTTGTACGGTATCGCTACTATGTGTTCATGATCATCATGATATTGTGTTAACGCTGCTGTACGGAGTAGCATGAGTACGGATAGTTGATATGGTTTTAAGAAGCGTGGACGCTTCTGGTGTACGGACCAGATCTAGCAGACCCATCAGACTTATAGACTGTACTTTTAACTTGGCAGTGGTCGGTCAACCATTGTCAGGTCCCGCCTTCAAGCCACACAACTCAGTCATGTGGGGGTAATACATGACAACAACCAACTAACCTACTAGGGTTGTTTTCGTATTATTATTATATAAGATGGATTATGCTATGAAAATCCACTACGTTCTGCCATGTTATGAATATACCTGTTTTTCCCAGAAATGATACGGACACATTTACTAGATATGCTTATATATGTTTTTATGTATAACACGGAAAACTCATGTTACCACATACTGATATTAGTTTATTTCCCTTACTAAGAGGTTTCTCGCCCCAAAATTATGTGAAGATTTCAGGAGCCCTTGATAGGAGAGCGGATAAAGCTCGACTGAGGTAGTTATTGCTGATCTGCCCTTTCTAAAGGGTAAGTACTTTGATAGGGATAGATGGAGTTATGAAAAGTTACCCTAGGACATTTTTTGGGTTGTTTATTCTGTATGTATAAATACAATGGATGTAGAAACGCTGGTATTGTGATGAGTGACGTTGGGTGCATGATATTACATGATGTGTATGATTTTTTGTTTCCTGCTGCTTAGGCTTCCATACTATTTTCTGATATATGTCTGGTATCCATGGGTTCAGGTTGACTATGATCTACTGGATTTACTATATTGGTTTTATTATAAAATTAAAAAAATGTGTGAAAATTAAGCAGTTCATTACAGTTGTTCTCCCCTACGGTGGTGTTCTCACCCTTCTCTTTGCTCATCTTCATGTCTCAAGTGCTTCTGAATTCTTTGTTAAAAGAACCTGATATGATCTTTTCAATCTTACCACCTTAAAACAAATGGGGTACGACAAAGGCAATGAGGGTTGGTACTTTAAGACTAGTAGACCTCAGGGTGCTCCAGCAGCCTCAGCAGCAGCTCCTCCTCCTCCTACACATGATCAGGGATCTTCACAAGATGCACCCTCGTGGTTTTTGTCCTTTCAGCAAGACTTCTCCACTTTCTCATCTGAAGTGCAATACGGGATTTAGAGTATCAAGGAGAAAGTCACCTCACTTGATCAACGAATAACTCGGATTGAGGAACATCAGGCAAAATCTTCTAGGGGTGGTGATCCCATGGACATCAGCTCAACTCCTCGCAGTGAAGATGATAGTTTTGAAAAAGAAACTGAGGATGAAGAAGAAGGGTCTAAGGAAGAAGGAGGATAGGAAGAAGAAGAAGAAAAATAGGAAGATGAAGAAACTAGAGTAGATGACTAGCTGATGTTGTATTTATAAGTTGTTTGCATTGAAAGACACTGTTTGAGTTTTTTTTTACTAGCTAAAGTTGTTTTATGAGTTGTTTGTTTTTGACACTTTTTGAATGTAAATTCCCTCTATGTGCACATACATCCTTGTTGTTATAATATGACTCACTTTCCTATTCCTTGCTTCTTTTTGAATAATGACAAAGGGGGAGAAAATTGTTAGCAAAGATAATACAAAATGAGAGCTAAAAGTTAAAACGTAATATGCTAAAGTGAAATATGGCACATAACTTGTAAAGATGCAAGTAAAAGTGAATAAGTTATACAAATATGCAATTAAGAAATCATATTCATATTTTATGAGCTAAACATATTCATATTGAATAAAGTGTGACATACTTGTTAAATATTACTACATGTTGGATGATATGCTATTTGTTTACTTGAAATTTTTATCATTATTCTTATCAAATGTTAAAAGGATGCTTATTGTAAGAGGGAGCCTTTTTCAAAGGAACTCTTATCTTTACTCCTTGTTTGTCATCATCAAAAAGGGGGAGATTGTTGGTCTAACTAGGTTTCTCAATCAGTTTTGGTGATAACAAACAAAAGATAATCTAACTTGGAATGGTTGAGTAATAATGTTTCAGGTTTGACAATAAGGATCGTTATGGACCATCAAACTATATTCATCAACAAGTGATCCAAGAGAAGCTCAAAGTAACACCAAATTGATCAATGCATAAGGAATCTAAAACCAACTCAAGCTAAAGTCCAAGGGATTTTAAAGTGACAATGTCATGGAAGATATTAAGCTTAGAGTATAAGGTTTTAGGATAAGCAATGTAAGTACTTCAAAGTTGAATATCTATTGAAATATCATTTGAAGCTCTTTAGGGAAAATACGTGGACTAGACCTATTTTAAAACCTCGGAAAATGTTTTATAAAAGAGTAAAGAAAGAGAGCAAAAAAAAATTTTTAAACTAAAATGAAAAAAAAAACCAGAAAATGGAAAGTTCAGAAGACCGAAGTCACTGCCCAGAAGACTGAAGAGTCAACTTCAGAAGACTGAAGTTTAAGCTCAGTCGTCTAAAGAATTACTTCAGAAGACCAAAGATTAAGTTCAGCCGTCTGAAGATTTATTGGTGAAACACAAAAATAGACAGAAGCACATCAGAAGACTAAACCCTGACTTCAGTCATCTGAACCCAAAACTTCAGAACTCTAAACCCCAACTTCAAACGTCTGACCCTATGTCTAGTTCAAGATTTCAAAGCTTTAAGGAACTTCAGAAGATTGACCTCAAAGGTTCACTCGTCTGAATGCTGTTAGTGGTCAATTTTTTTAAATTTTTAAATATTTTAAAATTGGTTTCTTGTGCTCCAAATTTTCCTAAAACTTGGAAAACACTCCAAGTAATCTTGGGTAGAACAAAATTAACTTTTTTGGCCTATAAATACATGGTTTTACAAATTGAATCACACCAAGAATTGAAAAATCTGCTCTAAGCTCTCTTGCATTCAAAGTCACTACTTGCTCAACCACTTGCAATCTGAAAGTGCTGACATTCTAAAAGTGTTGATCATCAATCCCTAAGTTCTACATACTGATTTCTCGTCTAGAGAAAAGGAGACTTGGTGAATTCTAATCTTGAGCTTCGAATTGTATTTCATCTTTAATATTTAAATTCTGAAGTATATAGATTTGAATTGTACTTATCAGCTCTGTGTGTGAGCACTCTTTGTACACATCTACTTGTTATTTCTCTTGTAGTTATTGAAGGATTCCAGGCTTGTTGGATCATTGACCGAACGAGGGAAAATCATTTGGAGAGGCGGGCTCTAGCCTACTTGAAGGAGTGGTTGTAAAGGTGTTGTTCCGCCTAGTAAAGGAATTAAGCTAGTGGAATCCTTTGGTGGTTTGCCAAATGCGAGGACGTAGGCTGTGGATAAACCGAACCTCATAAAATTTCAGTGTTCTTCTCTCTTCCTTATTCTTTACTTTCTGCACCATATATTCTTGTGTATGCCAAGTGCAGGTTACAGGGCTTAAAATCCAAATTCAAAGAAGACTCTTGATTTTAAAAAGTACGTTTTAATTAACCATTTGCAAAAACCTACAAGGGAGTATGTTGGTTAATTTGCAGAAATCTTAATTAAGAGAAGCGCAATAAAATTCCATTCAAGGCAGGGTTTGCAAATAACTACAGCGCTGCTACCAAAAAGTAAGAAATTCTTGAATGATTTATTGATTTTTATACTTTGGTTGGTTGGATTGTGTTTTTAATTTTTTCAGTACTTTGTGGTGTGATTTGGTTGTGATCATAAGCTATTTGATTTACTTTCTTGTTGTTGCATTAAAACAAGTAAGAAGTTGAAAAGAGGTTAAATTTTTAAATAATCCAATTCACCTCCCCCTCTTGGGAAAACTATTCTAATTTCAATCATGTCATGCTCAAATATCAATTAATTTCATGTAAGTGCTCATGGATACCAATATCAAGAATAATACCCGTAACGACCTCAAATTTCTCACCATTTATATATATATATATCCATACCTATGCAGCGGATATACAAGTCATATAACCATATATACCAAACAATATCAGAATTCAGTACATTCAGACCATAGACATATATAATAATTCCCTCCAGTATCATCTACCCCAAAAATACAAAAACCCTACCACAAACTTACCCTACAACTAGGGTAATCAAGTCAACTCTCTATCCGCGAGCCTGATTTGTTTGCCTATCTGTCTCACCTGAAAAGTGGAAAAGTAACGCGGTGAGATGATGTTCAGTAAGTGGAAATATGCTATTACTAGTGTGTGGCGACTGAGTCGTATAACTATAATAATAGTATTTAAAACTGCATGATCTATCAAATCTATAAAACACATGTATAGTAGCTTAAATCATTTGTATCATCTACACTTTCTATCATTCATACTGTTATATCATACTACATACGAAAAAAGCTATAAAATTGTATACATATACATATACATAACTATGCTTTTTCCCTGGGACTATATATGTCATGATTTGACCCCTCATGACAAGGTTGTACGGCCTATAGGCAGGACATAACTCTAGTCAGCCCTCCAAGTAAGTCATTATACTTTACACTACCTCAGCCCGGCCAAACTGCATTCACCCCTCAACCCAGTGAACTAAGGAGCTGCATCCTCTCTGAGCATAGTTTGATGGTACCCACACACTATCTGAGATATGTGGTTGCACTCTATTCTGTGTATAGCAACGGTACCGTGCTCTATAATTGTATCTGTCTATAATCTTTCCACAGAGATTTGATACTATATACATATATACTATACTCTTTTTACTGTTTTCATTATGTTTCCAAACTAACCATAACATAATTAATCTGAACTGTAAATACTGTAATATCTGTAGCATTTTGATGCTATAACTGTATAATCTGTCTATACTTTCTATCTGTGTAATCTGTCTCTATACTTTGAGTGTTATGGCATTTAGGAAAACATAACATTCTATAAATACTATGCATACTGATATGAATAAATATCTGTGTACGTATATATATATTGTTGACTCTATGAGTCCAATCCAATTTTGATAATGAAAAATCACTTGGTATTTGATCTGTGCATTAAGTTTGTGAACAAGAACTATATTAAGCATGCACGGAAGGATAATGAGTCATGGAAGCCATAAAGTAAAGCTAACATATAATGGCAAGATCCATGGAACTCAAAGAGTATGAGAATCAAGATGCAAGTGGCAAAATTCAAGAATAACTTGGGAATGGGTATTTAGAACTCATGTACTTACATTTTCATATGATTTAATTTGAGGCTCAACATAACTTAGAATGATTTTAGGATTCATGCATTTCATGTATATCATTAGGGGACTTTCATGGACTTAGAACTATTCTTAAGACCTTGGAAAATACCTTTATAAAAGAGCCAAGAAATAAAGTAAAATAGATTTTTAAATTTAAAAAAAAAAAAAGGAAAATTGAGAAAAATGGGACTTTAGTAGCCTAAACTCACCCTTAGTAGCCTGAAGAATTTCTTCAGGAGCCTGAAGATTAAGTTTAGTAGCCTGAAGAATTAATGGGAAAACATAGCAAGAAGGCCGAGGTACTTCGGTTACCTAAACTGGAACTTCAGTCGCCTAAAGTCACTTTAAGAGCCTGAACTTCAACATTAGTAACCTGAAGTTGCGGGAAAGTTTAAAAATCATATTTTTATTAATAGAACTCGCGAGCTTTTTCTTTGATCCAACAGTTGATATCAATCCAAAGGGTAAGACACTATAAATACTAAATATCTAAACCCTAGAACCAAGCTAAGACACACAAGAAGAGAAGAATGCATATTATTGAAAGAATATTGAGAAACTTGCTCTCATTGTTATACGATTGCCTACACTTCAACTTCTAATCATCGAGCTTGGGCAAATCAACTCAGAATCTGGAAGGGAACTTGTTTACTCATCTAGTTTTTCATTCTAGTATTGAGGTTTGATCATTCAAGTTATTATTTTCAAGAACTTCTCATCTCATTACTTGTTATTGAATATCATTAGAGAAATTGATCTTGAATGTGCATATACATATAAATATTTTTTTTTTCAAAATCATTACTTGAGAAAGGTTTTAGCTATTGGTTGAATAGTATTTGATTCAAGAGTAAATCTATTTTTCAAAGAACTTCTCATTCCAAATCTATTATTGAAATAAGCTGGGTGATTGATAGTGAGTATATTTTCACATAGATTATTTGGATAATCTCACTACTTGATTAAGTTTTTTTTTATTGGTTAAAAAGATTTGATTCTAGTGTGTGGTTGTTAAAGGATCTATATTTTAGATATATTAACGCTTGATTAAATATCCTTGGTTTTTATAAATATACATTTTTTTTTAGGGATATTTTTCTGAACAACAATATATTCAGTTTGTGAGTGTTGAACATCATTATATATATATATATATATATATATATATATATATATATATATATATATACATGCTTGCATATAACAAAGATTGTGTTGAGATTGAATATTTGAAAGGAACCTTTTTTATTGTAATTGATATAATCTTCAAAGCTTTTTGATAAGTTCAAAAAAGATATATTTGTGCATTTTTACCAAGTGAACTAGAACCCTAAAATTCTCCAAAGTGCTTAAATATATCTTTATTTGGGAGATTTCATAAAAAGAATATTTGTGTGTTGAATCATATCATACATAAACGATTGTATTGTTTCCATACATTCTAAGCTTCAAGTTTTATCGTATGATTATGTACTAGGACTTTGAATTGTACTCACTAGCTTTGTTAGAAGCAACATTGAGTGTTTTGCAGATTAAATTGTATTCAAGGTTCGGTTTGTGAACCAGAGTTTAGGAGAGAGTTGTATCTCTTGTAAGCAGCGGATTAGGAGGGACATGTACCTCTTGTAAGCAGTGGATTAGGAGCGAGCTGTACCTCTGATAAGCAGCGAATTGTAAGGGAAACTCCATCCCAATTTAAGGAGCAGGGATTATAGCGGAATCCTTGAGTGGGTTGCTCAAGGCAAGGATGTAGGTCGGGTTGGCTGAACCTCATAAAATCATGGTTGCATTCTCTCTCCCCTTATCCTTTTTATTTTTCGCATCGTATTTCAATTTCCAGCTTGTTTGTGTTCGTTGAATAACTTTACATGCACTTAATTGGGTAAAAAGGAATTCATTGATTAAGTAATTCAAATTAACATCAAATTCTAGCCATTAATTAGTTAAACATAGAAATAGGGATTGATTGGTAAATAAGTTTCAAAGATTTTTTTAAAATACCCAATTCACCCCCCTCTTGGGATTACACCTAAATCAACATATATATTTATCTGTGAAACTATCTGAATAAAAATTGTATATGTACTTATATCTGTCTGTATAATATCATATACTGGAAAAAAAAGTATAAAATTCTACATTAAATAATATCTACTCAGGCCACACATACTTTAGAATCTCATATTCTGTAAAAGCTACATAATAATTGGTATACAGGCACATATGTAAAATTCCTGTTAATATAATCAAATCTCCTAGCATAGCATATTTCCCTTAGCTAGTTTCTGAAAAGCCCTCACTGAACTCTGGCCCTACACCCGTAGGGTTCTCCACTCAATACCCTGAAAGCAACATCCCCCAGAATAAAACATCAGTATTTTCCTACATACAACATTTCCCATAACTACAGGGAAAGCAGATTATGAATAAAACACCTTACCCTGAATTTAGGATGAATTCCAAACCAATTCCACCAACAATCAGCTCCAGCAGTCTTGTAGAGAACTTCACCAGGAGCATCGTGGTGGCCTCGGTTTTTTGATCCGGTGAGAAACGAGGCCGAAATCGAAGAGAGAAGGAGGGAGAGACGTTTAGAGAGAGAGAGGAAGGAAGATTTACGCCATTTTTTGCAAATTAACCCGGATTCGTCGACAAGACACGTCATCTCGTCAACGAGTTCTTAAGTGATTTCGTCGACAAACCTTACTTCCTCGTTGACGAATTCAAACTGCCCAAAACCCTTTTTCGGTATCTTCTCGCCGATGAGGTCTCCTTTTGCACTCATCAACGAACTCCCTATATTCGTCAATGAGGCCCTATGTAAATCTTCTGAGTTATTACATCCAAAGTGCAACATCATCAACGAACGCCTCGCGTTCGTCGATGAAGTCTGCTGCTTCCTTCTGTTTCTTTTTCCATTTCCCTCCCTCTTTATTATTTAAATACCATTATTCTTTGGGTCATTACAATACTAATCTCATATCAACATCATTAATATCATAACATGCTCATGTTTAGCAAGTTATTCAATTTTGCAACTCAATCTCTCTCTTTTGATTTATCATTTTATCAAGCTTCAAATGACTTTCTAAATTTGATTTTTGAAGCAAATGACTTCTTTGATTTCAAAGATAAGACTTGTACAATCCAAGCTTTCTTGATTTGTGGCCAACAATACCATTTTTGCATTCATTTGTTTCAATGTTATGGTCGTCAATAAGCTCATAAACTCTTCTTTGAGATTTTACATTTCAACTAGTTCAATATCCTTGTATTAAATTGGATTAAGTAGCTTTCCATATATTGAACAAGGAAAAATTTTCTTCTTATATTTGAATTGGCTAGCTTGAATCTTGTAGGCTATGGAGGCATCCCTTTTCATTTTAGTATAGATTTAGTTTTCTTAATTTCTAAAAAGGGAATGACTAATACTAATATCTTTTGAGTCCTTAGTTTGTGAACTAAGCTTTTTATCTAGGTACCCATACTTTCTTAAGTCCGGATGGTTTAACAAGAGTTGATTCTTTTATTCTCCAAACTTGTTTGATTTTTGCACCCTTTCTTTTTAATGGACATTCAAACTTAATGTGTCCTTTCTCCTTACATAGAAAGCATGTGGTATGTGTGTAACCATTTGAGGAGGTGCTAGCATAGTCTTTAGAATCTTTTGCAAAGTACCCCATGTCAAGGTTCTTTTTTTTTTTTTTTTTTGTATTCTCAACTCCATTGAATCCTATGCCTTCTTTATTCAAGGACATTCTTTGTAGGTCAATCATTTTATCAAAATTTTCTTTTCCTCTAGTGAAGTTGTAAATTATTTTATTTTGATCTTCAATTTTCTTTTCAAGATCATAGATTTTCAAGTCTTGTGTATTTTTACCCTTTTCTTGATTTTAAAACATTTTGCTGATTTTGTTTTCTAGTTCAGAAATATATAGATCTTTCTCATTATCAATGGAAGTTTGGGATCTTTGATCTTCAATTTCATTCATCATTTTTTCATTCTCTCTTTCTAATCTCTTGATTTTTAAATCCTTTTCTCTTTCAACAAGATGTTTAGATTCTAATTCTTTCATAACAGCTTCATTCTTATTTTTCAATGAAGTATATCATTTAGTTACTTTAACTAGAATTTTATGAACCTTGAATAGTTTGTTGACCTTATAGGTCACACCCGATTTTGATAATGATAAATACTTGTTATATTTAGTGGGTGTTTGAGGTTATGTGCTGGAACTCAAATTAGTAGTTCATAATACACAGAGAGAGTAAAGTTGAAGACCCAATTTTTATTCTATTTCATTTTTATTCAAAGGGTCTGTAATAGTAATTAGTTTCTATGGTTTGTAATAATCACACACACATCACATGCATGATCTAATAAGTAAGCTTAAAGCAAAAATAACTGAAACAGGACCTAAAAATAACCCTAGGACACTCATTCACTCACTTGTATGTGTTAGTCATTTGATTAGGGTGTTTATTGGCTGAAACAGGACCAAAATGAACTAAATGTGCACACTTAGTCGACCAGGACTTCATGTACATTTTGCCCCTGGTCGACCGACCAAGGATCGGGTCAACTAGTTGACCACAGCCCGGTCGACTGAACTCTTGCAGTTCATTTGACCCTGGTCGACCGAACACCCCAGAAGTCAACTTTATTGACTTCCTGGTCGACCAAGCATATTTTGAATATCACCAACCTGGTTAACCGAGTTCCCACGTGTGGGAACTCAACAGTCTGTTCGACCGGCCAACTTAGTTCAAATATGCCCGGTCAACCAAACCTTGCAAAAATGGGAAAATCACTTTTGGACGTATAAGCATGGTCAACTGACCTCATAGTTCATTTCTTGCCCGGTCGACCGAACCCCAAGAACTTCGGTCAACCGAACTTGTCCTGGTCAACCGATGCTCTCGGGTTGCTCCAATTTTTTTACCACGGTTAACTTTTTTAAACGATGTTAAATTAATTAAATATTATTAAAAAATTTCTAATTATTCCATTTATGTCCTTAATGGTTATATTTCTAGGAAAGTCTATAAATACCCCCTCATTTGGAATAATTAGCATGGGATTAGCAATCTTGATTAGGAGAAATTCTTTGAAATTCCCAAAATCCATAATACTCATTTCTAAGCTCCATACACTCATACTTACCTTCTCTTATTACCAAAAATCTTTTGTAAGTTTGATTTGAGTGTTGATTGCTCTATAGGTTTGCTCTCCTATGTGTTGTACTTGATTGATACGATTTTGTTTGAGAGTAGAACCTTAAGTATTCTTAAGGGACTTTGTTAATAAGTCTATCCTAAGAAGACTTTGTTAGATCTTCTGAGATTGCACATTCATTGCAACATCTTGAGAAGCTCGTATTTGATTTTGGTTGCAAAATCTTTTCAAAACATTTCCAAATATCTAGTGTGATTTATCTTGACAAACATTTGAAAAGACATTTGTTTATGTGATAAAAATCTTTGTTGCAATATTCATTGAGTTATATCTTTTGCTGAATACAAAGATTAAATTTCTTTTTGCAAACCAAATCTATACACTACTTGAGCTTTATACGATTGAGAAAATCTGTCGGTTGAAATATATGAGGGTTGATTGATATCTCTGTTTGAGCATTTAGATTGAATACATCTTGTGAACAAAAATCATACTGGTTTGCACTCTCATGCACTGATTACATCGACTGCAAATATATTTGAGAGTTAATATATTAAACCACATTGTGCTTACTCATTATATCTTATTGGTGGTGTATGTGATTACACGTAACTGGGTACACATTTGCTTTACAAGAAAGCATAATCACTGTACCAATTTCATTGATTGTGAACATACTGTTGTATTTCTAGGCACAGGCCTAAAGGGGGAGACTAGCCCTTTGAAATAGTCCCAAATTGGCTTAGACCCGGTTAGAAAAGTTAGGTGCACCATCCTGTTAAGGTGTAGGTTAAGGTCAACCCCACTAATTGACCTGGTGGTAAAGGTTGAGGTCAACCCTATGGTAATTAACTTAGTTGTAATCGGTGCTGCTCCACCCGTTAAGTGAGTCTTTAGTGGAATCATCGGGCTTGCGAGTTAGAGGCAGGGACGTAGGCATAGTTGGCCGAACCCCGATAACATATTGTGTGTGCATTGTTTGTAATTCTGAAGTTTATATTTCCGCACGTGCATGTTATAGTGTGAATGTTGCGTATGATTCAATTTCCAGGTTATATTTATCTGCACATATTGGAATTACATAAACAGATCCTAGGTTGTAAATGTACTGCTACTATTTAGGTCAAACCTAGGAAAAAGTTTTTAAATTCCAATTCACTCCCCCCCCCCCTTCTCTTGGGAATACACCAATTCTAACATAGTTCTCTTTGTAATTCTTCATAAGATGACATACTCTCATCATTGGATTCATAAGATGTTGCAAGTTAACTCTAGCGCCATGAATGTCTTATATTGTGCTTTAGATGCCAATGAATTTAATAGAGTAATGGCTTGCAAATTAGCTAAGGAGATATGGGACAAACTAGAAGTAACATATGAAGGCACTATAGATGTTAGGGATAATAGGATCGATATGCTCACGAGTAAATATGAAGCTTTTAGGATGAACCCGGATGAATCCATAACTAATATGTTTACTAGGTTCACTCACATTATCAATTCCTTAAATGCACTAGGAAAAACCTACACTACTTATGAGATGATAAGGAAAATTCTTAGAGGGCTGCCACCTAAATAGGAACCAAAAGCCACTACTATAATGGAAGGAAGAAATTTGAAAACTACTTTCTTAGATGGCTTATAGGTTCTCTCCTTACATATGAAATGGCAATAAATGAAAAAAATGGAAAAACCAAAACCCAAGAATCAATAGTCTTCAAAGTCTTAAAAGACAACTCAAGTAGTGAAATGGATGAAGATAAAGTAGCCTTCATATCTAAAAAGCTATCAAAGATTCTAAGAAGGAAAAATAAATTAAAAAAAAATCCAAATCTGAATCAGATGAAGAAGAAGAAGAAGTTCGCAAGAAATCTAAAAATAAACTCCTACATGCTATAATTGCAATAAAGTTAGACATATAAAATCGGAATGTCCACTACTAAATAAAGAGTCCAAGAAGAAAAACAAAAAGGTCATGAAAGCCACTACTTGGGATAGTACAAGTAGTTCGAAATATGAATCAAGCGACCAAGAGGTTGCTTACACGTGCTTTATGGCATGGGATAACGAAGAAAGCTCCTCAACTAATCTTCAAATAATTCTTGTAGTGATGAATAAAGTGATGAGAGTATGTCATCTTATGATGAACTTCAAAATGATCTATTCAAAGTACATAAGATGCTGATGAAAGCAAATAAACAAAACACCTCATTGAAGAATAAGAATGAAAGTTTAATGAAAGAGTTAGAATTCTTAAAGAATGTTGAAAGAGACAAAGACTCAAAACTCAAGCAGTTAGAACATAAGTATGAATCAGCAATGAAAGAAATAGAATCCAAAAATCTTGCTGAAAAAGAAAACAACTTAAAAATCAAGAAACTAGAAAGCAAGAATGAACAAATGATAGAAGACCTTTGATCCCTATCCTCTACGATATATGAGAAAGATATGTATACTTTTGGATTAGAGGATAGAATAAGAAAATTATCTCTAGAGCTAGAGAAATCATTAAAGAAGGTTGATAACAAGAAAGACATAGAGTTAAATGATCTCAAGAATCAAATCAAAGATAAGGATAAAATTATTTACAACTTTACAAAAGGAAAGGAAAACCTTGATAAGATGATTAGCTCACAAAGAATGTCATTAAACAAAGAAGGCATTGGTTTCAATGGAGTTGAAAATAAATAAATAAAAAAAGATTCTATACATGGGATATTTCTTAAAAGGATCCAAAGACTATGCAAACATGTCTTCTAATGCCTACACTAACACCATATGCTATCAATGTAAGAAGAATGGGCATATAAAATTTGAATTCCATTTAAGAGGAAAGATGTTAAAAAAAAACAATTATGGAAGATAAAAGAAACATCTCTTGACAAATCAACTGGACTCAAGAAGGTATGGGTACCAAAAGTGAAATAATAACTTCATACTAACATAAAGAAAATAACATTGTTGGTTCAAAATCATAGGATGATTCTTTACAAGGCTTAAATTAAGAAAATATTAAGAAATATCAAATTGAGCTTATTACTTAAGTACCTTGATTAAGAAGAAGACATTTGAGAATGAAAGCCTATATGTTACATGCTTACATGCCTATACGATAAGCTCCCTACTTATATGATGAGCTGATATGCTATATGTTACATGAGTATGACTTGACTTGATTTGACTTATATTGATAATTTATGGCTCATTATATTGCAAACTTGAGCATGATTACGAAGCTAAATCTTGATATAAGAAGAACAGATTTTGAGCATAAGATTATGGAACATAAGCATGAATCTTGATATAAAATTACTTTTTGACTCTGCATGCTAATAATGATTCAAGTGGATAAATTTGTCTTGTGTTGCTCTTTATATTGGTATCCATGAGCTATGAATGATATTTTTGATATCCATGAACTATGCATGATATGATATTAGTTTTGGTATATATAAAGTTTTTTTTTGGTATCACATTTTAAAATTTTTAATTGGTATCACAATGTAAAAGGCTCAATTGGTATCACAAATTGATATTTAAGAATGACAAGCATTGATGATGTTAACATAATATTGGTATTCAATGATTGTGTTCATGAGAACATACAAGATATGAATCAATATATGAAGCATGGATAATAAACTTAAAAGCATAATTGGTATCAAATCTAAATGTATTAAATTCAGGGGGAGTATTATGACTTATTACTTGTATTATGGTTCTTCCCTAATTATTAAATTGGAATAATGGAATAAATAATCGGTGTCATGAATTATTATGCATGCTAAAGTTTAAAGTACTATACTTTTTATGATTGCTCATAGCCTTAGTACCTAAAGGCTTGCTCTTTTTGATTGATGTCAAAAGGGGGAGAAGTTTTAGGCAGCAAAAATGGAGCATGATATTAAAAATTTATGAGCATGATATATATATATATATATATATCAAAAGGAGAATAAGTACTTGATGTTGATTGATATTGATATTAAATAATGTGATTTTGATATATGAGCATGATACGTGAAAATATTTTTTTTTAAATGAAGCTTATTGAAAGGGGAAGCCTTTTTAAGGCTTACTCAAATTTTTACTCCTTATTTGTCATCATCAAAAAGGGGGAGATTGTTGGCCTTACAAGGTTTAAAATCTTATTATCTTATTTTGACGCTAACAAACAAGTGGAATTTAACGTATTTGTGTGAGTAATGTTATTTCAGGGCTAATATATGAGAAAGCAAGGTCAAAGTGCTCACAAGGATCAAATGAAACTTAAAAGAGTCAAAACATGGATTTAAAGATGATATATTAAACCTTGAAGAATATGAGGACATGAATGAATTGTTGAAAGCCAAGGAATGTTAAAGTCAAAAGAGCCAAAGAAAAGCAAAGTGAGAAAGCCCAAAGAATACTAAAGCTTGAAGACCAAGAAAGAGTCAAAGCAAGCATGAAGACTTGAGTGTTTAGAATGTCAAGTCTTAGAAGTCTTTATGTAAGTGCTTTAATTTTTAAATATCGTTTGAAATATTATGAAGCTCTTAAGTTAACTTCTTGGACCTAGATACCTTTTAAAATACTTAGAAAATATTTTTATAAGGTCAAAAGATATTTCAAAAGGGTTAAAATTATTTTTGGAATGAAAAGCACCAAAAGGAGGTTTTTCCAAATGCTGTCAGTTTTTATACATCCGCATTTAGGTGCATTTTTCACTATCAAAACCTCTTTATTTTAAGAAGTGTTAAACATGAAAGTTGTATGATTTTCTCTTATCTTTCTTTTAACACTAAGAACACCTAATTTGGAGTTATACAAAAAAAAGTTATGAGCAAAATATTGAAGCGGGGTCATAGCTGTCAGCCAATTAAACACTGTTTACGGGAGGAACTTCAGCTGACTGAATAGGAGATAGAGCCACTTCAAATGACTGAAGATTAATTTCAGTCATCTAAAGATTTTTTTCTGAATTTTCTAAAGAGATAGAACCTCCTCAGACGATTGAACCCAAAAGTTTAGTCATCTGAACATTGTTAACTGACAGAAATTTCAAAATTTTATTTTTTAAATATTATTTACTTGAGCTCCAAACTTTATAAAAACTTGGGAAATTATCTAAGGAAACTTTAGCAACAAGGAAACAAGTTTGAAAGCCTATAAATACATGGTTTTGCAAATCAAAACATACCATGAAATGAAAATTTTGTTTTAGAAGCTGAAAGCACTCTTGTTCTTCCAAAGCTCTCTTGTTCACTCATTGCAATTCTCTTTTGCTGAGATATTCTGAAGTTCTAATCCCTCCTTCTCTGAATTCCTATTGCTAATCCTCATCTAAGAAGGATATTGGTGAATTCTACACTAAAACTTCATTGTATTTCATATTGATATTTTACATTGAAGTATATAGTGTTGAACTTGTACTAACTTGCTCTTTGTGAGAGTATATTTGTACGCATACTATATCTTGTTTCTTGTAGTTCTTTGACATTCCAAGGATTGTTTGGATTGTTGGCTAAGCAAGGGGATATTACTTAGAGAGGCGGGCTCTAGCCTAAAGGAGTGACCGAACGAGGGGACATTATTTGGAGAGGCGAGCTCTAGCCTAAGTGAAGGAGTGTTTGAGCGTGGGGTATCGCTTGTAAAGGTTTTGTTCCACCCATCAACAGAACAGGTTTAGTGAATCCTCTGGTGGTTTTTCAAAGGCGAGGACGTAGGCTAGGTATAAACCGAACCTCGTAAAAATCTCCGTCTCACTCTCTCTTTCCCTATTCTTTATTTTCAGTACATGTTTAAATTGCATGGATGGTTTAAATTTGAAAATTATATAAACTACATATATTTGGAAATCAAGTAAACCTTAAAGTTTGATTTTGATTTGGGTTGCGGAACCCGAAAGGGAGTACATTGGTTGAACCATTCTTTTCGGAAACCATACGGGAGTACATTACTTGGCTAAACATCCCAAAGATAAATTAACTTAAGAGTTTTTTTGAATTCTGAAGTTTGGAAAGAGTAATTGGATTTTATATTGAACATCATATTGAAGAAGAAATTTCAAATATACAGGGCTTTGTTCAAACTCATATTTACCACAGGGCTGAACACAACATAAAAGTTGAAAGTTAGATATACTAATCTTGAATGCTTCCATCAATCTAATAGTGCTGAAGTGAATTTATATTTGGCAATCAAATTGGTTGTTGGTTTGAGCATTGTGGTTGATTGGCTTTACTAGTTTAATTATTTGTGTGGTTGAAGATTGAATGTTTTATTAGTTGTCTTGTTGATTGTTTAAAAGAAACCAAGTTCTTGTTTGATTGACAAAATAGATAAACAAGTTAAAGAATTGGTTAAATATTAAAAGAAGTTATTAACTTTAAAAAGAAATTTTTAAAAGCCAATTCACCCCCCCCCCTCTTGGGAAGCTATTCCTAATTTCAACTTGTACTAATACTGTCCCATATAGTGGCCTTCATTGCCTTTTTCTTTTTCTTCTTGGAATCCTTCTTAAGTTGTGGACATTCCGATTTTATGTGTCCAAATTTTTTACAATTGTAACACGTTGGAAGTTCAGCCTTTGTTTTCTTCTTACTGATTTCTTCTTCTTCATCTTCATCTGATTTTGAGTTCCAGATTTTTCTTGTAAATTTATTCTTCTTTCTAAGGACTTTTGCAAGTCTTTTGGTTATGAGGGCTACATCATTTACATCCATCAATCTTCATCTTCATCACTAGAGCTTTCACTTGAGGCTTTAAATGCAATGGATTCCTTTTTTTTAGATTTTCCACTTCTTTCGTTTATTGTCATCTCATATGTGAGTAGAGAACCTATTAATTCATCTAGGGAGGTGTTTTTCAAATTTCTTCCTTCAGTTATTGCAGTTGCCTAAGGTTTCCAAATTGGTGGAAGTCCTCTAAGAATTTTTTGAATTATTTCATATGTTGAGTAATTTTTCCCTAAAGCATTTAAAGAGTTTATTGTGTGAGCAAACCTAGTATACATGCTAGTGATAGTTTCATCCGGGTTCATCCTAAAGGCCTCATACTCGCTTGTGAGCATGTCGATTTTACTATCTTAAACATCGACCATTCCTTTATAGGTTACCTCTAACTTATCCCAAATTTCTTTGGCTGACTTACATGCCATGACCCTATTAAACTCATTTACATCCAAGGCACAATATAGTGCATTCATGGCACTTGATTTAACTTGTAGCAGTTTAAAATCATTATCGATCATGTCTTTTTCCTCTTTGGGTACTTCTTTGCCATCAACTAATGTAGTGGGGATGTGGTCACCATTTGTGACAACTGTCCATGCTTTCCAATCCATGGTTTGCAGGTTTATCCTCATTTCGTTGTTTCCAAAAAATATAGTTGACACCGCAAAAGAGGGGTGGTCTATAAGAGGATTGACCCTCGACAAAGGGAGATACATCTAGGTTTGCCATAGGGATCTTTATATATTTTCTAATTAATATTTTCTATAACCCCGCTCTCATACCAATTGAAAAAGAAGGTGTATTCCCAAGAGGGGGTGAATTGGAAATTTAAAATTTCTTTATACCCTTTTTAATTAATTCTTTCTTAACTCATTTTGTTTTCAACAAACACACATACAAAGTTGGTTTACAATCACAAGTTTAGTAGAAAATTAATTTAGTTATAAACCTTTATGAATGAGAGTTCTAACTTGAATAACCAAGATTCCCAAAACAAGATTCACAATATAGAATGAATTCAGCAATGCTTCCAAGATTTAGCAATTGAGTAACTCATAGTAGAGTTTAAGAATGTAGCTGATAAAAGTCCTGCATTAATAGATTTTTATTTCTCAATATAAAGCTCACATACCTTGGTCCATTCCATAAGAGAATTCAAAAGCAAATGAGTGAACACGTAGTTTTATTTCAGTTATATTGTTTTAGATTATATTTGTATATGCATGATCACATGATATAGTTGGAAGCTCAAAATGACATATAGATTGACCTTAGGATGCATGTTTTTCATGACATATTCGTATGCATTTGACCTAGGTTAGATCGGGTTGAATAATAGGCAGTTTGTCAACGATTCCCCTAGTCTCATCGACGAATGACTAAAGGTCACTCGTCGCCGAACGCTCTGTTCTTGTCGACAAGAAAATACCGAGACCCTACTTTTCTCAGACAGACCAATCGTCAACGAATCCCTTGGTCTTGGCAACGAACGAGTGTTGAACACTCATTGTGTCGCCCTGATTTTCATACCAATTTTTTTCCCATATAACCAACACATATAACCACATATCAGCCACGTCAATCACTGATACCTCATAAACATAACCCAACCTGAAAATGGGCACCAGGTATACAATCATATTCATATACACAATCCTAACATCGAAAGTCATTTCATATACATATATACATATCACAGCGAATACACATACCAAAGTATCAACCATCCATAAATACAAGTCCAACATAAAACCTCTAGGGGAATCAAACCTACCTAGCTCAAAACACTCACCCTGACAAGTATCAGCTCCCCTCTATCTTGGAACTCTATCACCAAGTCTATCTCGGTTCCCTGAAATTTAAATAATTGGATGAGACACATCTTAGTAAAACGGAATAAATTATCTACAGTGTGTAGCAATATGAGATTCATTATATCATAACAAATATTCAGTTCAGTAATAATATCTTTAGTGAAAATATACCATTTCCATAATCATAATCATATAGATATACAACACAAGCTTTCATAAGCTTTTACTTTCATTTCCAAAAATCATTCATTCATAACTCAAGTTTACTAGCGAAGTTCCTGAGAATAGGGAAACTTACCCGTCTATACAAGGAGCTTCCCTCTGCCCTGATATTGTTTGCAGCCTAGCCCAATTTACACAGGTTCAGCTACAATTGATACTTATCAAAGCACTCACCTTACTCAGTAAGCCCTTAAGCAATGTGGTTTACCTGGCTTTAATTATTTATAAACTCACACAATTTCATTTCTCATTTTGTTTCTTGTTTCCATTCTCATTTCATTTCCATTTTCATTTCATTTCCATCATCATTTTCTTTTCATTTCCATTTCCATATCAAGTTCATGAGTGTCACTAGTTACCAATACGTCTGTGTCTGTACTCATGGCTGCCACATACCAGGGTTTCCATATCCATCCATCAGGGTTATCACTAACACATACCCGCAATCATTATGTGGTATTGGCATTTCATCAATCACATGTCTGTATTCATATTTCAGAATTTCACATTTCAATTCTCATCATTCAGTATTCATATTGCAGAATTAACGGTGCAATACTTACCATTTTTCATATTCATATTTCAATATCAGTATTGCAGAATTTTATATTGCAATATTCTCATTTCTTATATTCACATTGCTCATAATCACATTTTAATATTAGTATTGCAGAATTTACATTGCAATATTCACATTTCTCATAATCATATTTCTCATATTCACATTTCTCATTTTTATATTGCAGAATTAACATTGCAATATTTTCATTTCACATATTCACATTCCATATTGTCATACCAATATTCACATATCATTATTCTTATTGCACTATTATCATTGCAATGTTCACATTTTCAGTATACTCATATCACATTCATATATCAATATTCTCAACTCATTTCCATATTTCTCAATACACATTTCCATATTTCACGTTTCATCATTTCTCAGAAGATACATTTTCCAGTGTATTTTTCTTTCGTCATTTTTCCACATTTCAAATCCCATATATCATTTCACATCTCATAATCTCATATTTTCAACGTAAATCATTCAACTCAATTTCAAATATATTCCAATCCAAATCATATGCCACACAAATTTCATTTGATATTTATATCATAATAAATTTCAGGTAAAATGACATATTACCATTTTCCATATTTTTCAACCCATAATTTTCATAAATAGACTGATATAATTTATTCCTCTTACCTAACTTACTGAGATTCCACTAAACACCCAATTTTCTACGCCCTTCGACGTTCGTAACCTAAAAAACCTATAATACACATTTTTCCCAAATTATTCAACACAACTCCCAAAATAACTTCTATTTAACACCTCCTACATTTCATATACTCCAAATTAACTGAAAACTCCTAAAATACACCACATACCTGGTTTTGGGATGGTCCTTGATTACGCATTTAAATTATGTAATTAGGTATTTAAAATCGTGCATTAAAAATTATATTTTTAATTAAATGCTTAATTAAGTTCAATAATTTAATATTGAGCTCGAATTACAATATTTGGATCATTACTCAATAATTTACAAATTTTTGGTAACTTATTATTGCAGAATAATTTTTCAACATTAAAGCCGAGATTAAAAATGTACATGCATGTACGTGAGCTAGAGTTCAAATCAAGGTCACGTGCATGAAGCCAAATATTGAAGACTGGACCGTGAGCCACATGCCTGCAAATGACGAGCCATGCACGCAGTTGTTTGAAGCCGTGTGCGTGTGTAAAAATTGAAGAATTCGTGTTATGCAATGTGATAATTTTTTAAATTAAAGGAGACATAAAAGAGAACCAGGTGCTGTTTGACAACACTACGTGGGCTTCATGCACATGAATTCGTGTCATGCAATGAAAAGTGGACAACAATCCAAGTCCGAAATTCGCTAGGAGACAGCTTGAACATATTTTGGTATTTTAATCATAACTCTTTCATCTGACATTGTATTGGTGTGATCAAGTGGCATTAAAAATCTTACTAAGATATCTACAATTTATTGTGAAATAGTCTTTTACCAATTCGAACGTTTACTAGGTCAAAATTGGGCTTGAAAGTGAAGTTACTGCGCTCGGCCGTGTGCAATGCTTAAGGAAAAAAGGAGTCTTGAGCCACCAAAAAAATGGCCCATGCGCCTATCTCAAGAAGAGACACGGTTAGGGAAAAATATTAGAGTGGGAATAGGATATTTTATGAGGAGGAGGGTTCATTGGGAAAAAGAGAGCAGCGGGAGGCGGCGGTGCGCAGGACAGTAGAAGACTCTCGGCATCTCTCAAATTTTCGGCTATCTCTCTCTCTCCCTTGTTTCTTTGTTTTTTTTTTCTTTACTTTATTGTTCTTTAAATACATTGTTTAAGTTTATTTTTATTCAAGTTTTTGTTCAAGTTTAATTTTTGTTTAAGTCATTGTTTAAGTTTAGTTTATTTTTATTTAAGTCATCGTTGAAGTTTAAGTTTAATTTATTTTTGTTCGAATCTATTTTCGGATTAAGTACTATTTTTGTTTAAGTTATTGATTGGGTTAAGTTTATTTATTTTTAGTTAATGTTTAATTGAGGATTTTATGGTTGAATGTTTAATTTGAGTAATAAAGTTTTCATCTTTGGTCTTTTGTCCAAAATTTCAAACATAAGATTTATTTCTTTGTCTGAATGTTTAAACGTAGGATTGTTTTACTCATTTAATTTTATTATAGCTTATTTTATTGTGTGGATGGATCATTGAGTAAAAATATTAGTTGTATTGATTTTTCCATCGTCTATTTGCCATTACTCGTTTTTTGTCATTTATTTTATGCGTGTTGGGTTCTTAATTTATGTTATGCGTTATTTTAATTTAGTCACAAACTCTCAAAAATCCAAAATTATGAATCTAAATTGTGTTCAATAAAAATTTATTTTCTTATTTTCTTTTGGGTTTACACAAAGTTTGGAATTAAACTGCATTCTCTGAGGGGACGATTTGACCTTTGGGCTAAATATTGCATGACAGAACTCTTATACTTGGGATAGTCTTTATACTGCTCATTTTTAGAGTGAATCAAGCTTTTGGCACCATTGCCGGGAAATGTCAGTTCTAATTTAAA
Organism: Malania oleifera; assembly: GCF_029873635.1. Lineage (NCBI taxonomy): Eukaryota > Viridiplantae > Streptophyta > Magnoliopsida > Santalales > Ximeniaceae > Malania > Malania oleifera. Next base: position 22,143,860 of record NC_080417.1, on the reverse strand, counting down.
ATTTGTGTTTTTCCTGTTATTTTAAACTTTCTAATGAAAAAGAAAAATAAAAAATAAAAAAATAAAAGTAAAAAATTAAGTTTTGAAAAAAAAAATGGTTGCATTTGCACCACGCACGCTTATGGATTTTTTGCAGCCCACACGAACCACACAACCATCTTGCATCATATTGTCTAAGAATGCACAAAACTTTAACATTAAGCCTGAAATGATATCTGTGATACCTCAATTTCATGGGATGGAGTGTGAAAATCCGTATCAACATTTAATTGATTTTAAGCTTGCATGTGTTACATTCATAGATGGGGCTGCCACTAATCAGGAAATTAGATTGCATCTATTTCCTTTTTCATTGAAAGACAAGGCTAAGACGTGGTTTAATTCTATTAAGCCTAATTCTATCTCTACTTGGGTTGATATGCAAAACAAATTTCTGCATAAATTTTTCCCCTTACAAAACTCAATTTTTGCAGGAACAAATCAATCGATTCATACAAAGAGCTTATGAGACATTTTATGAAAGCTATGAGAGATTTAGAGATCTAATTAACATGTGTCCCCACCATGGATTTGAATCATGGTGTCTGGTCAATTATTTCTACACTGCGTTGACTCCTGAATTGAAACAGTTCATTTATACTATGTGTTCAGGATATTTCTTCGACAAGGAGCCTGATGAGGCATTGGATTTTTTGGATGATTTAGTTGACTATGCTTAGCAGTGGAACACTAGGATTGACAGAAGACCAAATGCAACTCAACCATTGAGAGCAATACATGGTGGAGAGTGGTATAAATTGAAAGATGATTTTGATGTTGAGGCATGTCTGGCTGAAGTCACCAGAAGAGCGGAGGCTATGGAGATGGAAAAGGAGAACAGTATAGAGCAACTTTGGAATCAACCCTCCCAGTCTTATGCACCCCTTTATCAGCCGTCATATTATCAAGCCACCTTTCAGCATCAATATCAGCCACAATAGATCTCTCAGAGCTATGCACCTTCAGGATTTCAATTTAATGCAGCACTTGCTCCACAGGAGAAGTCTCTTGAGGATGCTTTTCAGCAGTTCATGCAGATTCAAATCACAACTAATAATTAGTACACTCGGGCCATAAATGAATTGCAGGACACCATTAATGAGATGAGCACGCAGTTGAATATCTTAGAAAAATAGGAATTTTCGGTCGAACCTTAGCCTAATCCTCAAGAATACTAACACCAATAGCAACAAATACATGAAGTTTCTTTTGAGACAGCGGAGGCCGTTATTACTTTGAGAAGTGGAAAAGAATTTCCCCAACCTGAGATACTCACTGACAAACCAATAGTTGTCCCAACACCTAAAGTTACAACTGAGATAGATGAGGTCAAAGAAAAATTAGAGGAAGCAAACCCAGAATTGAAGAAATCAGTTAATGTGGATATCGAGACCAGTAAGGAGTACCAACCTGGGGTACCCTCAGAGCTTAACAGTCGTGGAACCATCATTCCTTACTGGATTAAATGTCAAGGAGTGCAATGCTGAAGCAAATCCCTATAGTGGTAAGGTGATGAGTACACCCGATAAAGAGGGTGAACAGACTGGTGAGAATTTAATTTTCAAGGAACCAGGTAAAAATTTTAATGTTGATGCTTCTGAAGAACCAAAGGTAACTGCTTTAACAACTTTGCCTCAAAGACCAGTTCTTAAAGAAGTGAATTTCCTGGAAATATACTTAATAAAGATTCTTTTTTGTTAAAACAAGAAAGGCAGTCTGCACATGTTTTGTCTGGTACCTTAGAACGTATTGATTTATTTGAATCTAACTTTTGTGCAGCTAACAAGATAGATTCATTGTGGCGACTCAAATTTGGAGACTCGCTGGTTCAATTTATAGACCTACACCTACCAGATGAAATTCCTCCAGAGCTTTCACCAAATAGACTGTGATATTTTTCTTTCTCTTCTTTTCATTTTGTTTTACCTTGCTTTATTTTTAGTTTATTTTCAGGTACATTTTCTATAGTTTGAGTTTTTCTTTTCCCTTACTTCTCCACCTAAGTACGCTATGCTTCCCTCATGCATATCTTTTCTATTTCCCCTATGCTTTCATATTGAGGACAATGTTCCACTTTGGTTGAGAGGGTGAGAATTTACATGGGACACTGTGCACACCCATTTGCTGAGTTTTTGTATTAATAAAGAAAAAGCACGCCCACTTGCTAAGTTTTGTATTATTAAAAAAAAAAAAAAAGAGTATTGAAGATAGATGATTATGCCATGATTACCACTGACTTATACCCTTCACATACTTGCATATAACCTAAAAATTACACACTCGAGTCATTTATGTGTAGTTTCTCTTTATATAACTTTGTAACTCCATGAAGAATTGATTGGTAGTGCACTCGTGTTAATTTGGTTATATAAACTCTTATATTTACATGGTATCTCATAAGGCTAAATGGACACATTCACATAATTCATTGTACTTAGGGTTCCTTGTGAGTACTGAAAGAACACCTGTGACGACTATGACACCTTGTGAGGTATCCTTGAGTTATTTATTGTCCTTTTGAGTATTAACATCAAATCAGAGTTCATGAAACGCAATTATCTTTTCTTCTAGACGATTCTTTGTACACTAGTCTCTGTTTTTTACTTGCTAGCCTATAGGTGACATCTAGTGGGGAGATAGAAACCTAGGTCTTGTAGCCTACTCAAGATGTGAAGGCTGAGCCACCCCTAGAGATAGACTTAGTTCATGGACTATTATTCGAGCTTAATTCACATGAGTGGTATGAAGACAACAAAAGAAGTGTAATGATTGTCCTAATTGACTAAAAAAAACAAAAATTGAAGAATGAGCAAAAGAGAGAATAAGAAAAATAGAATTGCACATGAATGAAGTGGAAGGTTAATACCTGCTCCACATAAATACCACAAAGAGTCAGGGACACAACACATGTTCTCCACATATGAAGACTCTTCAACCACTTAATGCCTCAAATGTATTCACGCCTAGTTATGAATAAGTTGATCTAGGGTGGTCTTGGTTGGATATGGCGAGTAGGTGAGAAGATACTAGGGTGAAGGACCCGACACCTCACAAATAGGCTGGATCTTTTTCAGACTAGTCCACTCCATACATTTAGCGTTTGTTCCTTGCAATATGTGGGATGTTTGATCGCAACACTCCTCCTCACATATGACGAGTGAACCCATTTTTAAAATGAAAATTTTATCCTCATTCAATAATGCATGCATGAGAACATATAGGGGAGCTGAGCTCCATAGAAAAAACACAAAGGACTCACATGCATCACTTTCGATTTTTTGTATTGAGGCTCTTTTAAAAACCCTTAATATCATATCCAGCTCTTAAAGCGTCATGACTAGATAAGGATTGTTCTTGGGTTTATGAGCATTATAGTATGCCTTAATATACATCTTTTGATGCATTTGTGACCTATAGGGATGATTATACTGGTCGCTTGGTAAAATGAATTAATCCCTAACGAGTATATTGATTTAAGAAAATAAAAAAAAAAAATTGCTTATACTACTTGACAATCTTAATAAAAATAATCATTGATTCGTATAAGCAGTTTATTGTATCTAAGCTATAATTCAAATCTAAAGGAGAAGCATCTAAAATTAAAGTTCCATCTTGATATGCTTACCAACATCTAAGGCTTAGATCTGCTTTTGAATTCACTGTGGCATGTGCTTAAATGTGATGATTTATTGTAAATATTTATTAGAAATATGTTGTTTAGTCATAATAATTTATGTAAGTCATATGATCTAGACTTAAAGTGTCATATCCTTAGGATCTATATGGTTGTATTTTTTTGGTCATATCTTGTTGTGTGCTTAAATGCTTAACCAGAAAAATGAAACTTGCTTGAACTTTTGTATTAAAGTTTTTTTTTTTCAAGCATAGACCAAAGTATTCATCGAAAATCATAAGGGAATATATATTTTTATACACACACACTCACTCACACACACACACACACACACACACACACACACACACACACACACACACACACATATATATATATATATGTATTTTAAAAGTAAGAAATGAACTTATATAGAATATATTCTATCTCTTGCTTGTGTACTTAAATGCTTTCATGACTTGTGCTTTCTTTGTGTTAAATTTTTGAGCCATGAATTCTTAAATTTTTTTTAAGAGCTTAAATGTCAAAAAGGGGGAGAGTTTTCTGAGCTAAATAAAAATTATTTCAAAAGGGGGCGTGTTATCTTTTTCAAGCTAAGGAATTTTTTTTTACTCAATCTTGTGTTACCTAGCCTAGCCCTTTTGCTGATGCCAAAAGGGGGAGAAAATTGCAGAGCAAAATGACAAATATTTTATTATACTCCTTGAATTTTAAATGAGTTTTAAACGAGCTTTAAATTTTAAATGAAATATGTGTATATGCTTTATTGCTAAATTTACATGCATATTGAGTTGAACTTAAAATTCTCAACTTGAAATATCTCAACGTCTTCTCTCTGGATATGCTTGAATTACAATGTCTATTTTGAATTTATGCATTTTCCTCTTGTGTTTGTCAACATTAAAAAGGGGGGAGATTGTTGACTTTTTGAGTCTGATCCCGTTTTGATAATGACAAAACACAAATATCTCATCTATGTGTTTAGTACTTGAACAAGTTTATACTTCAAGCACACACACATGGCAAAGGAAAAATGAAAGTCATAAGAAACATAAAGCTGACAAACCTTGGCCCATTCCATAAGAGAATTCAAGAGCAAATGACTCAAGACGTAGTTTTATTTCAATTGTATTGTTTTGGATTATATTTGTATATGCATGATCACATGATATAGCTGGAAGCTCAGAATGACATATATATTGACCTTAGGATGCATGTTTTTCATGACATATTCATATGCATTTGACCTAGGTTGGATTGGGCTGAATAATAGGCTGCTCATCGACGATTCCCCTAGTCTCGTCAATGAATGACTAAAGGCCACTCGTCACTGAATGCTCTGCTCTTGTCGATGAGAAAATACCGAGACCCTACTTTTCTTAGACAGACCAATTGTCGACGAATCCCCTGGTTTTGTCTACGAACGAGTGTTGAACACTCGTCAACTAGTGTGTACACTCATCGACAAGTCTGTCGGGATGCCTGACGCTCCAGCCCGCAACGGGAAAAATTTTCTTAATAAAAATATTTTTCTTTTTATCCAACGTCCAGAAAACACCTAGATCCCGAAAATACTTATAAATATCAAACCCTAAACCCTAGTTGAACAACTTTTGAACCTCTTGTCTGCACTCTCTCGCATTCAAACATCTTTTTGGGCATTCTCTTAGTTTTTCAAAGGGCTTTCACGCACACATCTTACAAAGCAACTTTTGGATTGAGGTTTGATAAAAACAAGTATTTGATTTGTGCATTTAAAGTATTTCTTTTCTCATATTTTTATTTTAATATTTTATTGACAGAGCAAGAACCCTAGTTTTTCATATATTATTTGAAAAATCTTTTGGGAAAAAAAAATTTATCTTAGGGCATAAATCTTTGAAGCATTTGCATTCATATATTCATTCAAAGATTTCATATTCTATTGTGTTTACAAAAGTTATTTGAGAAAACCCTAGATCTCCAACACACATCTTATTTGAAAAATCAATTTTTGGAGATTTATTGTATTGGGTTTGGATCTTTGAGAAAACTCATCATATACATTTTTGTATACAAAGATCATATATTTTTCATTACAAAAATCATATTAAGATCAACACATATTCTCTCTTTAGCTTCAAGTTATATCTTTTGAGAGCGTTTAGGATTTCACTGTACTCATTAGCTTGTTGAGAAGCATTTGAGTGTATCCGAATATTTCATTCATCTATTGTATTGGCAGGTGAGTGTGTGAATCGTGGTGAGGAAGCTACGCCTTGAGTAAGCAACAAATTTAAAGGAGGAAGTTGTGCCTCTTGTAAGCAGCGGATTAGGAGGAAGTTGTACCTCTTGTAAGCAATAGACTAGGAGGAAGTTGTGTCTCTTGTAAGCAACGAATTAGGAGAAAGTTACACCTTTTGTAAGCAATGGATTGTAAATGGGAAGCTCCATCCCAATTTAAGGAGCGGAATAGTGGAATCCTTGGGTGTCTTGCCCAAGGTGAGGACGTAGGCTAAGTTTGGCCGAACCTCGTTAAAAATTTTGTGTTTGCGCTCTCTCTCTCTATCTCTCTTTACATTTCCGCATTTATGTTCATATTTGATCTGCTGTGCATGTTTTAAATATTGACATATATGAATAACTAAAATACTTGACATTAATTGGGTAATACTGAATTGGTTGAGATACCCACATATTAAACTGATAAGTTGCGTAATACTAAGTCCCCTAACTTGTGCTTGTGTGGTTGTGCGTTTTCAAAATTAAAACTTAATGACCAAGATTTTTTAAAATACCCAATTCACCCCCTCCTCTTGGGATTACACCTAAATTCACATTTGATATCAGAGTGAGGTTGCATAGACTTAACCATTTTTTTGTTAAAGATCACGCTGGCGCATATCGATGTAACCCCATTCGATGAGGGACAATCTTATACTAGTTGTATATGACTCACCCTTCGTAATTCTGATTAGCTAGATTGTTATTTGGAGTTTTTAAATTGTGATTTTTTGCCTTGGATATAAGCCTTATGGCAACAACGGCTTTAGAATTGGAGGTGTCTGCGCTGTTAGCTTGATCTAGACAAGAAGATGGTGATTTCTCGTCCTATTAAGCTGAATTTTTTTACAGATTACTCATGATTCATCCTTCTCTATTTTGGTCGGTCAGCTTGTTATTTGGAGTTTTATAACTTCAATTTTTTTACTAGGACAGCAATCTCATTACAGCAGCAGCTTCAAGTAAGAAAAAGTCTTTTAAAATCCTATAATTTTTTTAGAATAAATTTTAGAAATAAAAGACCCTAGAGAGTGACACGTGTCATGGTGATACGTATCAAGGTAACATCGTGCTAATATCACCCTATTAAAGTACTTTTAAAAATAAAATAAAATAAAATAAACAAAAATTTCAAGTGTCACCTTTGTGAGTGGACGCGTGGCACCCCTCACTAGGGATGAGCATAATTTGGGGAAACCCAAATTAACTAAATTAACTGATCGAAATAGTTCAGTTTGGTTTAGTGAAGAACAAAGGATCAATCGGTTCGGTTATAGTTTTACAAAGTTCGGTTAATCGGTTAATCGGTTCAGTTAAGAGGAATGTTAATTCGGTTAACCGAAATAACCTATTTAATAATTAATTAAAATTTAAATATAAATTATTATATGTTAATTAGTATATGCTCATTTGTTAATATGTTAATTAGTATATGTTAATTTGTTAATATGTTAATTAGTATTTGGTAAAAAATCTACAATTATATTATGTTTTTATCAATTAATTTCAAATTAATTTGGTTAAATTCAATTAACCAAATTACCCTAAAAGGTAATTCGGTCGGGTTCATTTCGGTAAGGCTCCTCTATTTGGTCGATTCGATTAATAGTTCTCATTAACCGAAAATTTCGGTTAATTGGCTGAATCGACTGTTTGCTCACCCCTACGATTCACCATTTTATTTATTTACTTATTTTTTAATTTATTTTTATTTATATATTATCTTATTTAATATTTTTAATTAGTTATAATTTTAAAAAAATAGTGAAAAATAACAAAAAATTAAAAATAAAATCATGGAAAATATAGAAAATTTTGGAAAAATATTTTTGAAGTCAAGAAAAATGTTTTGAGTCATTTTGACTTTAAATGAATGAAAAAAAAAAAAAAACAAAATACCCAAAAAAATCTTGAAATTTTCTAGAAAAATTAAAAAATATTTGAAAATTTCTAGAAAATTTTGACTAGAATTTTGAAAAATCTGGGAATATTTTCAAAGATACTTTCTATGATTTTCTTGATTTTTGGGTGGGTGTGTTCCTGATGATTTCAAAAAAGGTAAAAAGGTATTTTAGACCTCACATGTATTAGCTCTAAGGAGGGAGATTTATCTAACAAGATCCCCCCATTTGGAGGTCTTATTAGACATTCCTAAATCGCACTTTGATTTTTCTTTTTATTTTTAATTTTATTTATTTATTTATCCATTTTGTTTATTTTTAATGAGTTAACTAAAGACCATCAAAATTCAATTTAGTGATAATTCATAATTGATTAGGTACCGTTCGTAGAACGGGTGTGTAGGGGGTGCTGATACATTTCCCTCTCATAACTGAACTCTTGATCCCAACTCTGGTAAAGTAAACTAAGAACACTAGTTCCTTGGTCTAGGAATAATCTACAGACCAATAAATGAGTAGTAAATAGGTGTTCTAACTGCACTAAGGTAAATAATAGGTTAGTGACGACTCAATTTCAAAATTCAATATCTATTATCTCTCGTGATTTCATACCTTTCTCCAGTATGTTGCGACAATAATAATAAATATAATAATAAAATAAAATACTAGCATACCACAATACATAAGATAAACATAATAATAAACAAACTGCACATAATAATAAAGATAAGCATTATAATAAAATAATAAACATAATGATAAACTAAAATACTAAAATACCACCATACGTAATAATTAACATAAATAAACAAAAACAAAACAATATAACGGGTTACACAATATAAGCAAACAAATTAAAACAATCTAACGGGTTATAAACAATATGAATCAAACAAACAAGCAAACAATATAAACAAACAAATAAGAATCAAACAAAACACAAAATAATATAAGCAATATAATAATCAAATAAATTTAAAATTAACATAAATAAATACAATACGAAACACACAAATAAGAATCAAATAAAAATTAAAAAATACTCAATAAAAAAACATAAAGGAATTACAGGGTAATAGAAATCACATATTGGAGCATCGGCGGCCACGAGGGAAAGGCCATAGGTCATCCAACTTCGGCAAGGAGAGAGGCAACGTGAGTGGCGGTTCGTGGTGCACCGACGTGACTGTGAGGGGACTGTGAGTGGCTGTTGCTACCTTCTCATGTGCATGGTTGGGTGGAGACATGGTTGGAAGATGCTTGGCTGTTTGTGGCAGTGGTGAGTGCAGGCGAGGCTGTGAGGTTTGTGCAGTTGGTGGCCGTGAGGATGAAGGACGTGAGGATGGTCATTGTGCGTGACTGTGAGGGGGCTATGCGTGGCTGTGAAGATGGTGGTGCGTGGCTGTGAAGGGGGTTGTGTGCGGATAGTGTACACAAGTATTAAGGTACTAAGCACAATAAAAGATGCAAGTTGGAAAGCCATGAAGCGTACAAGAGGATACTATTTGGCTATGAACATGGACCATATAAAGACCAAGCTTGAAGATAATGGCTATGATTATAGAACACATGAAGTCCAAGCTTGAAGAATTTAAATAATTTATTTCATGTATTTTGCAAATAGGACCTATGTAAGTACACTTTCATTGATTACGTGAAAAAGTTCATAAGTGACCTTAGTTGGACCTTAAACATTCTATATTCCATTAAAAATCAATTAAAATGTGAAAAAAAAAAAAATTTGTTTCAAAGTGTTGAAAATCATCTTACAAATGTGTAAAAATTATTTCAAAGTGTTAAAATCTCTTTTGGAATGAAAACCTCAAAACAAGTTTTTCGAAAATCCCTTCATGTTTCTGCCGCCGCATTGATGAACAACTTTCTTGATCAATCGTTTCTCATCTTAAAAAGTGTTCAACATGAAAGTTATGGGTCACTCAAGATCTCAACAAACTAGCTTAAATAGAGTAATTAAATTTACAAGATTAAACTTAGCAACTCCACAAGTTCAACGAACTATCCTTTGTATGATTAGATAATGTCTCAATCAAATTTAATCTTGTATGGATGAACAATATCAGTTTGTTAAAATTTCTTTCAGCTGTGATATTCAAAATTTGAGAATTACTTCTTGAATATGTCAATCCAATCAACAAGATAAGCTTGATTTTACAATATGAAACAAATCAGAAATTTTAGCAAGCTTTTAAATTCGGTTTCAGCAAAGATCAATCAACGTACTCCCTTTTTGGTTTCCGCAAAGATTAATCAATGTACTCCCATTACAATTCCCAATCACAAGTTAATTTTCTCAAATTAAACATTCATCCACGCAATTTATATATATGCAGGAAATTAAAGAGATTAAAGGAAAGAGAGAGACACTGAGATTTTTATGAGGTTTGGCTATACCCACCTACGTCCTCTCCTTAGGCAGCATACCTAAGGATTCCACTATACCACGAGCGGAGCAAACCTTTACAACACTCCTTCAATAGGATAGAGCACTCCTATCTAAGTGATGCCCCATGCTCAGTACACTCCTTCAACTAGGGTGGAGCCCCCTCTCCAAAAAATACCTCACGCTCGGTACAACGATTCAACAATCCTAAACCGTCAAGAAAATCAAGAAACAAATTAGTGTACAAAGACACTCTTAACAAGAGCAGATTAGTACAATTGAAAACAATATACTTCAATCAAACAACAATATAGAAAGATGAAGCTCTAGTGTATATCACTGGGTTTTTTCTTAGGTTGAAAGATTTAGAATTTGTGCGCAAAGATCAATGACAAAATATCAACAAGACTCAGTAGAAAACTTCAGTAAGTATGTAAGTAAGAGAACTTTTGAAGATTGTAAGCAATTAGGCTTGATTGTTGATTTTAATTCTTAGTGTCTAAAATATTTTGTCTTTAGGGGTATTTATATAGTTTAGAAGGTGTATTTCGTGTTTTCCAAGTGACTTAGAGTATTTCCCAAGTTTTCATAACGTTTAGAATTCAAAAACTCAATTTTGGAAACTTCCCATTACGTTTAAAAATCTGAATTTCGAAGGGTCAATCAACTGTACTTAAGGGATCAGTCACCTGGACTTTAAATTTTAGCATATTTTTGAAGTCAGTACAGGGTCAATCAACTGGGATTTGATGGATCAGTCGCCTAGAGAGGTTATGTCTACTGTTCAGTCACCTAAACTGATATGGTCAGTTGCTTGACAATTTCAACCATCATTCTGTATTTTGGTCATAACTTTTTCTATACAACTCCAAGTTAGACATTCTTGGTATCAACAAAAAGCTAAGAAAAAATTATACAACTTTCATGTTGATCATTTTCTAAGATAGAAATCCGTTGATAGAAAAAATTGCACATCAATGCGGATATAGAAAAAAGAACAAAATTTGGAAAATCCTGTTTTGGTGTTTTTTATTCCAAAAATAATTTTAACCTTTTTTAAATAACTTTTGACCTTATAAAAAATATTTTCCAAGTATTTTAAAAGGTATCTAGGTTCAAGGAATTAACCTAAAAGTTTCATGCATCCATAATGAAATTGTTTAAAGTACTTATATAAAAACTTCTTAAGACTTTGACATTCTAAGCACTTAAGTTTTTATGCTTGTTTTTCTTTGCGTCCATCTTGTCTTCAAGCTTCAATATACTTTAAGCTTCATCAGATTTTTCTATCTTTGAATCCAAACTTTTCTTTCTTCAATTTTCTTTTGTTTCATCATGGGCCAAGCATAATCTTCATGTGAGCTTCTTTACAAACACTTAAACTTGATCATTTAGGAACTTGATCTTTTATAAGAGCTTTTGAGTTTGATCTCTTTATGAAAGCTTTTGAGCCCTGAAACGTATCTTAACAAACCATGTTAAGTTCTTTTAGTTTGTTTTCATCAAAATAAGATTCTAAACCTTGTGAGGCCAACATAATGATATGATGTGACTTGCATGTTGAATAGTTGATGATCTATAAGGTTGCTTATTCTAGTTGAAGTATAAAATGACTTAATCTATGTCAAGTATAAATTACCAAAAAAATGAATTCATTACTGTTGGCCTGGTAGTATGTCTAGAGGGGGGGGGGGGAATAGACTTTCTTCGGTGATGAGATTACTTTCTACAAACACATAAATCTTACCAAGAGCAAGTGCATAAAATTGTTGAGTAAAAGGAAATGTGGCAAATCACAATAACAAAATAAATGAAATAAGAGAGAAGAGAAGCTTAACACATTGATATTTACGTAGTTCGGCACCCCGCCTACGTCCACGCCTTGATACCAACTCAAGGATTCCCAAAATCCACTAAAATCCTCCTTCGGGCAGAGAAGCCAATACACACCAGCTCACAAAGAGCTTCAACAAGGTACTCACTTAGAGACACCCAAAAACCGCCCACAAAGAGCCTTTGTTTACAAAAAGGTAGATGAAGATTAAGTGTAAGCTTGAATACTCCCTTGAGGTAGTTAAACCAATAAACTCCTTACTCAAGATCCTCTGTCAATAGAGTGAATGCAATACTAAGAGTAGCAAGAAGAGGGGAAGTGAGTTTGTGAGTTAACCCTAGAGATGACAACACCAATGAATGTTCTTCTTTCAATATGATTTCTCAAGATCTTTAGTAAAATGCCGTTTACTCCTATTTATACATTGAATGGACGAGGGCAACGCTAAAGAGACGTTGGGCATTTATGAATGTAAGACAAGATTCAAAAATAGTCGTTCGCAGCATTTAATGTTCGCTGCTGCCCGACGTTCGTTGACGAAGCCCTGTGTTCATCAACGAGCTCTTCAGCAATTTCGTCGACGAGCTCTTCAGCAATTTCGTCAACGAGGCTGTCACCATGTCCCGGAGCACATGTGCCCTTGGGCAGTGAAATAAAAATTAATTTTAATATTTTCAGGAAAAATGGGAATATCGGAGTCACCACTAACCTTTAGTGTGGTTAGAACACATGATTACTACCCCGTTAGGGGTAGAAGGGGTCTACATTACCAGAGCTGGGGTCAGGAGTTCGGTTACGCGAGGGAAAGGTACGAGCACCCCCTACACGCCCGTTCTTACGAACGGTACCTAACTAATTTGGAATTATCCCTAAGTTAATTTAGTAAGTCTTTAAAATTACTCCTCTAGTAAATTTATTAATACACGTACAAAGTGAATAAATAAATAAGTAAATAAATAATACAAAAAATATATGTAAAATATAAATATTTACATATTCCCTCAGAACTAAAGGTACGTGAAGCCCGAAGGCTCATACCCCAGCATTAAAATCATAGGGATATACCCACACAAAAATACTTACTAAAATAATACCAAAATATTATAAATAATGGATATCTCAATACAAAATATAAGCATAGGATATAGTTGAAAATTCCATAAACATGTGAAAATAATAGCCCTAATATGTTATAATGATAATACATTACCTGTCATAATAATACTACTATAATAATAACACATATATATCTCATAATATTAATAACACATAAATATCAATACGATATTATAATACCACTTTAATATATATATATATATATATATATATATATCATAACACGTAAATATTAATACTATACCATAATAATACTACTAGACTAATAATACATATATATCATAATTTTACTAACTATACAATATGATAATAATATATCTTAACAAATACATGCAAAAACCCTAACTATAAATAATCAAAACCTTAACATAACACTAATAAAACCCTAATGTTAACAATAGAGGAAACATTTAAGAACATGACAATAAATCAAACCCTAAAAGTTAAAGGTAATATAAACAAACATGGAAACAAATAAGACGAAATTATGGAATTAGACAAACCCTAAAATAAATATATAATGTCAATCAAACCCGCAATAATATACAATAATATGAAAATAATCAAACATGCAATAATATGGAAATAAATCAAAAATCCTAAAAAATATGTACTAATAATTTGGAAACATATGAAACCCTAAAGTTGAAATGTGATAACAATATGGAAACACTCATAACCCTAAAATTAATAAACAATCTATATAGAGGCAATTAAACCCTAAAAATATTAATAACATGGAAACCAATCAAAACCTTAAATATAATAGGCAACATGTATAATAATAATAATAGCTTGGAAATAATTAGAACCTTACAATTAATGTACAATAACAATGTGGAAACAAATTAAACCCTATAATACACATACAATATATACAATAATGGAAACTATTACACAAGTAATATTATGGGAAGCAATTTAAACCCTAGAGTTAACAAATAAAACACGCGACAATAATTATGGAAATAATTTTAAAACCTTACCATTAATATATCATGACAATATGAGAGGCCAATCGAACTCTAAATAAAGCATATGATGAACAAAACCCTAAATATACCATTAAAACCCTAAATACAACATGTAATAATTTAAACCCTAAATACACTATATACTAAAATAAATAACATGCCACAAGATAGTATATAACAATAACATAGACACCCTAAATAATAAATGAGTATATTACAATGATAACATAAACACTTTTAATCAATATTTGGATATGTAATAAGGTATTAATTAATAATCCAACACCTATATTAATATTTATAGATATATATAATAAAAGCCTAAACATGAAAACTACATATTACAAAAAAAGAAAAAGGCATTAAATATTATACATACCTGCATAAATAAATAAATAAATAACTGAATATTAGATATTGTTAATTACCAAAATCAGAAGAGAAATAAATAAAAATAAAATAAAACAAAATGACAAAAAAACATAAAATAAAATTGCTTGTGTGTGTGTGTGTGTGTATGCAGATACAGCAGAGGGAGGCAGGGGACTCACCGTGGCAGAGGATGGTCAGTGAGGGTGTTGCCAGGGACTGTGGCTGTGGTGGATGATGTTGGGGTCTCGAACCGTGGTGCTCGTCGAAGGGGACTCTTAGGTCTGTGGGTCGTGGACGGCGCTGCGGGCTGGTTCGTGGTTGAAGCACCCAGCTGTGCTGCGTCTGGCAGGTGGTGACGGCGTCGTGAGGGTTGTGGAGTTGCAGTGGGTGTTGCCGGTGATGGAGATGGCTGGAGGGTCAGCCGAGAGTTGTAGTGGTGCTCGGCCCTCGGCTGGCAGCAGACTTGGTGGTTGTAGGGAGAAGTGTGGTCGTGGCTGGGTTGCTGGAGAAGATGGAGACAGTCGGTTGGGAGTCCTGGGTGGCGGCTGGGAGTAAGGTGGCCAAAGATGAGGGGCTAACGGGAAGGCCTGCGAGATGGGGATGGAGATGAGAGGTCGGGTCGTTGTGGGCGACTGCGAGAAAGAAAGAGCAAGGTAAGTTTTTTTTTTTTGTGAATTTTCCTTGCCCCGGCTGTGCGCCCCCCATCTGCGTGTGCAGCGCCCAAGCCTTTTTAAAGGCTCTCCCCAAAAAACCCTAATATAAACTTTCTTTTTTTGTTTTTTTGTTTTTATTTTTTATAATAATAATAATAATAGTTATAATAATAATAATAATGATAATAGTAAGACAATAATAATAATAATAATAATAATAATAATAATAATAATGATTGCAAAAATAACAAAAATAATAATAATGATAATAATTAATAAATAATAATAATAATAATAATAATAATAACAATAATAAGGATAATAGAAAAATAATAGTAAAGTACTAATAATATAGGAAATAATAATAATAATAATAATAATAATAATAATGTAATAATAAATAAAAATAATAGTGGTAATAACAATAATAATAGTAATAATCCAAAATAATTATAGTAAATTAATAATAATAATAATAATAATAATAAATAATAAAAATAATTATAAGAAAGTAATAATAAAATAATGATAAAAAATACTAATAATAATAATAAGAATAAAAATAATAAATACTAAAAATAATAGTGATAATAAAATAAAAATAATAATAATAATAATAGTAAAAAAAATAAGGTAATAATAATAATAATAATAATAATGAAAATAAGAATAGACCCCTTGTTCTATCTGGTTAGGGCGAAAATAGGGTGTCTACAGCCTTGTGTTCGTTGATGAGTTACTGGTTCTGAATTCAAATGCCCCTCAGTATATTTTCGTCGACGAGACCCTGTGTTCGTCAATGAGGACTTCATGTAATTCGTTGACAACACCCTGTATTCGTCGACGAGTTGTGCTTCTGAATTCAGATGTCCCTCGGTATCTTTTCGTCGACGAGAACCCTGTATTTGTCAACGAAGTTTGCACTAAGCTCGTCGACGAAACCCTATGTTCGTCGACGAGATCCTCCTTCTTAAATTTTTGTCCTTTTAAGTTTCTAAGAAGGTTCTTGTCCATTTTGGGAGTTTCTTTATATACTTAAAAAATGGCTTAACTAGTATTTTGTTGTGCGTGTGTGATATGCCCCTTTTTCTTGCTCTTTGTATTGAGTTTCACTTTATGTACACGATATTTACAAGATAAAATCTCTCTTATTTTACACACTCATTTTTCAGATGACTTCTGTACATTTGTTGTATTTGTTCATGAATGCTTTAAGAGACTTGTGCTTCTGGTCATGACATGAGTTGTTTTGACTGCTTGTTGGTTCAGATGCCATTCTGTATAGCTGAAACATATCTTAGAGAAACGTTAGTGACCTTGAGAGCAACTAATGAGTTGATAACATCAAAATATAGTAGGAATGAAAGACCTTTAACTATTTGGTCTAATAATTACATCTAAGCTAGCCTTAAGATCAAAAGGGGGAGATTTTAAAGCAAACAACTATTATAGCTCCTAACACCTTTTGATGATTGTAAAAAAGGGGAGATTTTTTTTTTGAAAGAAAATTCTAGTCGAAAGATGGAAATTCAAAAGTCTAAGCTTACAAGAAATAGTTGAAAATTCTTCTAAAGTCATACTATAATTTTTGAAAATATTATATTTAGATAACACCTCGATGATGTCAAAAGGGGGAGAATTTTTGGAGTCAAACTTAAAAATATACTTGTATGCTAATTTCTGTTAAACCTTTTGCTAATGCAAAAGCGGGAGAATTTTTTAGTAAAATAAGGTTTGAATTCTAAATCAAAAGGGGGTGCATTATGATTAACCACTATTGTTAAATTTGGGGAATTAATAATCAAAATACATTTTGAAAGCTAATCAAAATTGAGCTTAAATGACTATAACTTCTAAGTCTTAATCTCATTATGCCTAACATGCTTTACATTGCTTATCATTATGTTTATGTATATTGTGAGGGGAAGCCTTTGTTAGCTTTGGTGCAATCCCAAAAGGAAGGGTGAATTGGTATTTAAAAATTTTATCCCCTAAGTCAATCCACTAGAAGTAGTATTACCCAAGTCTAAGGTCAATCTAGTGCATATAAAATAAATCAATGTAAATATACAGCGAAATTTAAACTGCAATAGAAATTTAACCAAGCATGCAAAATAAAGCAGTAAAGGAGTTGACACCAGTATTGTTATCGAGGTTCGGCAAACTGCCTACGTCCCTGCCTTGGCTAACAAGTATAAGGATTACCACAATAAACTCACTTAATAGGTGGAGTGACACCTAAACACCCAGGTCAATTAGCACAGGACTGACCTCAACCTTTACAACCAGGTCAATTAACACAGGGCTGACCTTAACCTTTACATATAATTCTTACCAGGCTAGATTATCGTCCCCTCAGGCCACGTCTGGAATACAACAGATTTCTCAATCAAATTTGCTTATAACAAATATGCTTCTCAACTAAGAAAATTATGTACCAATGTAATCAATCAAATAATGCACTCACATACGATAGGATATTAAGCTAAAGTGAGATTTTGTTAACTAATGTGTTAACTCTCAACATGATGTATATCAATGTGTGTATGTGAGAGTGAGACTTTTGTTATCAAACCAATATGCTTCTTGTGTGCACAATCAAACAGTCTCTACATCCCTTAAGCAAGTATCACAAAATATTTTTCAAATGTAAAGCACAATAGATAATAGGGTTTTAAGCTTGCTAAAGGTATTTTCGTCAAAGCACAAATCAAGCTTATGAGTCTTGCAATGAGAATGCAAGATCTTAAGCTAAGTAATAGGTTTTCCCAATCAAATATTTATGAATGAAATATTACGGGAAAAACCTTAAGCAACTCTCCAAAAATCAATGCATAATCAAACATGAATAAGGGAGAGTGTGAACTTGTATAATGAGTATGTAAAAACAATCTCACTCAAAATAAATAGCTAATGAATATAAGGAGTGGATTTTGGCAATGGATTTGAAGAGATATGGGAGTATAAATGATTTTTGGCCAATAAAATTTTCAGAGAATTTTGGCTAATCTAAAACCCTAATCTCCTCTTAATTTTGCAAATGAAGTTGTATTTATAGGCATAGGCAAAATTATGACCGTTGAGGACTCAATGGTAATTATTAAAAGTGTTTTAAAATGAATTTAGGAAATTAACTCGATTTTTTCCCAATTTATCTTAGTAAAAATTAATTCAACCTGAGAGTTTCGGGTGCCCGGTCCAAGATTCGGGTGCCCGAACAGACTAAATGTAAAACAGGTATTTTGAGGTTCGGTCGCCTGAAATATGCTTCAGTTAGCCAAACAGAGGCGATTCCCCAAAAAAACCACAGTTTGGGTGCCCGGAGTACAATTCGATTAACCGAACTCACAAGTTCGGTCGCCCGAGGCCAAAATGGACGTAAAGGTTCAATCGCCCGAGGGCAAAACAAACACAGGTTTGGTTGCCCGAGAGAGATACGTTCATTTTAGGTTCAATCTCCCGAAACCAGGACAAATCGATGACTTCCTAGCTATTCAGGTGCCTGAGGTGTTTTGAACACTTGGGGTTCGGTCGCCCGACCTCTCACAGTGATTTTCATTTTAAGTCCAATTTTGCCTCAGTTAATTCCCCTGATATTTTAAGTAATGTTGGGGACATTCTTACGTGCAAGTGCTTGGACCTAGGGTCTTTCAAAGGCCTTTTTAAGTACACCAAAAAACCTGACATCGATCGACCGAATCCCTAAGGTCTTTCGAAGGTTTTGAGCTTATAGATCCTGCATGCATGATATGCAGATTATTACAGACCTTTTTGAAATGAAATTATTACAGACCCAACAACATTACAACAAATAATAAATGTGTCAGGGTCTTCCTTTTCTTCAAGTCTCCGAGTGTCATCATATGATATTGTCAATAAAAACCTGCACAATAGCTCGATATTTGTCATAATCAAGATAGGGTATGACCCGTAGGGTCAACAGCCTTGTCAAGGCTGCCTCATTTTGCTCCTTATTTGTCATCATAAAAAATGAGGAGATTGTTGATTTTTCTAAGTTTCATCCCATTTTGATAATGACAAATCAAGGCATCTAATTATGCTACTAAGTGTGTACACAGGTATTAAGGTATTAAACACAATAAAAATGTAAATTGGAAAGCCATGAAGCGTATAGGATGATATTATTTGGCTATGAACATGAAGCATATAACGACCAAACTTGAAGAAGATGGCCATGATTATGGAACACAGGAAGTCCAAGCTTGAAGAATCTAAAGAATTTATTTCATGTATTTTACAAATAGGACCTATGTAAGTACACTTTCATTAATTATGTGAAGAAGCTCATAAGTGACCTTAGTTGGATCTTAGGCACTCTATATTCTATTGAAAATCATTTTTAATATGTGAAAAAAAATTGTTTCAAAGTGTTGAAAATTGTTTTACAAATGTGCAAAAATTATTTCAAAGTGTTAAAATATTTTTTGGAATGAAAACCTCAAAACAAGTTTTTTTGAAATTCCCTTCATGTTTCTGCTGCCGCATTGATGAGCAAGTTTCTTGATCAATCAGTTCTCATCTTAAACAATGTTCAACATAAAAGTTGTGAGATTTTTCCTTAGCTTTCTTTTGATACCAAGAATGTCCCATTTGGAGTTTTTTAGAAAACGTTATACTCAAAAAACTGAAAGATATCCGTAGCAAAAAACCTAGAATATAGCCGGCTGAACCTTTGGCCTGATCGATCGGACCTCTCAGGAAAAGTGGCATAACGGCTAGAAAATGGCTAGTTTTCAAAATAAACAATTATTTTCAACCCCCAACGGTCATAAAACGGCTAGTAGGCCATTTTGGTTATAAATACAAGGTCTCTAACTTGTTTTAACAAGAAGAAAAAGAGAGATACTCATCCATCATAAAAATCCAAGTTTATTATCTTTTGTTGAAAATCTTTCTCAAGCGCTTTGTAAATTCTTTGTTTATCCTTCAAGTACTCACCTTCTAGAGTCTCCTTTGAGCTTCATTCATATTCATATGGGAGTGTATTATATTTTTGTTTCAAGTGTACTCATTTGCTCGATCAAGGAGCATTCATTGTACAACTTCTATTTTTCTTTCTACAAACGACGGTTTGGGTGTGAATCATGCCAAACAAGAGGATATTACTTGGAGAGGTATCTCCGCCTACAAGGAGGGATTGTAAAGGCATCTTCGCCTGTAAGGAGGGATTGTAAAGGTTTCTCCGCTGAGTGAAGTAGGGAGGTGGCTTCGCCTATGGAAAGGAGTGGATAGTGAAATCCTCAAATGGTTTTCTTAAGGCAAGGACGTAGGCGAGTATAGCTGAACCTTGTAAAATTCAAGTCTTATTCTTTCTTGTCTAATCTCTTCATTTTGAGCATATTTATATTTATTCATATTTGTTATGAATATTGATTGCATGTGCGTATTAAACTCATTTTCTCAAACCGTTGTCAAAATTGTTTAAGTATTTGCCTAAATTTTTTAAATACACAATTCACCCCCCCCCCCCTTTTTCGAGACTACACCATTTCTAAAAAAGGATGGAGAGGGTGTGAGGACTTGTGGCCAAACCCACTCTTGCTCCCCTTTCTTCTCTTTTTCTTTTTTTTCTTGTTCTCCTCTCTCCAGTTGTGTTCCCTTTGTCCTTTCCTCTTCTGTGCACAGCAGCTTTAAAAGTTGCTCCCCCCCCCCCCCCATTTCGGTTCTTTTTTCAGCCCTAAAAGAACCCTAGTCGTAGACATGCCCTAGTTTAATTGTCTTGGGCTACATGGGCCATGTAACTCTTTTGCATGGCCCAATGCCCACGGCTTTAGCCCAATCCTCTTCATTCATGCACGAATGTATTGCATGTACTGGCCCAACCCACTTTTCATTTGCATGGGTTGTTTTTTTTTTTTTTTGCTTGGCCTGTGCAAATTCATTTTGCTTGCCCAATTTTTTATCATCCAAAAATAAATACTATGGGTAGAAAAACGAAGACCCAACTGCAAAAAATGGTGAATTTAATTCCCGAAAACAAAAGGACCCAATCTTAAAAGGACTCAATTTTTAAAATAAAAAGGATTCAATAAAAAAAATTCAATTTTAAATAACAAGAACTCAATTTTTAAATTGTAAGGACTCCATTTTAAAATAATAGGGATTCAATTTTAAAATAACAGGAACTTAAATTTAAAATAACAAAGATTCAATTTTAAAATAAAAGGGACTTACTTTTAAAATATTAGGGACTTCAAGGACTCAATTTTAAATCACAATGACTCAATAAAATGGATTTAACAATTGGACTCAATAAAGAGGCTTTCAAAAGGACTCAATTGGACTTTTCAAAAAGGATCCTCAAATTTCCGGAATACCAAGTCGACCTCTTCTTACGTAAATTACCATATTACTACGAAGGGTCCCCTCACCGAAAGGAAAAGATAGGATTGGTTAAAATTGGAGTGTCTACAATAACGATAATTGAATGAAAAGATCATTAATTGTCCAACAACTAATAGAGTATTTGTATAGCTTAAAAGGAGTTATGGAGGATTATTAGAGATTTCAAGCTCTACAAAGGTAATAACCTCCATTCAGCTATATGAACATTTAAAGTAGACGTAAAAGAGAACTCCTCAAACTCCAAAAAATAATATGATTACAATTGTTTTTACTTTATTCCAATTCTAGGTTGCATATTTCCCTTGGAGGCTACATAGGTTTTTTTTTCACTTATAGACAATTTTCACAACCTATAAATGTAGAGATCGAAATTCAACTTTTAACATCAAAAATAATTTTGCTTACTCATTTTTATGATTTACGCCGATTGGCCCATTGGTTGAGAAGTAGCTCATTTTATTCACTATATATATATATATATATATATATATATATATATATATATAGAGAGAGAGAGAGAGAGAGAGAGAGAGAGAGAGAGAGAGAGAGAGAGAGAGGAATTGTTTGGGAAAACGAGATTCCACCAGCAGCTTATGCAAAATAAGTCAAACGGCAATCATCTAAAAGAAAAAGGGTTCTTATCTTGCGGAATATTACGATATATATTCTGCATAATTCGTGGATTATGCATTCCCCCAAACATGTTTTGTTGGTTTTTCGTTTTCTTTAGTTCATTAAGTTTGCATCCATTGACCAATAAATGAATAAAAGAAAAATACATAAGCGAAGTCAACCGACAACATTAATGCACCTGTATGCTACAATGCATGCACAAATAATGAATGTCTTCGTTTGTTCTTAAAATTTTTTTGGCTCTCCAAAAGAGAAAGATTTGTGCCCATAGATCATCATTGGTGAGGAATGTCAAATTTACGTGTGATTTTTTTTTTTCCACATAAAGACATTTTTGCTTGGAAACATTCAAACTGTTTGATATTTTTGCTTGTGAAAGTTTAAATTTCAAATATTAATATAAGTTTAAAACTGTCATCCGATCAACTCAAGTCGTAAGAGCGATTTGTGATTTTAGTGATCTCAAGGTCACAAGTTCGATTCTTCCTTAAGGGGTTACGCCGGTGAATTACCAGGGGTGCATCAATAGGCAGGTGGCTTTCACCTTCTCGGGTTTGGTGTCACACCATAGTATCCAAAATGACGCGATGGTGGATGGACTTCCCGAGTTATCAAAAAAAAAAAATAGAAGGTTAAAACTATAGAAAGTGTAATTATATGTGTGTTGATAAACATTCACAAGACATTAAAATTAAGGATATCTTTAATTTAATGCCTTCAATAATTAACTGGAAATGATTTTTACACATAAAACTTTAATCGTAAAACAATTTTTTTTTTTTTTTTTTTGGAGAAAATTAAGATGAAAACGTACGGGTTTGACTGATTTTAATAAATATTTTTTTATTTAATGAGTTGTAAGTGGAGTTTCAAGAATTTTAAACCTCTTGAATATATAAAAATACCTATCATTGTCCACCTCTAAATATCTTATTAAAAATAAGACTCTGGTGTGCTCGGTTGACTTATTAATTATGCATTTGTAAAGGATTTATTAAAAAGTTGTAAACACATAAATTGTGTTGAACCCTAACAATCATGTTGTATAATACCAAATGATGACCTTGTTATGGTAAATCAAGTAGAGGTGTATATGATTGGATTTGGTCTAATTATATTTTTGTATTTTTTTAATTGAATTAAACACAGTTCATATAAAAGTAGAACTAAATAGAGTTAAATAATATGGTTGGTGCAGTGATTCTAGTCTGTCCTAAATACAAAAGGTAAAATAATATATAAAATGTTTTCTTTTTTATATATAAACATATGTATCAATATATAAACACATTATATTATATGTTTGTAGGTTGGTTTTGTTTGTTAACGTTTAAAATCAAATCTACCATATTAAATTAGGTTTTATAGTTCAAACCTAATACTAGAATGAAAAATGGGTCAATGGGTCGGATCATTAGTGGTTGGAACTTAAGTGGATTTAGGTTCAGATTGATCCTTTACAAACGGATGTGTAAAATATAAATTCGAACACGTAGAATTAGTTAATAGGTAATAAACGGATACCCATTAATAAATATATATTTATTTATCTAAAATTTTTATTTAATATTTCAATAAATACAGGTAAAAATTTTTTAGAAAGTGCATATTTATCATTTTTCTATTAAATGTAAGTTAAAATTTTCAAAAACAACAATTTTATTATTATTTATTGATTTTCTTTATTATTTCAAAAAATATGAATTCTTTTTTTTTTTTTCAAAAAAAAAAATAGCATCTATGAGTTAAATGGGTAATCTATTGGGATCTTAATCCAAACGCAATTTAAACAGGCGAGCCCCATTTTATCACCCCTACCTAATTGTATGCGGCCTTATATATTCCATATGTTGTGAAAAATGCCCCTCAAATATAGCACAACGGAATATGTATATTGTGTAAAGGATCAAACTAAACCAAATGCAACAATATAAATGGTGATTATTTATAATTACTCCACAACCACAGCAAATAAACAAAGTAATAATAAAAGCAATAACACCAGAAATTACGTGATTTGGAAAAACCTACATCTACGGGAACAATCGGTAAGATTTCACTATGAAAATCACAAAATACATGATACAATGAGTTTCAATGATCTTCTCTTCTCACAATATACCCAAAATCATATATTTAACAAATCCACGGAGGTTTCCCTCCAAATACCCAACCATTCTAACGTTCATATTCAAAATTTAAAATCATCCTCATAGCCCCGAGCCCATTCGTCGATGACTTATGAATGTCTGAATTTTATTTGCTCTCGGTATCACCATTCGTTGACGAATGAGGCCTATTCATCGACGAATGCCTACTACACTGCACCAATGACTTCACACATGTTTTTCTTCCTTTGTTTATGCACTCCACCAAGTATAAGAGCTACA
Source organism: Malania oleifera (assembly GCF_029873635.1). Classification (NCBI taxonomy): domain Eukaryota; kingdom Viridiplantae; phylum Streptophyta; class Magnoliopsida; order Santalales; family Ximeniaceae; genus Malania; species Malania oleifera. The sequence goes on along the minus strand of NC_080417.1, from coordinate 22,119,285 downwards.
AAAATACAACAATCTCCACCTTGGCGATTATATGCCCCTTAGGAGTATCTAAAAAACATATCTCATTGCTCCACCTTAACCTTTGAACATTAGGTTGGGACCGTCTCCTCTCTAGCACTAAGAGACAAACACCAAGTCCAAACAGTGTTGCTTGAACTTGCCAATGGTAGCTTCAGCTGCTATCATCAATCCCGATACAGTTGTAGATTCAACACTCGAAGACTTCACCTTAGGCTTCCAACAAGACCATCCCACAACAGTAAACACAAAAACTGCTACAAGCCTTATACCACCAAAACCCCCTACATAGTCAACAACAAAACTTACAACTGACGGTCCACTCTATTGCCTGTCGAAACACCTCATTGCACAATCATGGAGAACCTTTGACAAATCTCAGACATCACAACCCGTTCTTGGGTACCGAATGGTAGACATTCCATATTGATTCTCCATAGAACCCCCTTGAGACAGCAAACAAAGTCTCCTTGCGGTTCCATCCATAAAGTCATCCTAAGATAATTCCAATCTCCCTATATTCATGTCCAAAAAACCATCCTGAGACAACATCAATCTCCTTGCAATTCTGTCAATGTGAAATAGCAAACCAAGACCCATCTTGGCCGTACACAACACATTCATGTCAAAAACTTTCAATAGAGTTCCCAACTAATTAGCCTCGGTTAAAGTCTTTCCAACCAATAACATGTCATTCACACACAACAGATACATCACTCCACTACATCCTATCACCCTCTTCCACACTAGAAGTCTCACCAACTCACACACCTGGTACATATCCAATACCTCTATTTTCTACACCATAACACTTATCCTTCTATTTTTCCCTTTGTCATGCATTGCAACTTGAAAAATAGCAGAAACCTTGTTGTTGGTAGTAATGAATACATGAAACACCAGAATGCCAAATTTATACCTAAGTGGTGGTTTGATAGTGTATATGGGCCCAACATGATTCTGCTGGTCTCCCAAGCTGAAACTCCATGCAATATGACCAATTCCATCTCTGCCCCAAGTCTGTAGCTTAACTTGCATCACACACTCATTCATATCATGATATTGTTGACCTGAGATAGAACTCCCTACATTTCTGCTCTGAGTCCCTAACTCCACCTAAATAACAAGATTGCTACTACCGTACTTTTTTGAAAATTGTTTCTCTTCCTTTACTTGAGTACGTTGCTCCATGGCTTCATCAACAAAAGTCATGTCCTTGATCAATCCTTTGTTTGCCACAGGATCACTCAGATTGCACCCACCTTTCTTATACCCCAAAAAAATATACTGTCTGGACATAACACCAAGCCTTGATCCTCCATCACTATAATAGTGCACCAGTAGACATCCACTTACAAGCGAGTAGTTTACGGCAAAAGTTGTCCACAATTCACCTTCAACTTTCCCATTTAGTGATATCTTTGGTGATCGATCACATGAGAAATGTGTCATACTCACTGATTTCACCAAGAAATACCTTGCAAACCCTACATATGATCTGCCCTGCTCACAAAACTCCTTGAATAAAACCAGCGTACTCAACTCCAATGTCTGACTTGAGCATCTCTCTCCCGATTTGGTTCTCCACCTCAGCCACTGCATGAAGTACACCAAGACCCTTTGGTGATAAACCCACGAAATACATATGTCTATCCCCTGATGCTATCATCATCGGTTCCCAAACATATGAATACATGTACTCACCCATATGCTTTAACCGCATATGCCACAAAAGATCTGACTCAAATTCAACAGTTGTAACTCCACCTACAATCGTAACATCCTATAGTGCATAGATATTTCCCACTACTTTTTCTCCTTTCATCACTATCGAGTGGCCTTCACACACTTTCATTTCTCCACTTTCAGACTTGTAACAATATTCATTACAGTCTCAAGTACCCAATGAAATAACATTCGTCCTTAGACCAGGTTCATGCTTTACATCACATATGGTTCTTATAACACCATCATACATTCTGATTTTGACATTTCCAATAACAAATATTTTGCATGAAATATCAGTTTCCATCAAAATACAACCAGCACAAACTGACTTGTAGGTGTCAAACCATTTTTTAGGATAAGAGCATCTGGTATCTAAGATCCAGGAATCAGCCGTGAGGCACACTGAACCTGATGAAATACATAACATATCTTTATCACTACATTCTGAATCTTCCTCCACTACACTTACAGATTTTGATGAACCCTTAGACATATATCAGTGTTCCAGTTTTTGCCAAATAATGCCAAAGAATCCTCATCAATGACATGATACAACACGTCATTAGCCAAACAAAGTCGAATGGTTGATTCTTCCCTTGCTCCCAATTCATTCCAAGTCGTTGCATCCATGCTATTCGGTTGAATTCTATATAAAAATTTCACCATGTCTTGCTGCACCAAAAGATCCTTCACTCTTCTTTGCCATAAACCAAAATTTTCGATTCCATCAAATTTGACAACATTAAATTTCACAAAAAAAGGTGTATAGGCCATTACAACTTCGCTCAGATACCAATTGATATGAAAAATGCTCCTCAAACAATGCACAACGGAATATGTATATTATGTAAAGGATCAAACAAAACCAAATGCAACAATATAAATGGTGATTATCCAGAATTACTCCACAATCACAGCAAATAAACAATGTAATAATAAGAGCAATGACACTAGGAATTACGTGGTTCGACAAAGCCTACATTCACAGGAGCAATCGGTAAGGTTTCACTATGAAAATTACAAAATACACAATACAATGGGTTTCAATGATCTTCTCTTCTCACAATATACCCATAATGGTATGTTTAACAACCCCACAAAGGCTTCCCTCCAAATACCCAATCGTTATAACGTTCATATTCAAAATTTGAAATCATCCTCGCAGCCCCGAGCCCATTCGTCGACGAATAGGGTCCATTCATAGATGAATTATGCCTATTCGTCGACGACTTCTGAATATCTGAATTTTATCTGCTCTCGGTATCTCCATTCGTCGATGAATGAGGCCTATTCGTCGATGAATGTCTGTTGCACTACACCAATAACTTCACACATATGTTTTTCTTCCTTTGTTTATGCACTCCACCAAGTATAAGAGTCACAAAAACACAACACAATACTTGCATTTTTTTTTTTTGTCAAAGCTAGCTAGTAGCTATCAGCATGTATAACTTCAAAACGAACATCGATCAACCCCTAGTGTTGTATATTCTTTTTTCATATTCCATTTAAACTAATTGTTTATGTCGTGGATTCATCCTTTTCTCTATGGTAAAAATTTTTTTTTCCCATATTGCACAAATATTTTGTTCTAAATCTTTTATTTTATTTTATTCTCTCTTCTAATTATAGACCGATTCAATTATTGCTCTTAATATTGATATTATCCCAAAGCCCTTTACTCGGTAGTTCGGGTCGCATTGGTTCTTTAGGAGTTTTGAAGTTCCTTATATGTCGGAGTATTCTATGAGCTTTGTGAACAAGCGAGAACCTATATTTCCCGAGCACACATGAGGTCAAGTTCAACCCATTTGTTTTTGGAAAGCTTATTTCAGAAATGTTTAAAAAGGCATGATGCAAGCACACTTTCTACAATTGTCCATATTTTTCCTATTTCTCTTACCTTACTTCCTCTACCTAGTTTAACTAAGCATATGTTATTCCTCTCTCTTGACTAGTGAATGCATGATGCTGCAACGTCCGTCCCGACAGGCCAACCCTGGAAAAGGGAAGGGTTGAGTCGAATCCCTAGGTCGCCTTGACTGAGTGGCAAACTTGATATCATGTGAACCTTATGTAAATATACGATATTGAGAAATAAGTTATTTAAAAATTTAACAGAGTCACCACTAATTTATTTTGATTTTGGGTTTGATTAGAACACCTATATCACTAGTTCATTAATCATCACTAAAGTACATCTAGGTCCAAGGAAAATAGTAGTCAATAGTCTGCATCACCAAATTGGATTCAAGAGTACAATTATATAAAGGGAAGGAATTAAAACCCCTTCACACATGTCCAACAGATGGTACCTGATTATTTAAAGATTACCATCAATATTTACTAATCAAAACTTTAATTCTTTCTTTTGTTCAATTACTTAACCATTAGCTCATGGGAGGACTTGCATAAAATAAAGACATCCCACCCCTAACCCTAAATAACATGCAAAGATATAGCCCTCAAGATCGAGGAAGGTTCCTTATGGATTTAGATTTGTTCAACAACACAAAATTAGGTAGGAAAACAACATAAAAATATGAAAATTAAACATATATACAACATGCAAGATATATACATCCTTGCAAAGCTTTCATGCAATGTGTGTACTAAAATTCAGAAAGTCTAATAGAAACACTAACAAGGTGCGTAAAAATAATTATGTTAGAATCTCCAACCCTCAAGAGATAATTGAGGACTAAATAACCCCAATTAACTAAATATTTCTTATAAAGGTAATGTGCACACACACACACACACACACACATAGAGGCATGCAAGCACTCGCACACATAAAAGAAAGGAGAAAACATGCATCTATGCAAGAAGCACATCATGCAATCGGCAAGTCACATAAGAAAACATGCTTGAAAATGACAAATTAGGCACACAAAGAAATATCTTAGAATTTATTCTCTCTATTTTCTAGGATTTTTCTACAATTTTAAAAGATGTTTAAGGCATTTTCTCAATTTTTATTTATTTTTGAACAATTTTGCAGCTTTTTTTTTTTTTTTGGATTTGTTGAGTTAAAAAGATTCAAAGAATTTTTTTTTTTTGGATATTTAATGCATTAAAATTAACTTTTAATTAAAAATAAAGGGAAAATGGTTCAGGTAGGTGAACCAGATCAAATTGGCTCAACTGGTCTGACCAGTCATCAGAGGATACTTGGATTGACCCAAGTTAAACCGGGTTGACCTAGGTCAAAGGACCCAACCGTGGTGACACATGAGCCGCCTTGGAGTGGCCAAATTTTTTTTATTTTTTATTTTTTAAAAATGAAATTGGAAGTCGGCACATGGCACATCATGCTAATGTCACTCGTCATGTCATATGCCACGTGGTGCCACGTCACTGGCTCAAACATATCCGCAGGGGTCATTAATATGGCAGCAATCTAGTCATTCATAAAAAACACCAATTGAATGATCTGGATCACACTACATCATTGGGTGATGTTGCACTAATGTCGCCCAACATATGCGGCTCAACAGGTGACACGTGGCCCACTATTAATATATTTTTAAAAAAAATTACTCATTTTAAAAAAAAATTGTTTCTTTTTTCTCTTTTTTTAAAAAAAAAAAAAAAAAAGAAGTTGTGTGTGCTTGTGTGTGAGAAGACTACATGGGCTTTATGCACATGTGTGACAACCCGAATAAATGGAATTTTAATAATAAAGAGGAAAGGAAATTACCAGAGAACTCGTCGACGAACACAAAGGATTCGTCGACGAGGGTATAAGAGAATTCGTCGACGAAGACTGAATTTCATCGACGAGGAAATACAGAGAGAGGTTTTGAGCCGACTGAATTTCGTCGACGATGACTGAATTTCATCGACGAAATTATTAAAGGACTCATCGACGAATGACGTGGCTCGTCGATGAATCTAATCCTATAAATATCAAAAATTCGAGTTTTAACTTCTCAACTAAGCTAACTCTCTCCTCTCTCTCTCTCCCTTTCGGTTCTCTCTCTTTCTCTCTTATCGATTTTGGGCTGGATTTACGCTGGATCGACAATCGGAAGTCACCATGATGCTCCTGGGGAAGTTCTCTCCAAATCTGCCGGAACGGATCGCTAATGAAAGCAAGTTGGAAATCATCTCTAAGTTGAGGTAAGGCTTTTTAAGTCAAATTTGGTCTTGCGATAGTTATAGGAAATGATATACACGCGAAAATATTGAAGTTAAATACTATAAGTTTTCATTTTCAGGATATTAATTAGGAAATCCTACGGGTGTTAGATTAGAATATTTTGGGGGCTTTTCTCAGTAGTCAGGTAAGGGAATAAACTAAAATAGTTATTTTTCACACAAATTACAATTATTTATGAGCAAATTGATTTCCTAAAAATATGTACGATATTTGAATATTATGGAATTAATGCACATTTGGGAAAAATATTGTTATTATGTTGAAACGTGTATATATGTATGAGATGCCAGAAATCATGATTTTCAGAATATAATATATAGTTTTATACAACAAATGTGTGGCATGAATATTAGTTTACGTGGAGAAATATTATGATATGATAATGATTTGAATCAGTATGGTTTGAGAAATTATGAAAGTATACAGTACATTATGATTCTGACAAATACATGATAAAATGATTATTTTCAAAATGACGTATTTATGTATGATTTTGGCGTGAGGCCGTATTTATGTATGATTTTGGCACGAGACCGTATTTATGTATGATTTTAGCACAAGGCCGCATTTATGTATGATTTCAGCGCGAGGTCGTACTTATGTATGATTTCGGTGTGAGGCCGTATTTATGAAATGATCGGCACGAGGCCATATTCATGAAATGTTCGACGCGAGGCCGTATTTATGAAATTATGAAAGGTGCTATATTATCATGTATTATATGTTATCAAAACTCGGATGTTAGTTTAGTTCAGTTCAGGAGCTCGGTATCGTAACTTATAGATCAGATGTTTATAATCAGATTAGTGCCAACCACCCCCACGAGGGGGTGGGAGATGAATAGTCGATGTGGCTTTCAATAGAGTGTGGACGTCCACCTGGCAGTTCGGACTAGAGTGTGGCGGGCCCATCGTACTTACAGATATTTTTGACTCGGCAGTGGTCGGACAGCCATTGTCGAGTCCCGCCTTCGGGCTGCACAACCCGTCATAGGGGGTAATACATGACATCAGCTAGTTATTCATCCTGGGTATGTTTTCAGTATTATCAGTTATAATAGATGTTTTATGTATGATATGACTTATTAGAAAATATGAAAGCATGTGATCATTCAGTATGGTATGATGAACGTTTACGAAAATATGAAATGTACTAAATATGTATAACTACATTAAATATTCATGTTGTCACACAGCTGTATTTAGTTTATTTTCCCTTATTGACAAGTGTCTCACCCCCGAACTAAATATATTTTTCAGGAGACCCTGAGTGACCAGCGGGTCGTGGCCGCCGTTGAGCTTATTAAGTTACCCTACTAGGAGGGTAAGATTTTGTACTAGGGTCAGAATTATTTTGTGTTTGATCTTAGAGTTATTTTGATGTTTATTAGAATGTATATAAATACACTTTTATGATGTTGTAATAAACTCTGGTATTATGCTTTATGGATGGATGATTTAGATTTTATGTTTGCTGCTACTTAGGTTTCCACTGTGATTGACAGGCATCCTCGTTACCCACGGGTTCAGGTCGACTTTTCCATTTAATATATTACATTTTATGTTAAGGAATTTGAGATCGTTACAACATGAATCTATGTCATGCAATGAAAAGTGGGCCGCAATCCAAGTCTGAAATTCGCTAAGAGACAATCTGGACGTATTTTGATAGTTTAATCATAACTCTCTCATATAATATCGTATTTATGTGACTCAAGTGGCATTGGAAAGCTTACAAAAATATCTACAATTTATTCTGAAATAACTTTTTGCTAATCCGTATGTTTAAGGGGTCAAAATCAGATTTGAAATTATTACGCTAGGTCATGTGCAGTGCTTAAGGAAAAAAGAAGTCTTGGGTTACCAAAAAAATAGGCCCATGCGCCTATCTCAAGAGGAGACACAGTTAGGACAAAATATTAGAGGGATAATATAATATTTTATGGAAGAAGAGGGTTTATTGGGGAAAGAGAGTAGCGTGAGGCGACGTTGCATAGGACAGCAAAGGACTCTCGGCCTCTCTCAGATTTTCAGTTATCTCTCTCTCTCTCCCTTGTTGTTTTTTGTTTTTTTTTTTGTTTTTACTTTATTGTTCTTTAAATACATTGTTTAAGTTTATTTTTTTTCAAGCTTTTGTTCAAGTTTAATTTTTGTTTAAGCCATTGTTTAAGTTTAGTTTATTTTTATTTAAACCATCGTTGAAGTTTAAGTTGAATTTATTTTTATTTGAATCTATTTTCGAATTAAGTACTATTTTTGTTTAAGTTATTGATTGGGTTAAGTTTATTTTTTTTAGTTAATGTTTAATTGATGATTTTATGGTTAAATGTTTAATTTGAGTAATAAAGTTTTCATCTTTGGTCTTTTGTCCAAAATTTCAAACGTAAGATTTATTTTTGTCTGAATGTTTAAATATAGGATTGTTTTACTTATTTAATTTTGTTATCATTTATTTTATTGTGTGGATGGATCATTGAGTAGAAATATTAGTTGTGTTGATTTTTCCATCGTCTATTTACCGTTACTCGTTTCTTGTCATCTATTTTATGCGTGTTAGGTTCTTAGTTTATGTTATTCATTTTTTTGGTTTAGTCACAAACTCTCAAAAATCCAGAATTACGAATCTAAACTATGTTTAGTAAAATCTTCTTTTTCTTATTTTCTTTGAGATTTACACGAAATTTGGAATTAAATTACACTCCCTGAGGAGACGATTTGGTCATTGGGCTAATTATTACACCACTGAACTCTTATACTTGGGATACCTTCCGAGCTGTTCATTTTTAGAATGAGTCACTTAGGTTAAACTTTAGGGTTTTGGTTGGGCTTTAAGTTGAAGTTGGGTCAAGGCTTAGTTTTAAGATTTGGGCTGGATATTGAGCTAGTTCCAATAAATTTGGCTCAGGTAAGGATAGTTAAATAGCTTGGGGCTTAAGTAGGTTTTAGGTTTTAGTTTGGGCTAGGTTAGACTTCAGGCTAGTGTTAATTTAGCTAGGTTAATGGGTTTGACAAGGGTTGACAGGTGAAGTTGACTTAGATTAAGGTTGACTCGGGTTAATGGGTACTTTGAGTCAGGTATTCGGGTCAGGTTGACCCGATTTTTTGGGTTATTCTAGTTAGGTCTGCTTGGGTTTTGGGACCTAGCTAGGGTATTTTTTTGGTTGGGTGATTTGGGATTTGATTGAGGTATTTTGGATTATGTTTTTGTTTTTGTGAGTGTGAATATGATGGTTCTTGTTTTAGGTTTTAGGTCGAAACAAATTATAGGTTGACACTATTGAACGAGCAATCCAAAAATCATTCTTTGTTAAATCCAATTACAATTTTCAAACATGCAAAGATCCTTGATTTTTACAAAATCTTATTCAATCAAACCCACATTGAATCAAAATGACCAAAATCACATTCATGCCTCCCTTTACTTCTTCTTCACTGCATTGGGCTGCAAAGGATTTCTTTGTTTTCATCTAAATACTGCATGTGCTCTTCCAAAAAAGATACTAGTATCTTGATTCCCAACAAATTTTCTCTTCACTCTACTTGCTCTCGCTCTCTTCCTTACTCTGAATGATTTGTACTTAAAATTTCCCAGAATTTATGTCAGCTAAGTATTCTCTCCACTCTCACTGGATACCCTCAACCTAAATATTCCTTAATTCTTTTCTCTCTAGCCCCTATTATAGGGAAACTAGGCATAGGAACTAACTCCCTTTGGGAAATGTAGATCATGGGAACCTGTTGCATGGAAATTAAGGTGGTTAGAGAATGGGATAACACGACTGCCCCTTGGGAATTGTTTGACTTGATTAAAGACCCCAAATTGAGTCTTTTTACTGTTCGCAACAAAGTTAGGTTTTACTTAAAGAAAAATTCACAATGGGCCTTAATCACTCAAAATTAGTTTCCAATGGACTATTATTTCAAAATAAGGTTTATAGAGGGTCTGAAATCACCAATTGACCCAAATTGAGCTGTAATAAAAGTAGTAGGTCTATAATAGACTCAAATCATAACGTAACATCTCACACAAAAACCCCCATTGCACCCATTCACAAATTTAGTCCAAATTGAACCTAAAATGCTTTGACCTTCAATACTTTTGTCAGTTTTGTGCAAGCCGGTAAACACTAATGAAGGAGACCCAATACATATATATATATATATATATGTAGTTTTGTTTATTTATTTAATTTAATTTAAGCAAAAACAATTGTTTGTATTTGCATCGTTGTGACGCGGATGCATACGTAGGCAAGTTCGGCTGACAGTTAAAATAATAATAATAATTAAGAAGGGCAATCAGTACAATAATCAATCACCACTCTCTCAAAGCAAACGTGGAAAGAAAATTAATAAGTATACGATAATAATAATTAAAATAGAAAAGAAAAATGAATGGACATAACACCATCATTGCTCAGCTTTAATGGAAGGAAGATGCAATGCGGGCCACGCAGCACTGTGAATAAATTATAGCGCCCCCCAGCATTTGAGTAGTCTCCTTTTTTGTCTTGTCTTAATTTCTGTTTCCCCTTTTTTAAAATAATAAAAATAATAATAATAATGTAGGCCTATGTTTAACCTTGCCTAATGATGAAGTTGACCTAATGGGTTTGATGCTTTCATTTTATACTTTATGGAACAGAGGATGGTCAATTGGTTGTGGATTTTGTGTATCATTGAATGGGATTAAGTATGAATTAGTGCATGTGGTCGGTCCTATTGGTACTGCACATCTAAAATAACATTTTGTTGCGTGTACACAATCTTTATTTTAAATATTATTGGTTTAAAAATGTTAACATCAGAAGCGAGTACCAACTTGATTTAAAAGATTAAGTCTATTGGGTTTTGAACCCAATTATATATATAAACACCCATAATCTATTCAATTTTTTTTAATATGGGACAAACTCATAAATGAGAATAATTTTACATCCTCTTGACCTTCATCGGATCCATCTTTCAAGCATAGATGATCCTTATTGGCCTCGATTAGCACTAATAGAGCCCATGAATGAGTTTGATGCACATGAATGAATACCAACTTGACTCAAAACCTTAAGTCTATTGAGTTTTTGATCCAATCATGTATATATAAGTACTTATCATCTATTCAATTTTTTTAATATGGGACAAACACACAAGTGAAATTCTCAATAAAAAAATAACAAGTGTGTCATATTATTTTGAGTTTTAAGAATTGTAATAAATTAAATAGTTAATCATTTTTCTTAAAAAAAATGATGTAATCTTGATATATTAAATAAAAATTTACAAATTTTCTATGTCTTTCTTGACTTGCCTTTAAAAAAATAAACAGAGATTGCACATACTCTTATTGTGGAATAATTAATATGCAATTTATATACATTTTCTTACCTTAAAAGTAAATAATTTTTAAACATGTAAATTTAAAAGATCATTGTTGTCAGGACCGAAGGTGTCCATAGGTGTGTTCGATACACATATTGGTCTCGGTCACACACTTGGTTTTCCAACTGTTAGCACGTCATAAAAATTAGATGCTTGATACACATGGATAAACACCAACTTGATCAAAAAGTTTAAGCCTATTGGGTATTGGGTCCAACCATATATATAAACACCCATCATTTACTCAAAATTTTTAATGTGAGACAAATTCAAAAGTAAAATTCTCAACAATTGTTTCTTTCATTTATAGGAAGTCAAAATTTTAATTTGTCAACTTGGGTAATTAATAGGTGAGATGTAAACACGTTCATTGTTGTCTTCATTTGTCAAAACAGACCATAACCATCATTTTTTTTCTTTATCATATCCTAATGTATACATTAAACTTCAATCCACTTAATTATACTTAAATAAGAAAATAATATTAATCACAAGTTCGTGCTATGACATCTTGACATAGCAAGAAGAGATAGCAAATACAACCTTCTTCTCTTTTTCTTTTCTTGCAAGATTAGTCCATGATGATCACAAATCCTAATGAATAGCGTCATTCACATTGTTAAAACCTTCGAGGTGACTTCCGTATTGAAATTAATTTGTGATTACAATAAAATATGTGAATCATTCTTCTTAACTTTCTTATTATTGACTTAACATTCTTTCTGTAAAAAACTTTAGGTTAGAGTATGAAAATTATTAAGAAAGAGAATTTAAAATAAGAATAAATTTATTTTTAGTGTTTAGTTATCGAGAATACTAAGAAAGTTAAACATTTACTATATCAATGAACAAGCATTTTATTCTACACATTAATTTAAATATTTAATATAAAATTGATTCATTCCTTAATTTTTTTTATTATTTTTTTCTCAAACAAAATCCTTAATCTAAATGGAGTGTTAGAGTTTGTTTAGTCTTGAAAAATAATACTTTTTAAGAAATTAAAAATAATTACCTTATTTTGTAATTCTTCAATATTTATATAAAAAGGCTAACAATAATTTTTTTTATTATTTCTATTTTTTGCATTTGTTGAAAAACTAAAAATAATTTAACATATTTTTAACTTTTTAATTATTTAACTCTTCCGGGTGTATTCTTTGACCAATGAACATTTTATGTTCGCCGCAATTTTTTTTTTTTTCTCTTTTTGAGTACACATAGTTTGCACGATACAATTAGTTTTTATTTTTCATTGTAAGCCAAAAAATTTTAGGTCAAAAAATATATCGTATTATCAAAAAGAGTAGAAGAAATATTTAGACTAGACTATCATGTTGTGTCATTTTTTCTTTTCTCGCACTCAAACTATGTATGATCGCTTTGATATTTTTGCGTAAATTGTTATAATTATATGAGACCCAACATGTGACCTAACATCTAAATTTCGAGTATGGGTCAAATCAATTGTAAAAGTATTGACATAGTCATAATAAAGTAATATATTACTGTGATTTTTTGTAACAATTTCTTTTTTGACAAAAAAAACTAAAAAATTTATTAATAAATAGTTCCTTTAATATCGAGCCACAATCATTTATCGTCATTTGAAATCTTAAAGAAGAAAATACAAATATCGAAAAAGAAACTTCAATATCTTGCAGAATAATGAAACTTTATCATATTTTAACTCGAAAATGAATTTCTCTTAGTAATATTATTTGTAAAATATTATACATTTTTTTGAAAATTTTTTTGGAAAAATAATAAATGTTGGGGGCAATCAATTATCAATGCAACCTCATAAGAACTCCCACCAACTAGCTAGGGCATCATAAAAGTTTTGACCTTCCCCCCCAATTTCCCAAGATTATTATTATGCAAACTTCCCCCATTTGTCTATTTTCATTATACGGAGAATAATAATAATTTAATTAAAAAGAGTTAATTTCATGTTAATTTTAACTTTGGAAAAAGTGTTTCCTTTTTCTTTTCTGGGTCAAAGGGGCTCAAAAAAAAAAAAAAAAAAAAAAACCTGGGCAGCTTGTCTAGGAATTCGTCCCGCCACCGAGTTAATGAGATTCACCACCCGTAAATACTGAGTCACTTACTGAGTCACCGACCATATGCGAAGCGCGTGCGTCGTGTCCTAACCGAGCCATCTCCCCCATTAATTGCTTCATGTGAATGGGCCGCTCCTTAACTTCAAAAAAAAAAAAGGTTAGTTTCATAATTACAGTCTAATCTACGGTGGGCCCCCCTCTGTTTCACTAATCAATCCCAATTATCCGTAACTAACAAGAACAGAACATTCAGATGGACGCCACGTGGGAATTTCTGTACAGCGTGGACCATCCGCTGGTCCACATTCAGAGAAGCCATCCGCTTCGGCAAAAGCAAACGAACGCAGCGTCTTCTCCTTTTTATCACCTTCTCTCTAGATCCCCTCGCTCTCCTGCCACTACCACGCTTTCTCCCCCCCCCCCCCCCCCCCACCCTAATCTCTCCTCTCTTCTCGTCCCCGCCAGTTTCAATGCTTGTTAGGGTTTTGTTGCAGAGTGTCGGATCAGAGAACTCTCATTTCTCTTAAAAAAATCTCAAAACAGAAACGAAGAAAACAGAAGCAGAACACCAACTGCGGTTCCAGATCCGACAATGCTGTGACTGTGAGTTAGAATTAGGGATCTATTGATTGTGTTTCGGGAGGTGCCAAGATGGGTCTCTGCACTTCCAAACCCTCCCCAAACCCTACTACTTTAACTCCCAAGGACGTCTTTGACTCTCTCACGGAGAACCCTGTTCAGGCGAAGGACGCCGTCGGTCCTGATAATGTTGAAAACCCAAGCAGTCAACAGAAGCGGAAGGAGGAACATGACGCGGTCAAGAAATCGCCGTTTTTTCCTTTTTATAGCCCGAGCCCAGCTCACTCCCTTTTCTCGAAGAAGTCGCCGGCGAGGTCTCCGGCGAATTTCAGCTCCAATTCAACTCCGAAGCGGTTTTTCAAGAGGCCTTTTCCGCCGCCGTCGCCGGCAAAGCATATTAGAGCGGTGCTGGCGAGGCGGCACGGGTCGGTGAAGCCTAATGAGGCGGCCATACCGGAGGGGAGTGAAGGCGAGGGAGTGGGCGTGGCGGCAGCTCTTGACAAGAGCTTCGGGTTCTCGAAGAATTTTGGGAACAAGTATGATCTTGGAGATGAAGTTGGGCGAGGGCATTTTGGATACACACGTGCGGCGAGGTTTAAAAAGGGTGAGCTCAAGGGACAACAGGTTGCTGTTAAGGTCATCCCCAAAGCCAAGGTTTGGAGTGCTTCGATCTCCCTATGTTTAATAGCAGTTTTAAGTTTTGATAATGAGCTATAAATTTGGTCGATACTTCCACACATTATGGGTAAACATAGGAGACAATTCTATTTTTCCCCGGGGAATCTTGAGCTTTATTGATTAGGCAGAAGTAATTAATACGACCTGGTTCTTTTTGGACTAAGACAGAGGTTTAAGTAAATTTTGTTCTTTTAGAACTTTTGATTATCAGATCTGGAAGTAGACAGCTTATAAACTTTTACTTATGCGATGAAGGCAACTAAAATCTTATCTCTCTCTTTTTATATATATATATATATATATATATTTATTTATTTATTTGTTTTTGTTACTAAAATGATTGTATTAAGAAAATTTTAGCTTGAAGAATGATATTCCTGCAGATTGCCTTTTAAAACTATTTTTGAGTGGTGAGAAATGAGCACTCATTTTTTGGCCTTTGAAGCTAAGATATTTTTATGATCATGTATGCTAGCATAAAGAGTGATATGACCATTCAAGGAAAGGAGGCCCTCAATTGCTTCCCTTGGTGTTACACCATTTCCAGGAATTGGGTAGTTTGATGCTTTGATGCATTGATGTTAATACACCCTGGTCACATTTGTAAATTGTCATGGCAAGCTTGGTGATATGAAAATGAGAATTATGCATGGAGATGGATAAATATTCTACCTGTGAAAGCGGGAGAGGAGGGCAGTTGCTGCAAGGGCCTTGCCACAGGAACTCAAGGTATGTTTGGTTTGCGAAACAGAATGGGGTAGGAAAAAAATGGAACGAAAATTTGAATGGGGGTATGATGAAATCAAGCGAAAATTTTGATTCCATTCATCCCGATTCCATTCCATTTCTCTGTCCAAACATGCAGTCAATTTCCCCCCTCAAGCTTCAGCTTGGACTTCAAGCTCTCTGTTTGTTATTTCCGTGTTCAGACCTTGGAGAGGGATTTCTCTTTTTCCATGAATTCAATTGGCCACCATTAATATCAGCAGGAACTAATTAACGCATAATAGCATTACCATCATCATCATCCTTTGGGAGTACCTGCTTTTTGTTTGAACTGAATATAGTAAAATATTTGCTTCTCAAGTGTTTCCTTGGTGCCTAACTGCCTATTAACTAATGACTGAGAGGTTCTGCATACTGTTCTTAGTTTTTTTAATGTGAATCTTGTTGACATCTGGGCTATTACATAAGTTTCTGTCTGTGTTCTGCAATTTTATTTAGAAAGCTGACAGCAGCCTGGTTGCTACTTGCTTTCTGGGTTCTTTAGGACCTTTCCTTGTGTTTGACAAATCCATGAAGATTTACTGGGATGACTGGAATCCATGTTTTCCCTTAGCCAAAAAAAAAGAACTTCATGTTAGTAGGAAAGTTGATTATCAATCCTTCAAAGTGGTTGGTAACCCAATTTGTCTTCTTTTGTATCATCAGTCAATGAAGCTACAAATTTGATGAATGCCCTAGAGAATTTATTTACTGATACTACATCCCTTAACTTCGTTTGTACTATTTAAAATATTGATAGAGAGACCACTGTAACGCAGAAATGGCTGCTTAGGGGACTGAACTGATTCAATTGCTTGATTATCTTCAGTCTGTTGCTTTCTTGTAGTGTGAGATATATCTTTGATTCTTTCATCTATAAGAGTGATATAGTTTTGACCAGAAGATGGCATACAGGACTGGAATAAAAAAAATCCAAGTTAATTTGGTAAAAGGCTTGGAAAATTTTGCAAGAAGTTCAAAACTGTGTTGGTAATGAGGTTTCCATCCCCCTTTTACCACAATTTCCCTCCTTTTTTCTTTTTGTGTGGATGTGTTCTATTTTCTTTTTCTTATCATGAAGTTCACTTTTAATTTATTCTTGAATTTACATGGTTTATTCAATGTGTCTCAGATCGGTCCTTTTTTACTCCCACCTATGCTAGTTGTGTAATTTTATTTTATGTTTTTTCACTAGATGACAACAGCAATTGCTATTGAGGATGTGAGAAGGGAGGTGAAAATACTGAGAGCTTTGACAGGGCATAAAAATCTAGTACAATTCTATGATGCATATGAAGATCATGAGAACGTCTATATAGTAATGGAGTAAGCTCCACCTTACAGCCCTTCAATTCAATAATATGTTATTTGCTATTTGCATGTATTAGTGTACTTGACTTCACTGGACTAGATTACCTGTGGATACTCACCCACATTTGGCTTTGGATGATGACTCCAATATTAAGGTTAAATTCTTGTTAAGTTATTGGGATCACCATGGTTATAGCATGGTGGATGATGGATCTTATGCAGCAGTGGTCTGAAATGCAAAATCACTTTTGGTGATAAGATCACTCACTGACTCAGTGATCTTCTTCCTGTACTTGAGCAGTGATCTTGTAGAAAAAATTTAGGACTATTTGTCCCCACAAAAACACTTTCTACCCAAAAATGTCCTGAGTACTAAAATTAGTTTTATATATTGCAGAAAAATCAATCTCATTGATAATATCAGTAATCAGTCTCCCACTCTATGATTCTCTTGTTCACGAGGATGTGATGCAATATCATTCTGGAGTAGTAGCGATCTTGTAAAGTATTTTATGACTAATTTATCTCCATTCAAACACCTTATGCACAATAATGCCTTTAGACTGTCTGTTTTAAACATGGTCTTAAATTTCCATGAAATTGTTGAAATTTCTGCTTACCACCACCCTCGAAATTGAAATTGAAATATTGAATTTCCATTTTACAAAATTTTCATCCAAATCTTGAAATTTCAGTGACATTTTAACTACAGATAAATTTTCCTTAAATTTCAAATTTGAGATTCAAAAGCCAAATTGCAATCTCTCCCTCCTTGATAATGAAAGAAATGTAACAAAAAAAAGGTCCTCTTATCTTCTTATATTCAAACTAAAGGCAAAAAGGATAGGAATAGCTTTCGTAGTTTTGAATAATAATAATTAATAGATTATCTGTATTTATATTATTTTGAATATATTAACTGAATATATTTAATATGATTATTATATTACTGTTAATGCACCTTATACACCGCATATCTGTCCTTTATATATTTTATTTATAATAATTTAGTTCATAATCTTGCATTATTATATCTGTTTATAGTTTCCAAAGTTTCACAGGATTCCATGCTTCACTACATATTTCCATCATTTTTTAAAATTGAAGTCGAAATTGATGTTGATGTGGAAATTTCCATAGAAATTTCTTTACATTTATAGCCTCGAAATTTTAGAAAAATCAAAATTTAAGACCTTAGTTTTTAATCAATTATAACTATTATATTCCAGTATATCGTTATTAATATATATATAAGATTCATTTACATATTGAAATCTATAATATAAAATTATATATTAAATATCATAAATGTAATAATATGTGTACTTATTGTGATACATTATATCAAAGATAATCTTAACTACATAAGTAAAACAAATAAATTCAATACATTGGATCCCCATGGCATACCAAACAAGTTAATCTTTGATGATCATTGAAATATAGTACATCAAAATACAATTATCATAGATCATTGAGATGAAATAACCCTTGGATGAGGATCACTAGGGGTCTTAGATCACTGTGGTGGTCCTGTTGGGGTAGCCAAACTCTCCATTGCTATTTTTATCTGGATGTAAATTTATTATAGATGCCAGGTTGTTTAGTTTTCTTTTACTGAGTCTCTTTCTGATGGGTTATTGATTAATTTTAATCCATCTTTCAGGTTATGTGAAGGTGGTGAGCTCTTGGATAGAATACTGTCAAGGTACTTTTTCTGTTGGTGTTGTTTATATTAAGTATTTGAATACCTGTTATCTTGGAGCTTCTTATATTTTGGATGCTCTTAATTGAAAAAAAAGCAAGAGGAAAAATAGAGAAAGTATAAAAATAGAGAAAGTATAGTGTAGTTTAGTGGTTGATGGCATGAAAATTCTTTTTAACTCTTGCTGCAGGGGTGGGAAATATGGAGAAGAGGATGCAAAGGCTGTGATGATACAGATATTGAATGTTGTTGCATTTTGCCACCTGCAGGGTGTTGTGCACCGGGATCTCAAACCAGAGGTGGAAAATATTCTCATAATTTATTTTAAAAATAAATAACTTACTGCATTTGATTTGAACTTGCCTGGCTTTATATTCTTTATTTTTCGGAGAAGTGGAGATTTATTTCTAATTGTATTGGTCTATTTTGAATTGTGTTGACTTTGTGAATTTGTTGATAGCCTTTTTCTACTTTAATTTATGTTTGTATATGTTTAGCTTTTTGTGTGCTCAATTGATTTCCTTGCCATACATTTAATGGCTGGATTATTTTTATTGATACAAAAAGAAAATAAAAGTTCTAAACATGCCTTAATACAACTTTTCTTCTTGGTGATTGGGTGGGTTCATCAACGTCAGATTGGCTGGTTTTCCACTTGAAAGCTTATGATAGTAGAAAGTATTTCTTGTTCTATCAAAAAAAAAAAGGAAAGCATTTCTTGTGAACATCAAATTTGTGTCAGTGTGGTTCCCTGTACAGACAATGGTGGGGAACCAGCGCCTGAGAGTAGCTGACCCACTGACTCAGAAAAATTTAAAAAACTGGTGCGTAGTTATCTCTGATTGTGTGACATCTGGCCTAACATGCATAACTGTGCCTTATTTCCTAATCTTTGTGGTGCATGTCATTCTGTTGAGAATGGGATAAGCAAGCCATAGGAAACAGTTAGTACATTGATAAATTTGGAATCTAGGGTTTGAGATACATAATCACTGCTGTGGTATGATAAATTCAACATTTGTTTTTTTAAAAAAAGAGCTTTGATGTAATATAAAATGTCTATTTAAAGTCAACCTAAATGGTCTAACATGTCCATTTTTTTTGTTTAATCTTAGGGTGATGATTTTGATTAATATCTCTTGTTGGAGCTAATTTAGAAGTTACACAGTGGAATCTCATTTGATGGCTCTGTAGTCTGTGCTGCCTCTATGCCTTCATTTCTTCTGTCTTCTGAAGTCGAAATTCTCTTTGTTCTCAAGTTTAAAGTTTGTGAGAGAAAGCAGATACCCATGCTCCATATTGATAGAATCTGACACTTCTATTACTCCTCTTGGACGTTTCAGATAGATGCTCACTGCAAGAAGACTTTCCCTTTATTGTATTATCTCTTCTGATGATTTTTCTGAAATGATTGCATTTTTGGTTCCTGCGTGTGGTATCTGCAATCTTTGTTTGTATTTGTACATTCTTATGAAGTGTTTTCAATTGCTGTACCAGAATTTTCTCTTCATGGCTAAAGATGAGAAATCACAACTAAAGGCCATAGATTTTGGCTTGTCAGATTTTGTGAAACCAGGTTTGTTCTCACTGCAATTCCTTGGCTGGATCATTGCTTGTTTATTAATCACTTGGGGTGGGGGGGTTTAATTAGTCAATGATTTCCAATGTTTTTGAGTGTTTTTGCAGATGAGAGACTTAATGACATAGTTGGAAGTGCATACTACGTAGCACCCGAAGTTCTACATAGATCTTATAGCACAGAGGCTGATGTCTGGAGTATAGGCGTAATAGCATATATTCTATTGTGTGGGAGCCGTCCATTTTGGGCTCGAACAGAATCTGGTATTTTTCGGGCAGTTTTGAAAGCTGATCCTAGTTTTGATGAATTACCCTGGCCTTCTTTGTCATCTGAGGCAAAAGACTTTGTCAAACGCCTATTGAATAAAGACCCAAGGAAAAGAATGACGGCTGCCCAAGCCCTTGGTGAGTGCCTCATCTCCTGGCAAAATTTATGGAATTTCTCTTCTTAAAATCATGAAAAGCTACTCACAATCCTATTTTGCAGATCACCCCTGGATTAGAAATTATTCAGATGTGAAAGCACCCCTGGATATACTGGTATTCAAACTCATGAAGGTGTACATGCGTTCCTCTGCTCTCCGGAAAGCTGCTTTGAGGGTTTGTACCTCATACTGTTAAATAATAAAATATAACTTTTATGTTATATTGTATATGTCTGCATGAGTTTGTACATGTCAGATTCCTTGTTAGTTTCATTGTTTTATCTCACTTTGTTGAGTAAATGCAATAGAAGTGGGCTGTTGCAACTTGCAAGATGATTATACTATTAACAAGATTAGCATACTGGTCTATATCATTCATGTATATCATATAATTTAAATTTTAAATTAGTTAATATTTGCAGAAAAGGCTAAAAAGACCTAGTAAAAAAAAAGACTTGTTAGAGACAGTCTTCTTACAGAAAAATACTAAAACGGCTTAGTCTTGGTTAAAAAAAGAAATCCCCAACCAACAGTTAGTTGTTACCCCTCAATTTTGACTTTGGTTGATATTGTAATTGTTGTCTTGTAAGTGGTGGGTTCTAAAGAGAAAGGCAGTAGACTGTTAATTGGGAAAGACGTGGGCGTTGTTTGTTACTGAAGACTATTAATTGGGAAAGGCATGGGCTTTGTTTGGTACCACTTATTAATTAGTACAGAAGTACTCAACCTAGTATATTAGTAAGTATTGATAGTTGCAAGTACTAAAAGTTTAAAAGGTATTCTTTATTGGGAAATAAGTATTGAGTTGCATAACAATATTCTCCCAAGAAATTAATGGTGATAATAATGGCTATAGATGTGCTCCTTCCTTGATATTTCAAAAATCCCAATGATTTCCCTTAAAATTTGGTAAAAAGACATGGACCTTCCCAGTTTTAAAACTCACAAACTTGACAAAATAATGCAGACTTCCCCTCCTATTTGCAACAAAAAGACAAGCCTTGGGAGGGTATAAGTGTCCCAAAGTCAAATGTCAAGGGAGGTCTGCTTGTTTTTGCCAAACTTCAAGGGATATTTGTAGGATTTTTGAAACCCTCAAGGAGTTCCATCTCTTTTTGCTGTAAATTTATTTTTGCCCTTAATACTGAGATTCTGTTATATACATTTAATAATATATTAGTATGTTATGTAATATATTATCATATAATCATATTTTACATGATAGAATTATACTCATAGTAGTAGAATGTTCTTCATATTTTTTCAATATTATTATAGTTTAATGCTTTATTTAGCGTAAAACCTATTATAATAATACAACATATTATAAGATAACTTAATATTATATATTATATTATAATTATTTCAGTTGTACATTTCATAATAGTGTCATAATTCCATGTTATAAAGTAAAATATATTTTTCTATTATTTTATGAGCATAATAGTATAAAATATATTTTTATGAATTGTTGTATTAAGACATAATAATATATATTATTTGAAATATTATTATAAAAATAATATATTTTATATTATTATATTAGTATATTATTATGATATAACTATAAGTTGCCCAACTTGTTATAAAAGCTCACAAACATTTCTCAGGCACTTACCTAAAACCTCTTGTTTAAGTGGTTTCTGATGAGTACTTGAGCCTTTCCTAGTTACTAGTCTACTGCCTTTATCTTTAGAAACAACCACCCATTCCAAAACAACAATTATATTACCACAAGTTTCTAACAAATTTGTTTCTAGGACCATTTCTGGTCTGAAGTCAAAATCGAGGTGCATCAACTAAATTATAGTTAGAAATTTCTATTTTTTAGCAAGTATAGACTTTTTAGTCCTAGATGCAAATATTATTCAAGATTTAAAACTGTAAGATATACATGAATGATATAGATTTGAAATTAATCTGGGTAATTGTATAATATCCCCATACAAATAATAAATAAGAACATATATCACTTGTCATATAACAGCTATTTGTGGCAAGTAGTGTTTGGTTCTCTATGGGAGTACTTATTATATGTTTGGTTTGCTGGAATGGGATGGATTGGGAGCGGAATGAAAAATTATATGGCACATTTGTAAATTTATAAAAATGATCCATCCCATTTCATTCTTGCTAAGAAACGCAACATTAATGTATTAGTGAGTATTGTGAGGTAAAATTTCTTATAGTTAAAAGCAGTGTTTGGTACTATAAGAAAATAAGTATTGATTTTACCAACGACATTCTCATCGCCATCACCATCATAATAATGATAATAAAAAAATATTTTGTTATATAATTTAGTCGTATAAGCATATTATAATATTATTATGTAACATGTAATATAATATAATTTTTCTTCAGATTTTCTATATTATAATAATTTATAATTAAAAATTTCATAATAGTGTGAGGTATGTGATAAAATAAAATATATTATTATATCATTTTATTAAATATACTTTATGTATTATTATATTTTAATGTTATAACATTATATTTTAACACAGCAATTTTGTCATATTATGATATTCGTATATTTAATGTTTTAAATGGATCAATGGAGGCTCGCCTCAAGCTGAGGCATGCCCAAAAAGCCTTGATGCGCACAAGAAGGCCGACACCTTATACAAATGCTTGTGCGTTTGTGCAAAAGGCATGCTTTTTGCGCCTTTTAAGTTGAGGTTTCCACGTGTATATATATATGAAAGAAATGCCCTAATATGAGTTGATCTCCAAAACTCTTGACCCGTAACCTTCCCAAATAATTGAGAATTACATCTTAGATCATGAAAATAATTTGATTTTTGTAATGTTATGAGTATCTCTTGGCGTGATTTACTCAATGAATTCAAGTTAGTTTTTTTTAGAATGGCCAACAAGTAGTTTACAACTTAGTATTCTTAATTTTTATTTTTATTTTTGAAAATATAATATATGTTATTTATTTTCATATTTTTTTATCAAATATGAAGATCTCAAAAGGTTTTAGTGCCTTACGCCCTGTCTCATAATGGGTAAAATGCCTTGTGTTAAACCTTACCCTTTCAAAATATTGGTATTTTCATAACATAACTATATGCTATGCAACCTCTTTACTGCAATAAGCATTCTCAAGCGCTTCTCAGAAAACCTCTTGTTTTTGGTAAGTACCTAGGGTTATATGTAATTTTCCTATAACAAGGCAAACATTACTTATGCGCCACAACTACTTATATGTGCTTATATACGTTCTTATTTATAAGTAGTACCAAATGGGATTTTATACAGCTAGAATGATTAGCCCTCTAATCTATTTCATTCATTATATCATATACTTCATATTTAAATAGTTTATATTTGCATAAAAAGACAAATGATTTATACTTGATTGAAAAGTGAAATTCCTAACCAGAAGTTAGTTGACACGCCTCAATTTTGACATCAGACTGGAAATGGTCCTGGTGGTTGTTTATTTATTGGAAATTTATGGTGAGTTATGGTTGTTATATTGGAAAAAATGGTTCATTCGAAATAGAAGAACACTAGACTATTAATTTGGAAAGACGTGGGGCTTGATTCTGAAAGCTGTCAGGTCCCTGCTTTTGGCTTTTGCTGGATTGCTTCATAAAAATTTATAAGAGTATGATTACTACTATTTTCTTTTCCTTTGGTTTGAACACTACTGCCTAGGGGGTTGCATGCAAATATGAAAACACGATGTTTATTTGAGTTTTGAAGGGCTTAAACTTGATACTTCTGGTTAAACATCACCTGCATCAGAATTGGAAAATGCTGGCTACTTCTGGTTAAACTTTAGTTGCTTGAGAAGTGGAATTAATTTGCTTTCACATTTTTCAAGAACTCAAGTCTGTAAGAGGTTTCTTGGTATTAAACATCCTTGTATGTTGGAGTGAAGCCATCTAGTCATAGATAGTCCAATAAACATGAAAGAGATGCTGATGGTTATTTTCGGTATATGCTATGAAGAGTCAAAGACGAGGGATAAGAAATTTGAAAGTTTTGTCGAGTGACTCAATTCTGAAAATGTTTGTTTACTGATTAATTTTCTACTCAAAATTACTGCCTCCACCATCTCCTCTGTTTAAGCTGACTATGTTTATTGCAAGCCTTTCCCCTTCTTCAAGGGCTTTAGTTGGGAAAATATTAGATATAACATCAGTTTAATGCAAGTAATTAGGCTTTTGAATTCTAAGAATGCCTTGAAATGTCTTCTATTGTTCTCCTTGTAATTGCTTTGAAAGCAGGAGACCACATTGCCATACAATTCATCTGAAAATCACCACTGAATTGATTCCTTAAAAAGCTTGACACTGCCAACATTTCCTTAAAAAGGGGTCCATAGAGGTGTATTGTTCCCTAATATTTCAGGTGCTAAAAGTCCCATGATATGGTTGTCTCCATCACAGAAGTAGTATAGGAAGTAAATCCTATTCCTAAAGAAGAGTGCTGCATTTGGGCTGTGTGAAGTTATTGTAGTAACTAGTAGAAGTTACACATCCATGGAGTCTCTTTCAAATGAACACATAATCTGATTTTATAGATTACCATATATCCAATTTTGTTTGTTCATGCCTTTTAGTTTTGATTAGACATTTTCTATGTGTATATTATATATATATATATATATATATCTCATTTTTCTTTTTATTGGCAGGCTCTATCTAAAACGTTGACCGTAGATGAGCTGTTTTATTTGAAGGAGCAGTTTGCTCTCCTGGAACCAAGCAAAAATGGCACAATAAGCTTAGACAATATCAAAGCGGTTGGTTTTTCTCATAACTTCTAACCACCTTCTTTATTTGTTTTATTATGATTGATGTTTTTAACATTATTGATCTGGTCAGGCCTTGACAAAAAATGCAACTGATGCAATGAAAGAGTCCCGGGTTCATGATTTCTTAGCATCGGTATGTGCTTTCACTTTCATGATGGATGTATTTAGTATGCTTAAGTGATAAGTTATTTATTCTTCTCCTGTTTTCTCCACAACAGCTTAATGCACTTCAATACCGGAGGATGGATTTTGAGGAATTCTGTGCAGCTGCATTAAGTGTGCATCAGCTGGAAGCTCTTGATCGGTGGGAGCAACATGCTCGTTGTGCCTATGAGCTTTTTGAGAAGGATGGCAACAGGGCTATTGTTATTGAGGAACTAGCTTCGGTATGTTGGATTCTTTTCTCTGGTTTGTTTGGTGTAAAATTTTTTGGTACTTCACCCATGAGTGAATACTACCTTCACTGTCTCGAATTGAAAGCTGTAGACAGAAGATACCAATATTATGGAGCAACAGGGACAATGTGTGATTACTCGGGGTATGGACCCTTCATCTTGGAGGATGAGAGGTTCTTTTCATTTTGGCCTCTTTTTCTCAAACTGCAAGCTTTAGACAGAAAAGATACCAATAATATGGTACAATGGGAACAATGTTTGATTGCTTGGGGGATGGACCCTTCACCTTGGTGGATGAGGGGTTCTTAAAAGAAACATTGAGGAACCTATCCTACAATGTAATTTTGGCAGAAAACATGAATCTAAACTGATAAGGGGTGATTGAAATATTTGTTACAGGAACTTGGCTTGGGCCCTTCAGTCCCTGTTCATGCTGTTCTCCATGACTGGATTAGGCACACTGATGGAAAACTGAGCTTCCTTGGGTTTGTCAAACTGTTGCATGGTGTATCTAGTCGAACCCTTGCAAAAGCTCAATAAACACTACCACCCCATTGCCATTATCAATAACAAACGGAAGCAGTGGATTGGAGGTGGTTCAGAGGCTTTCACAGACCACATTTTTCGGCAAGTGTTTTGGATTCTTTGCAGAAGCTTGTGCACGCCCTTCAGTGTTCGTTCAGCTCCAACGGTGCTCGAACTTTCACATTTCCCATTGTAAAGCATTAGTTTAGTGCTTTTGTTTTATTTTTATTTTTATTTTTGTATTTCTGTGTGAGATCATTTCTCAACAACCGGTTACCATAATCTTATAGTTGATGATCCGACAAAATTAGACTGGTCTCACATGTCTGCCATTGGGTTACACCCTTCTACCCATACACATTCACTACTTCACCTCTTAAAACCAAATGGAAAGCTTTTGCAAGTGTTGAAATGTCATAAAATTCCGTTGATGCTCAATTGCCCAGAGTCAGGCTGGTAAATAGAGTGGGACTGGTTTTGTTGGTAAATGTAGCGTGCTTTAGCCTCTGAGAGTTGAAACTGGAAATGTTGTTTTGTGTTTTCACTATTTTGTACTCTACCCCCACTCACTCCTGAACCCGCCTTTGGCAAAGGCTAGCTAGTTATGAAGGTGTTTAGGGCATTGTACTTTCATGATTTTGCCCTCCACTCTACCCCCAACTTAACTTTCTTTTTTCAAGGCATTGTTATTAAAAAGCTGGGCAACAAATTATTTGTTTAGTTGTGTAAAATAGCTGATGTTTTTTGTATTTTTGATTTTAAAAAAACTATAAAATTAAACTTTACTTTTATTTTTTCAAAAATTATTCGAGTAATAAAAAATCTAGGAAACAATAAAAAATAATGTGACTTTTTTTGTAATTCTTTAAAAAATGGAAATGAAAAATTAAATTATTTTACAAGAGATAGTGACAAAGTTTCTTAATTATTTTTTATAACAATTTTGTACAGATGAAGTAAACTTAAGAAATAAGCTTTATTTTTCTCTATAATTGTTAGAAAAATTGAAGATGAAAAATTTAAATTATTTTCTATAACTAAACAAACTCTTAATAGTTTAAAATTTTTTATTTAATAAAATATTACAGGAGACGAAATGGAGGAGCTCCTTTGACCCTATGATAACCTAGGTTTTGAAAAGCCAACATTTTGAGCATAATTTTTAATACTGATTTTGAGTCTTTCAAAAACAAAATAAAAATAAAGGAGAAAGAACTCTACTACTGATGAACTTCCTTTCTTGTTATTGAATTTCACTAATTATCATCATAGTTCAAAATATTTTAATTAAATCCTTAAACAATTAGTCTGTGGCAATATTGTTACTGATAAATGAATGCTTAATTTCATTAAAAACCAGCTTTATGTTTGAATGATGAAATTGAAAATTTAAAACTATGCGAATTGATCTGGAGAAAAAACTATATCCTATCAATTTTTACTTAATTCCAAAGGAAAGAGCTTGAACATTATTGTACCAAACATAATATTATTTATATGTTAGTGTCACGGTTCCACATTGGATGTGTACTAAAGAGATCTTGAACTTGTAAGGATAGTTTGTACTCCAATTGTGTAAAACGTCTTTTCTAGAACGAATTCGTGGGTTCAGTGAACTAAAGCGGATAATACCTCAGTGAAGTTAAACTCAAAATCATTACATTTGGTATCAGAGCCACCTTGGAGGTGCTATCATGTGACTAGATCCTATACGAAAGTGTAAGCCATTTTGATGAGGACATAAAAAATTGAACGAAATGGTCCGTCACGATTCCACATTAGATGTGTATTAAAGATGTCTTGAACTTATTAGGACAGTTTGAGCTCCAACTGTGTAAAATTCCTTTTATAAGAAAAATTCATGAGGCCAATAGGCCACAGCAGACAATACCTCATCGAAATTGGACTTAAGACTATTATATCTTGCATTATGTGGCTATAAAAATAAACATAAAAATAAAAAGAAATGAAAGTTATTATGTACATATAATGTTTATTATATGTATTATAATTTATAGTTCTCTAAAGGATACCTAGCAAAAAAAAGAAAGTAGAAGTTTTATTACCTTGCGTTTGGGAGTATGAATATTGCTCTTCAATTTGGATTTATGTCAATTTAGATAAAATACAATGTTAAATTTTATTCAAATTTACATAAATTCAAATTTAAAACTCAAAAATCGAAGTTTATAAATGCTAGCTAAAAACCAATTTAACTAAAATTTGTAAGTTTCATGTTTGAGTTACGTTGAAAGTGGTACTGAGTTACCATCCACATTACATAGTCTAATTTAGCCTTCTAAAAAAAGGCACTTGAATTGTAAATACACATGCCCTCACAACATGCATGTTATGTAAGTTTTGTTATAGATTTATCTCCAAATTACTTGAATTTTTAAATGAATTAAAAATCTAGATTATTTTCCTATTAGCAAAATTTGTTATCTGCATATATAAATTCTGTTTGTAATTTGCTTTGGTTCACATGAATCAAATATATGAAGGTGGAATGAAAAAAAAAAATGAACATAAAAAATTATAATGAATCTTCTATAGATCACAAAAATCGAATTTTTTTTTTACAATATCTTAGGAACGATCAATATTTTTTATTTAAATAATAATTTATAGTATAATTATATTTATAAAACATAAAAGATATCAAAATAAAATAAACGTCAATTATAATTATTTTAATTAATTCTTATATTTTTAAAATCGCTTTTAATGTCCAAGAGCCTAGTGAAAAATATTGTATTTTTTTGGTAATAATTAGTTTATTCTAATTTTTACAATTTTAAGAATAACTTTATTTTAATTTCTACTAACAAAAAATTTACATAATAATCTAGTTTTAAGATATCCAATTTTAAATTATCTATCTAAACTTTTAATAAGTAATAATAGTAAAAAAAATATTATTAAACTAAATAAATAAATTCAATTTCCATTTTACATCCATTTTTTTTTTTTCAAAATTAACACTTTCATCGCAAAAGACTGAGTGTTATGGTCTCTTGTCGGATGTGTAGTATAAACATCTTGAACTTGTAAGTTTGGTTTAGGTTCTAACGGTTTAGATTGATTTTTAGAAGACAAAATTATGAGCTAGTGAGTTAAAATTGACAATATTTAAATGAAAAAAAAAAAAATTTCACGGTTCTACACCGATATGTATTAAGAATATCGAAACAAATGGAAAAGCATGTTGCAATACCACATTAAAAATATCGAAACAAGTGGAAAAGCATGTTGCAATACCACATTAAAAATATATTAAGAAAATCAAAATGATGATAACATGGTGATTGTGAGACTAATGAATTAAAATATTCTTTTTTGAATTGTACAAGATAACTTTGTTTCTGTCTATTTAGGATTCGTTTGGAATGAATTATAAAAAAATATTTTTTAGAAAAAAGTTCTAAATTTTTAATAACTATAAATAATAAGTATTATACTAGAAAAGTACTAGAAGTCATAAATAATGTTCATTTGTATTTAAAATAAATAATATTTGAATACTCACTTTTATTGTAGGTATTATATGAATTTATATTATTATATCAACATTTTCTAATTAAAATTTAATTGATAATACTGTTGATTATTTTAATTAAAATTTATATAAAATAAAATATAATAATATTATTTTTTACTTAATAATAATATTCTTATTAATGAATATTTAAAACATGTGATTAGCTCATTAATTTATTCTAAAATAGTATTAATAATTAACTTAAAAATTCTAACTTATATAATATTCATTTAAATTGAATTATATTTCATCAATAATTAGTATTTATAGTAAATAATAAAATAATATAATTATTTTATAATATATTTTAAATTTAAAAATAAATATTTATAATTAATAATTTAGTTAATAATTATTTTAAATTATTATTTTTAATCAACATTTAAATATTTTTATTAAGTAAACATAATATAATACAATTATGTTTTAGTTAACAATAAACTTATTCTTAATTTATATTTATAGTATATGATTATTATATTAATTTATGATTAAATATTACTATTAATTAAATTAATATTTTTTATTTAGTTAAATATTAATAAATTTTGAACTATATTTCATCAATGGTTAGTATGCTGCAATATAAAAATAAAATAATATATAATTATTCCTTTAAATTAAAAAATAATTCATAATAATAATTTTCACTATAAATATTTGATCCTATATAAATATTCTTTGTTTTATTTGTTGCCAAATGAAGGTTCAGAGAGGAAAGGCCTCTGTGCGTCTCTTTGACGAGAACTGACCTACACATTTTCCTTCCTTTTCTGTAGTTATTGTCTGAGTGTCCCGAATCTCCCGATTTTATAGGCACCAATTTTCATTTGTTCATCGATCTCTCTTGCCAATTCCATGTCTGGGAGCCAGAGGAGAGCGAAGCGCTCCTTCATTTGTATTTCCTCGTCTTCTGATGAAGATGAAGAAGATCATGACGATGATGACAACGACGACGATGAGGAGGAGGAGGGGGAGGACGTCGAGGATGAGGACGAAGATGAGGTGGAGGAGGAGGAGGACGACGAGGAGAATGATGATGATGATGATGATGAGGAGGAGGAGGAGGAGGAGAGAGGCAGCGATCAAACTTCAAGGTAATGTCGAGTAATTAATTTGATTGTTTGCATATCTATTATTGACAATCATATATCGATCGATCGGATTTCTTCCGCTGAGGGACGGCTCAGTGATGATAAGAGTGACGAAGAGGAAGAGTCAGACGGTCAGGAGGAGTCCGATGAAGACGATGAAGATCTGGACGATGAGTCTCTTAGCAACACCGTCATCCGTCTTCTGCGAGGTTAGTGGTTCTTGTTAAATTTTCACGCCCACTCGCTGATAAAATAAATAAATTTCACTGAAGCACTGTTTCTATAGCTTATCATTTGGTAATTACTTTATTGTTTTTAACCGCGACAAATAAATATGCTGGATTTTGATGAAGACGTCACTTCTAAAACACTAACAAAATGTCTTCAATGGTCTGCTTAATTGCCTGTCTCGCATTATTCATTTTCTGATTGATTCATTGTCGTTATTTCTTCTATTACGAGTAATTTTTTTTAAAAATAGAATATTGAAATCATGATATAAAATATGATTATTTTACATAACCTTATTGTTTTCCATCTCCAAATCCATTATTTAATTGATTTTTGTCTTTATTTTGTCTTTGCCATCTGTCTGTTTTGGTGGAAACAGCCAGGAGGAAAAGTCTGTCTATTTGCAGACTACAGACTTTTTACCAGTATTTATTTTCTTAAATAGTCCATATCAGGCTTTAAGAGCAAAATAACTGTTCTTACCTTATTTTAGATCATGAAGGATTTATGGGAATAAAAAACTCCTTGCATAGGACTGATAATTTTTTTTTGAAAAAAAAGCTGTAATCTCTATTAGCAAACACCTCAATAGATAAATTTATAAATCAATCACATTGCATAGACTAATAGGACAATAATAATAGACTATCCCTTTTTGGCACCACTGTAATTGAAGTTCTATGAAAATCAGATTTAATCTTATTTGCAGAAAATTCTTTAATCACATTACAAACATCATTTCCCATTAGAATAGCAGGAATATGATATAGCCTTGGGCCCTTTAAACCATCCATCTGGAAAACCGTGTGATAGATAAGGGATCTCAGCAATCAACTGCACATTATCCTCGTCAATCACAGTAGAATCCATGAAATCGAGGAAATTATAAGAATTAATAGGATAGTCAGAAGCAAAAAAAAGAAAAAAAGAAAAAAAAGCTATGAGCTCATTATGTAATTTCCTCTTTGTAGTCAGACCACATGTTCAAGTCATTCTTAGGCTTTTAGAGACACGGTTCCTATAACTTCTAGCTAAATTTGTCATATTGAAGAACTTAGCATTAAAACCCCATACTTAGGCCAATTAGCTTTAGCATTCTGAGCAAAAAAATCTCCTCTAACTTGTGTGAGTTATTGAATTCTTTTCCAATTTATTCATTCAACTAAAAAGATAGTTGTTACCACCATGACTAACCAAAATAGTACGCTGGACAACTTTCATCTTATCCATAGTGTCCTTAATACTAGAAAAGGTTCTCAACCTTGTTTTGTTCCACCCAACCTTGTTTTTTTTTTTTACAATATAATATTCCTAACAATACAATTCAATATAAGGAAAAATTTATTTGTATAGCTACCTTGACAAAAATCAAACCAAAAACAACAACATCAAGCCTTAAATCCCACTAGGTAGGTTGAATGCATGAATCCTTTTTCGTCAATTCACCCAATTGGGAACATTTTTTCCTCCGCTAGCTTAAGAGCAACAACTCTTTCCTCACTACTGCATATAAGGTTATTTTAGGTCTACACCTATCCGTTTAATACCAGAACCAATAACTCACTCACTTGTCCTCACAAGTGTGCTGCTTGACCTGTGTTTCAAATGCCCAAACCATCTAAGCCACCCCTCCCTTATCTTGCCCTAGACGATGCTATGCCTAGATTATTGCATATATGTTCGTTCCTTAATTTATATTTTAGTGTTACATCACTCATCCACCTTAACATTCACATTTTGACAACTTTTACTTTTTGTACATGTTGTTTCTTAGTTTCCCAATACTTTGTTCTATACAACATGATAAGCTGTCTTATAGAACTTTCTATTTAATTTTAAGGGTTTTCTATGATCCCACAACATGCCTGACGCATTCCTCCATTTTACTCATCCTACTCTAACTCTATATATCACATCCTCTTCAATATCTCCTTTCGTTTGCATAATAGATCCAACATAACGAAATCTATTAGTGCTATTATCTTGATGATCAAGTTTAATACATCTCTAATACTCCTTTCATTACTGAAATTATATTTCATATATTTTATTTTATTTCTACTTATCCTAAAACCTTTAGACTCTAAAGTGGTTCTCCAAAATTCAAATTGAGATTCCACTTCACTCCTACTTCCACCAAACACGACAATGTCATTGGCAAACAACATGCACCGAGGGATCTTGTTTTAGATGTTTCTATTGAGTTCATCAATCATTAAAAAAAAAAAGGATAAGGGTTCAAACTAGAACCTTGATGTACACTTATTGTGATTGGAAAATCTCTAGACTTCCCTCTGACAATCCTAACACTAGTTGTTACTCTATCATGCATATCCTTAATAACCTTAGTGTATCTACTGCGTACTCCCTTCTTTTCGAAACCCACCAAAGAGCTTCCCTAGGTACTCTAGCATAGGCTTTTTCTGGGTCAATAAAAACCATATGTAGGCCCCTTTTCTTTTTCCTAAGCTTTTCCCTTAATCTTCTTAAAAGGCTTAGGGCCATTGTTATCCTTTTTTTTTTTTTTGGTTTTCTTTTTGTTTTTAATTTTAAATTAGCAAATAAAACAACAGTAAAGCAACAATAACAAGCCATATGTCCTACTAAATGAGGTTGGTTGTATGAATTTTTTTCATGATTTCACTCGATCAAGGGCATTTTCTTTGATGAACTCAAGAGCTGTTAAATCTTTTCTCAATACCTCATTCCACGTTATTTTAGTTTTGCCCCTCCCTCTTCTAGTAGCATTAACAATAATTTTCTTGGTCTTGATTGGTGCATTACTTGGCTTACGTTTCAAATGCCTAAATCATTGAAGCCGCCCCTCTCTTATCTTATCTTATCTTCCACTAGTGCTATACAACAACAATAACAAGAAGCCTTAAGTCCCACTAAGTGGAGTCGGCTACATGAATCTTTTTTTGCTAATTCACCCAATCGAGAGCATTTTCCTTTATTAGATTAAGGGCTATTAAATCCTTCCTTACTTCCTCATTCCAAGTTATTTTAGGCCTACCCCTACCCCTTTTCATGCCAGAAATAGTAACTAACTCACTCCTCCTCGCAGGTGCTGTACTAGGCCTACATTTCAAATTCCCAAACCACCTAAGCTGCCCCTCCCTTATCTTATCTTCAACTGGTGTTATGCCTAAATTATTGCATATATGCTCGTTTCTTACTTTATCTTTTAATGTTATAC
Source organism: Malania oleifera (assembly GCF_029873635.1). NCBI lineage: Eukaryota > Viridiplantae > Streptophyta > Magnoliopsida > Santalales > Ximeniaceae > Malania > Malania oleifera. The sequence goes on along the minus strand of NC_080417.1, from coordinate 22,085,133 downwards.
CACTCATCCACCTTAACATTTGCATTTTAGCAACTTTTACTTTTTGTACATGTTGTTTCTTAGTTGCACAACATTCTAGACCATAAAGCATAGCCAGTCTTATAGTCGTCTTATAAACTTTTCTTTTAATTTTAAGGGTATTTTACGATTACACATTACACTTGATACACTCCTTCATTTTGCCCAACCTGTTTTAATTCTATGTACTACATCTTGTTCAATTTTCCCTTCCGCTTGCATAATATATCTAATATATCAAAATCTATTATTGCTAATAATTTCTTGATTATCATGTTTAATCTTCTCTCCATTGCTACTCCTCACATTATTGAAATTACGTATCATATATTCTGTCTGATTCCTACTAATAAACCTTTTAGACTTTAATGTGGCTCTCTAAAGTTCTAGCGTAGATTCCATTTTGCTCCTACTATCATCAATCAACACGATATCTTCTGCAAACAACATACACCATGAGATCTCATTTTTGGATATTCTTAGCAAGTTCATCAATCACTGAAGTAAAAAGATACGGATTCAAAGTAGAACCTTGATGTACACTTATTTTCATTGGAAAATCTCTAGATCCCCCTCCTACAGTCCTAACAATAGTCACTGCTCTAGCATACATATCTTTAATGACCTTAGTATATATATTGCATACCCCCTTCTTCTCTAAGATCCACCAAAGAACTTCCTTCGGTACTCCATCATATGCTTTCTCTAGGTCAATAAAAACCCTATGCAAGTCTCTTTTATTTTTCCTAAACTTTTCTATTAAACTTCTTAAAAGATAAATAACTTCTGTTGTTAATCACCCAAGCATAAAACCAAATTATTTTTTTGAAATCTTTGTTTCTAGTCTTATTCTATGTTCCATTACCCTTTCCCATAATTTCATCGTATGACTTATAATTTTAATTCCATGATAATTATTATAGTTTTGAATATTGCCTTTATTTTTGTATAAAGGTAGTAACGTACTTTTCCTCCATTCTTTTGGCATTTTCTTGGTTTTTATAATAGTGTTAAATAGAGTAGTTAACCAAATATTTCCTTTATCCCCTAAACATTTCCAAACTTCTATTGGTATTTTATTTGGTTCTATAGATTTTCCACCTTTTATCTTTTTTAATGCCATCTTAACTTCAAGGACTCTTATTTTGTGAATAAATCTCTTATTTTTAGCCTTATCCTCATTTGTCACTTCCAAGTTCAATTTTTCATTTTGATTTTCATTCAATAAATTTTCAAAATATCTTTGCCACCTCTCTATTATGTCTTCTTCTTTAACTTAGACATTATCATTCTCGTCCTTTATACATTTTACATCACCTAAATCTTTGCATTTTCTTTCTCTAGCTCTAGCAAGTACATAAATGTCTTTTTCTCCTTCTTTTGTATCTAGTCTAATATATAAAGTATCATAAGCTCTATGTTTAGCTTCACTAATAGTCCTTTTTGCATTTTTTCTCTCCTCTTTATATTTTTCAAGATTTTCTATATTTCTATAATTTTGCTATATTTTGTACCAATTTATTTTTGTCTTAATGACTTTTTAGACTTCTTGATTCTACCACCAACTTTCTTAACTACCCGTGAATCTTCCTTTGGACTCACCTAAAACCTTTTTTGCTATCCTTATGATAGAATTAGCCATTTTATTTCAAACAATATTTGCATCTACCTTGCCCCCTATTGTCCAATCACACTCTTTGATCATTTTATCTTTGAATTGTACTATATTATCCCCCTTCAAGTTCTAGCTTCTTTGTCCTCTTGTGTTGATTAATGTTACTCCTTTTCTACTATTTTTTAATGTGTATATCTAATACTAGGACTCTATGTTGTGTAGCCAAACTCTCACCTGTGATAACTTTACAATCCTTATAAGATAGACGATCCTCGTTCCTAGTTAAGAAGAAATCTATTTGGCTTATATGATACCCACTCTTGAAAGTTATTAAGTGTTCTTATTTTTTTATTAAGCAAGTATTCAATGTAGCCAAATAGTACGCCATGGCAAAGTTTAAGATTGTATCACCGGCCTCATTTTTATCTCCATATCCATGATCTCCATGTATCCTCCTATAGTCTATATTATCCTTTCTAATGTGTCCATTTAACTCCTATGAATGTCTTTTTAGACGTTGGTATCCCTTATAAAATGATATCCATATCTTCCCAAAATTGTCTTTTAATATTTTTTGCTAAGCCTATATGGGGAGCATACACACTAATAATGTTCACTATTTTTAGGCCTAAAGCTATCATGATTTTAATTATCCTATCCCCTATTCTTTTAACGTCTACTACATTATCTTTTAGGTTTTTGTCTACAATAATATCCACCCCATTTTTATGTTTCTCTTTACTAGTGTATCGAAGTTTGAATACTGTTTTTTCAATTTCTATATCTGTTTTTCCAACCCATTTCATCTTTTGAAGACATATTAAGTTAATTTTCCTTCTAAACATTATTTCCACTATTTCCCTTCTTTTTCCTGTAAGAGTTCCTTTATTTTAAGTTGCTAATCTAATTTTAAATTTTTGTGCTAACTTATTAGGCCTCTCCCTTCTATACATACCTTGTTTATTCCCTTAACCTAGGTGAATTTGGTAAGAATTCATGATAATAAGATTTGACAAAGTTTTATGCAGGTTGTTAACTACCTGACATAACCCTACTTCTTTATCAGGGCTTGGGATCGGCTGTGTGTATAAAGATAATTTGTGTTGCACAAACGAAGTACATGTTTGAGTTTCTTTTTTTTTTTTTTGAAACTTTTTTCACATAGACAATTTTCTAATCACACCCTACAACTAGTAGAAACCACACAAACAATACAATGCATTTAAAAATTTAAAGCATACAATTTTGGATGTGAAGCCAAGCTAGACTAAAACAAAAAAAAAAAACTCGTGCAATAGTACTTTTGAAAAATTTTGTATACTCTAAGATTTGCAAATGGAAAACACAAAACACAAAAATGCATATATAAGGCCTACAAATCATAAACAAAAAATCTCCACTACTAACCAATTATTGGAAAAAAAATAATAATAGTAATAAGAAAAGAAATAACAAGAGAGGAGAAGACCTCACCAGTGGCTGAAACTAAAAGGTAATGACAAACGAGTGAAAATGTTGAAGTGCCCTTTGACGTTGAAGTGCCCACGCCCCCTCCCTCAAAGCTGGATGTTTTTATCAGCACAATCTTGCGCTAAAATGTTCAAACTTGTGTATTTTCTCTCGAAATTCTATTGACTCAATCCTTTGGAAGAACTCTAAATTTGGCGTTTCTAAAGTGACGAAAATACGCAAGTGCAAAAAGAAAAAAAAAATTGAGGATTTGATTTCTTCGCTTCCAAAAAAATAAAATTTAGGACTTGGGAGTGTGTATGTTACTCAAGATTTCAGATTAGACAAGTCAGATGATGAAGAGAAGAAGAAAAGAGAGAGAGAGAGAAGCTCCGCAAGATGCCAAAGAAACTTGTGCAAGAAACCACCTTGAAGAACACTAGAATGATGGAGAGAGAGGGAAGAGAACAAAGGGTGGCAGGCGGAGTCCAATATGTCAAATTTCTTTGTTTCGTAATTTATCCTTTAATGTTACGCCACTTGTCCACCTTAGCATGCACACTTCAGCTACTTTTACCTTTTGAATATGTTGTTTCTTAGTTGCCTAACATTCTGATCCATATAGTATGAGTCGTATGACTGCTCTTACAGCTGGCATATAGAACTTTCCTTTTAATTGTAGTGGTATTTTACAATTTCATAGCACACCTGAAGCACTCTTCCATTTTACCCAACCTTCTTTAATTCTATGTACTACATCCTCTTCAATTTCTTCCTCTGCTTGCATAATAGATCCAATATATTGAAACCTACTAGTGCTATTGATTTCTTGATCATCAAGTTTAATCTTATCTTCAATATTCCTCCTTATATGGCTCCAATTACATTTCACATATTCTATCTTGTTTCTACTTATCCTTAAACCTTTAGACTTTGACACTGCTCTCAAAGTTCTAGCTTAGATTCTATCCCACCCCTACTTTCATCAATCAAAACAATATCATCTGCAAACAGTTCTTTGGTGTGGAAGTGTTTATAGTTCCCCTTCTAGAAATTTAGCCCCTTTGGCACAAGGTGATTTGTAGGGTATGGCTTTATAAGAATGTTTGGGATGCTAATGTTAGAGCTAAAATTACTTATGTGTGACTGTGGAGATTTGTTTCATGGATATACCATCTTGTTTTGCCATATGTTCTTCATAAGTTTGGTAATGGGGAGTGAATGCACTTTTGGGAGGATAATTTGGTTGAGGAAGTTCATTTGATTCTAGCTTTTCCCGTCATTTCCATTTGTATAGCCTTCATAATGGGATTTTCATTTTGTGAGAACCTAAAAGTGAAGGAGGGGAATGAGCTTATATTGTTGATACATTTTTTTTTTTGAATTTTCCCCCCCTCTACATCTTTGGGGAGGGACGGAAGTTGCTAGCTTTTGGATCCCTCAAGGAAATTTTCTTGCAATTCATCCTTTGTTTATTTGATTCATGCTGCTTCTGCTAATCCTTTCACTTCATATTCTTTTAGTGAGAGGGCTAAGTTTCCCCAAAAATAATGGCTTTCACTTGGATTGCAACCCTAAATAATATCACTGCCAATGATTTTCTTTCAAGAAGATCATATAAGGCATTGTCAATAGCTGCATATGTCTTGTGCTAGAGTTTGTTACAGACGTGGAGACTTGTTTTTCTTACATGCCCCTTTTTATCATATGGAATAATCTATTCAGGTCTATGTTGAGAGTTGGATTTTTCTTCCTTTGAGATGGCCGTGCAGTTTTTGTTTTAGGGATTTTGGGGAGGAGGAGAGGATTCCAAACAAACAAATAAATAGACCTTTATAAAGTTTAAGCCTCTTAAGAGGCGTTTGGTTTGCGGCATCTGTCAAAATTTTTGGGAATGCGATGCCCATTTCACAGATTTGTTTATGGTAATGTGGCAGGGAAGTTAACATTATCGGGAATGAAAGGATTCTTGCAAAACAAGGGCATCTTATTCACACCCTCCACCATGGGTTTCATGGAATCCCATTCCAATGAGAATCCTACTCTTTGGACCAAATTGCCCTCACTATTTTGGTAGGTTGCACAACAATGCTCCTATGATATAGTATTATCACACTCTATTATTATTTATTATATTTAAAATAATAAATTATTAATAAAATGAAGTAATATTATTATTGTGTTATAATAATATAATATAATAATTAATGATTAATGTTTAGACATTGTATTGCCCTCAGTTACTTCGATAATTGATTATTTAAGTGTTGAATTTCTTAGTTTATGAAAGTTGAAAATTTTAGGACATATATTTAATTAAGTATAATATTTTAATAATTGTTATAATTTAAATAAAAATTTGGGTTTTTAATGACAGTTTAAAACATGGTTGGTTACTTTTATGCTATATATATGTAGTACGAAGGTTTGTGCGAGAGTGGTAGTTCACCGGGACGTGTACATTTATGTTCATGGGTGAACATTTTTAAGCTTATGTAGGGTGCAAACATAAAATTTATAAATTTAAGACTTTTTATTGATGCTTGAATTTCAATATTTTGAATTCAAAAATTTATAAGTTGATTATAATGGAAGAAAAATGTCAATTTTTAGTGACTTTAAAATTTTAGATTAACGGTTTGGTTTGGTTTGGTTAACAACTGGATATTGGCTTAAAAATTGGTTAACCGAGTTTTTGTTAACTGTTTAAAATGGTAATAATGGTGTATTCCCAAGGGGGGGGGGGGGGCTGAATTGAAAATTTAAAACTTCCTAGGTCAGATAAAGATCATATTCAGTGTTATGCAACTTAGGGTCTTTTTAAACAGATTCCAATTCCCACAAATAAACTAGTATGCAAATATTTAGAACAAATATACCATTCACAACAAATTAAATATAAGCATACAAGTAGAGAAAGTAAAGAGCGTAAGGAAAGAGAGTGACATAGATATTTGTTATCGGGGTTTAGCCAATCCTGCCTATGTCCCCGCCTCGAGCTAACAAGTAAAAGGATTTCACTAAATGCTCACTTAACGGGTGGAGCATCACCAATTACAACCTCTCCTTCATGGGGCGAGGAATACTCCTGGCTCAAATTATAGGGCTGAGCCCAACCAATATACCCTCTCCTTACGGGGTGAGGAATACCCTAGCTACACTTACCGGGTTGAGCCAAAACCCAACCACACTTTATGGGCTGTGCCAAGACCCACACCTTACAGGATGGTGCCTCCTCTTCCAACGATTACACGCTGGGAATACAACAATAATAAAAGATTTTTGTACAAATAAATTGCTTCTCACAATAAGTAGAGATGTACAAGTTGAAGCTCAAAATGCACTCTAGTATGATATGAAATATAGCTCGATAGAGTCTGGGTATTTTCTCAAAATAAATTTTGAAATCTTTGAGTAAGATATATATGATACGCACACCTCAAAGTTTTAACCCTAATGAAACTTTCTCCAAAAATATTTTTCAAGTAAAGTATAGGAGAACCTAGGGTTTGCTCTCAAACGATTTTTCCCAAATAAATATATATGATCTTTGATAAAAGATCTAGTATGGAAATATATGTTTCTCAAAGATCTTAAACCCCAAAGAATATCTCCAAAAAATATATTTTTAAAATAAGGTGCAGGAGATCTAGGGTTTTCTTAAAAATAATTTTTGCAATAAAACACAAGATAAGCTTTTGAATCTTGCAATAGATGTGCAAAGATTCACAAGCTATATACGGTTTGTCCAAAAAATATTTATCAAAGAAAATATGTGGAGAAACACTAAGCTTACTCTCAAAAATGGTTTTCAAAAATAAATGCTTAAGTGAGAGTATATGCTTTCAATTTATGTAATGAATGCCCAAATAAAACCTTCTTTCAACAATCCCTTAAAAACAATGGATTTGCAAGTAAGGGAGTGAAAGAGAAATCAAAAGCTCTCTTAAAAGATTTTCAATGGAAAGAGTATAAGAGAGTATGAAATTTAAAGCACAAAAACATTTAGGAGAATTATAATCTAAGCATTGATTAAAAAATGAGTTATGAAGGGGTATTTATAGAGTTTTCAAAATTTGACCGTTTTGGAGATACGCTCGTCATTTTGAATTTGTTTAATTAGGAAATTAATGACGTTTAGCGTTGAGAACTAAGGTCAACCCGAGAGGTTCGGTCGACTGAGCAAAGGCGATTTCCAAACGTTCGATACTCGGTCGGCTGTCGCTTTTGGACGGTCGGCTGAGCATCGTTCGTCGGTCGACCGAGCACATTTTGCTCATTGTTTGTCGGTCGGCTAAGCCCTAATAAATGGCCAGATAATGAACTTGGGTCGACCGAGCAAAGTGTCAGTCTACTGACCAAAAAGTAAACTCATATATTATAGGCCGTCGGTTGACTGAGGAATATGTAGTTCAAAAGTGTTTGGTCGATTGATGGTCGGTCGATTGAGCTCAATGAGGCTATTATGGGTCGGTCGACTGAGCACTTAAAAATCTTGAGTTTAAGCCCTAATTTTAATTACAAAAACATTTTTAAAACCTTGTATGATTTTATCTTTTATGAGAAAGGTTTTTGATTAAAGGTTGGGTCCCTATGGTCAGTCTATGGTCTTGTTTGAGCTTTAAATAATCATATCATGCATGAGATGCATTATTAAAGACCAAAAACTAAAATGCATTACAATGTACAACGTTAAATGTCTTCTTTTCCTTTGCTCTTTGTGGAATACGCCATGATGAGATGGTCTTTAAGTCCTTCATGGCTTCCATCAATCCTCTTCCATGTGTGTGTTCTGAATTATTAACCTGTTCAAGTACTAGGCACACATATTAGTTCCAAGTGCTTTGTCAGCATCAAAATAGGGATTGGACTCAAAAAGTCAATAGTTTGGTTACGGTTCACATTTTTGGCGAACTAAAATTTTGGTTCGGTTATGGTTCAAAGGGTATGGTTCGGTTAACCAAACCATATCTAACCCTCCTTGCTTCTTATGTTGAACCAAACATTGATATCAAAATCCTGTATACATTCCTAGGAATCTTAATGTGAACAAAACAAAAATATTCCCGTGAGACAGGCGGGTTCTAGGAATAAAGATTCCTAAGAATGTCATTCCATTGGAATATTTTTTGATGCCATGAACCTAACGCCCCCTTAAGGCTAAAAAGAGAAACATAAAATAGAACGAAGAGAAAATCCCAAATGTAAACAAGAATATTTTTTTTCGTCATCTCCTTCCCTATTTACATACTTCCTCTTTCCTAAAGATATGAACAAATAGATTTACTCCACAATGCTCTCTCACACTTTCTCTCCAAGACACCCACTTTGGATGCTACAAAATCGCCACATGCAGCTGCATTTGACGGATGCTATGAAATCTCCATAGCATATAAATCCTAATCCAAAATGAAGGGATTGAAGGAGGAGGAAAACAATTAAGATGTAGCCCATTCAAATTGCAGAGGAGAGAGAGGAGGTCGAAGATGATGAATAAGAAGAAACAATTTTTGCAATGATGGTTGATGAGGGTTGCTGGAATTTTAAATGGTTTCTCTTACTATGCTTTGGAGCATGGTGTTTTTTCTTGCATTGCTTTGGACTTTGGAGGATGGCACTCTACAAATGGCTTTTTATAGAGGTGCCTCTTTAACCAATTTGCAAGGAGACTGGAAAGCTTTGCTTCATTAGTGTTGTTTTGTGAATATTTTTCCTTTTTGTTTTGTTACTTCCATGAGTGGCTGCAGGATGTCTTATCTTCCATCTTGTACTCACTTTTCCTCTTAATAAAATTCTTTGTTCATAAAAAAGAAACTTTAATTTTTTTTTTAATAAAAAGAAGCTTTACATTCATTAGTCCAAGTAAAAAGAAGCCCAGTATTATTAATCTCCATAAAATTGCAAGTATTAATGAAATTATTAAAATGCAAAATAAATAATGCTGAAAATAGGTATCTCTTCTTTTATCCTCTGGCTGAACTGCCGAGTAATCACATTAAAATGTAAGTGAGGATCCAGGTTGTAGCATTTTAAAAATCAATAAGATGTTTTCTTAAGATGTCATATTAGTGAGAACATGAACTGCTAACATCTAAAAATCAAGAGATATTTCTACTTCTATGGATATACAAACAGTGAATAGTATGCAAAGAAGAAGAAACAACGGACAAGTCATTAGGAAGCACCAATATTGACACTAACATGGATATGACATGATACTAACAGGGATACGGAAATTTTGAAAAAATGAGGATATGACATGGCCAGGATATTTTAATTAATTCATATGCACACAAATACTTTTCTGTTAGGTGGCAAATATCTATATAATTTTAATTTCAAATTAAATATGGGCATCATTCATGCACAATTATCAATTCTATGGAAGTAAAATTAATCCTTGTTCATAAATGGGTTTCTCCGGCACAAATGAGCCACTTCAAATAGGTTCATTGCCCCAGCCCAGAAATGATTAATCCGGCATGGGCCTAAAGTAGTTACCGGATAAATTAATAAGTCAGGTCAGGCATTCCCGGCCCACCAAGCGAAACTGGTAGTTTCTTGGTCCCGACTAGCTAAAGATAAAGTAACATTAAAGAGCATTTCCATGGGATAGAACCTCCTCAGGGAATATAAGGTTTTAATGAGGCTGATCTTGAGCCACCATCCAAGCATGAATACCCTCATTTAAGAGAATATTTTTGGTGTGGAAAGTCTCAAATTAGGATCTTCTGCAGACTACATTTATTTTTCTGAAAAATAGGCTGGTACCTAAGAGAAAAAAAAAAGGAATGAAGGACAGAGAGGCCAGAGGAGAAGTCAGTGCTAATAGTCTGCCTCCAAATGTTCTTCCTAAAAGGACACAAATTTTATAGTAAACTCTACATGATGATGCCTCTCGGCGGGCATGTATCATTAATTATCGTTCATCAAGAAAATTAGAAAATAAATGCAATAAAAGAGTGTCAAGCTGGTGATGGTTTTAGAGAGTTGTTGGGGGTGGGGGGGGGGAGGGGAATTAGTGATGGAGTGAGTGGACTTTGCGATTTACCAGTTGAATTTGCTGGGCTTCAAGAGTTGAAGCTTGAACACAACAATCTGACATTCAAATTAAAGAAGCTGGGAGGGGAGGTGGGCGGCACTGCTTTTTAACACTGGTGTAGTGACTCTTGTGCTAGTGCTCCAAAGTCCTGACCCAAACCCTTGACTCTTTGGTCACTGCTTCTCAAATTTTTAGTTTTTTTTTTTTTTTTTGGGGGGGGTGGGGGGTGGAGGGGGGTTTAAACTGAATTAGAAGGCCAAAGAAACAGTGTTTTGCTGCAGAAGTGTCTCAGACGTGCCTATGCCATGTCTGGGAGTGCCCATCTGTGTTTGAAAATTTAAAAATTAATTATTTTTTGACACGTTTTGGGGGCATGCTGCTCTGGTTTGGCATCCCCCCCCGGGGGGGGGGGGGGGATTGATTCTTCAAAAATTATGTGTTTTAACATATTCAAAAACAAGAATCAAGTGGGGAAGCTAAACAAGTCACCCAAATACAATCACAAGCAAATGAGACTTTATAGTGGTTCGGTCCACTGACCTATGCACACTCCCCAAGCAACCTTCTCAAGTATTCTGGTATTTCAAAAGCTTACAACAGCGTACCCATGGCACATGGACACATGGTCCATTCACAATGGGTACACAGCCCAATTCCAGCCACAAAACCAACAATCACTTCAGCTATACTAACCCAATCTTGGCTACAAAGCCAAACAACACTGCAGACTACTCAACCATGGACGCAATGATCCAATCAACACAATAGCAAGATAATATAATAATCAACCACACAATATCTCAAGCTCTTACTAGTCAACTCAAAATATGAATTTAAATTTTTAATTGAACTCTTGTTAACTTAGTGAAAGATAAAATCTTTTGAGCTTATTGAGATAAGAAGAATATAAGAAGCTTCAAGTACGATATTCTTCTTCTATGTCTTCAAGAGATCTCTCTCTGTTACTTGTTTATGAATGCGAGAAGGCTAACAAAATCTTCTTCTTCTTGTGTTTTTTTTTTGATAGCAATGAACAATATCCTTTTCTCTTAAGTAATGGATATTACTTGTGTGTTGTTTTTGTTCTATGTAGTCTTTCCAACAAGGATTATCTATAGAGTTTTTCTAATTGTCTAGATTCTTTCCGTAGAAAATATTCATAAATATCAAATAAGCACATTTAATATTGAAGAATAATTAATATGCCAAACAAAATGTATGAAGCCTTGTGATTTTCAGAGAAGAAGAGAGCGTACGGTTGTATCAATTCTCATCATAGCAACTTTAAAAGTCAATGAGTAATATTAGAGAGGCATACCCTATCAATAAAAGAGAATGTTCAACTTTCCTTATTCCCATAAGTGAACTTGAAACTTCATAAGTATAGTATCTGGTAGTAGACCTTTGATCATCAATGAAGACAGCCAAAATATGCATCAGAGTATTCCATGATCTCATAGTTGCTAATTGATGCAGGGCCGTTTGGCATAAGAGAAGTAGCAAATTAAAATAAAATAAAGATAAATTAAAAGGAGAAACAAAGAGACTGGTTCAAATGAAATGGTAAAACTAGGAAAAACACAGTTAGGGCTCTCAATTTCCACAATGCAGGCTACTGTCATGGTTAAATATCAAGCCTTTATACTTGTAAAACTATTAAAAGAACAGATTTTATGAAACAATATCAAATTCCTAAAAATTAGAAAATCAAATAATTGTTAAATCCCTAAAACCAGACAATTACATAATTTGAAAAACCCTGGATTATGCCACTCCTGCAGTGGATGCAAAGGTCTCCCCAATGTGATCACAGTTCTCATCAGCCCCCTAAGGCAACCCAATTTTTGGAAGTTTAGGTGATAAAATCTTAATGGTGACTGGGTCAGTAAACACCTTACCTATTCTGCACCAATGAGGAAGGACCTCTGGCTTGTACAAATCTTCATTCTTTAATATTTTTCCTCTGCTTGGGCCCCACCTAAGAAAAACAAAGAACTCTGCAGCAGTCTGCTTTTCTCTCAGAGCCAACACCTTTGTCTCTACCAGAACTTGCTTCAATGAAAGCTTTTCACCACAACACATCCTTGTCAAAGAGCACCTGCAACCATCCAAGCACAAGTCTAAGACCAGAAGAACTACCAAAAAGCCAACTTGTATGTGAGATCAACAACAGATCCAATCCAATTGCAAAATCATCCAAAGATCTAAAGAAATATTCAGAAATCAAAAAGAAGGATCAGCTTACTGGATCTGACCACAGAAGAACATGAGTGAGACACTGAAAATACTGTCACTTCATCAGAATCTCTCACTCTTCCCATGGCAATTAGTGGAACAACTAAACCAGCAAATGGCCCTGTACAAACACAAAAAAGAACCTTAATCATTCCTCAAATTAAATGCCCTCAGATTAACTCTTACTAAAGCATGATATCTTGAGCAAGAATCCCTCTTGCCCTCTTACCCACTCACCTAGCTATCCCTTTTCTCCTCTTTCTTCTTATCTTCCCATATTAAGCTATGTTGTCTGTTGCCATATGTAGCCACATTCTACTTATTTTGTTTCCAAAGGTTCATTTTGAAGCAGAAAGTGAACTCTTTTGCCCTTTCTTTGGTTCTTGGCGAAGGTGAGATGAAGGAGCATTTTGTGCAGTTTCGTTTTCTTCTTTCTCATTGCTCTTTTCCCTCTATCCTTCTTCTGAAGGGCCAAACAGAGCCTTGAGTCTCATATCTGTTCTGTGGGGATAAAAGTCTTACTACCATAGCGGGATTTGGGAATTGGCATCAGGTAATAAAGAGTAAATATGGAATGCACAGGAATGGGTGGCATTCAAGAGGGAATGGCATTGCTACTCATGCAAGCCCTTGAAGTTTGTTTCACAGGTCCTTTTCTTTCCATTCCCATGTTTTAAAGTGGGAATTGGGGATAAAATTTGTTTCTGGTAGGATATTTGGGTTGGTGAGTCTTCATTGGAGCTGTTGGTAATGTGATTGTTTGGACTTTCTTTTTGTTCATAATGCACCAGTTTCAGCTTCTTATTTCATTGAGGGGGGTTTCTCTTTTCTTGGGATTTCCACTTTTTTAGGAGTCTCAATGAAAGAAAGGTTGATGATTTACTTATTCTCTCTTGCCAAACTCGCAGGGGAAGACAAGTCTTTGAATTGGGGATGCTTCGGGGTCTTTCTCTTCGAAGTCTTTCTTTCCTAATCTTACAAAATCCACAAATCCTAATCCCTTCTTTTTAACGAAGTTGTTGGAAAGCAAAGGTTCCATTTAAAATCCAGGCTTTCATCTGGACTCTAATTCTCGACAAGATCAATACGAAATGACAGATAAGGAGGGGGTGCAAAGCCCTTACTCCAGATATTTGTATGCTGTGCTGCAAGTCAAATGAGACTTAGCCATATCTTCCTTCATTGTAAGGTCGTAAGATACATGTGGAACAATCTGTTTTCATATTTTGGAGAGGATTGGGAGGCTTTGGGAACTATTCATGACATTTTGATGGTGAATTTTTGGAGTTTTGGGAAGAATAAAAGATGACGGATCTTTTGAGACTCTGCAGTTTGCTCGAAAGGAATGCTAGAATCTTCCAAAATCAAAGGGCTTCTCCAAATTTTCTTTGGGAGAAAGCTACATTATTTGCTTCATTTTGGGCACATTCTTTTGGGGTTTTTGGGAGTCTAATGCTGTCTGATATCCAAAGGGATTGGAAGACAGCTTTGATATAATTTTTTTTAGTTTGCTTGTTTACTGCTTCTTTTTGGGAGGATTTCTCATCCTCTGTGCATTGTAACTATATCTTCTCATTAATAAATTTTTTGTTATCCAAAAAAATAGAAGCTATTTTTAATCATTTTTGTTCAAATGTTCTATCCTTTGCATTCAGTTTTGGGATGTGTTGTGATGTTTTAGGAATATGTTTTGAATAACTTATGTAGCTGTTTGGTCTCAAGTTTCTCAAAACCAATTGTTTGTGGTATCTCATTTATGATTTCTTGGTTCTGCAGAAAAGAGTGATCTACAAACATTGAATCTGCAAGCTTGCAAAGCATATTTACAGAAGTTTGGCCTAAGATTAACAGGGACTAAGGCAGTATGCTTACAGAGAATTAAGGAGCATTGGAGGTAAAAGCTGACAAAAGATATTATTTGTGCATTCATATAATTTAGGAGATGCATTTTTATTTTTATTTTTTATTTTTGTAATTCCTATTGTTTTTCGGATGATGAACATATGTTAACTTTTATTAGTCTTCATGACTTGTTTTCCTTCCACTTCTCTATGAGTTCTGTGATTTAGAAGCCATAGTTTTTTGAAATAAATACGGTGTTTTTGTGGAACATGCCCTAGAGTTATGCGCACACATGCAGAAAATTGAAAGAAAAATAGAAAAAAAGCAAGAACACAACAGTTGTGTGGTTCAGCAGTGTTCATATGCATATGCAGCCTTTGCCATATCTCTATTATATCATTAATGAAAATTGCCATAGGCTTTGAACTTTAAAATCTTGGTTAGGGGCTTAGTCTTTTGATTAGACAGCTGACACTTCATCTTGAGTCAAAGTTCCCCATGTGAATCCCTAAAATACCTTTATTGACAGGCTTAAAGTGGATAACCCTTCTAAATCTGAGCCACAACTCAACAGTGCTAAATGGTGTTATTAGAGATAGGATGGCAAATGTCTTGCAAACAGGATCTGTTGTTCTATTCTCATTCTTTTTAAAAGAGGAAGGTGAAAATTTTCTTTGAAACAAAGTCATGTGACTAGTACAATGAAGCGAGCAAATACACATCTATAATATTAACATGAATGGACCCTTTAGTGTCACTAATAGTGTGTATTCTACCTGCCTCTAAAATCATTGCTTTATTCTTGCCATGGATTACCTTCAATGACATTGCATCTTTCTCTTCCCTGGAGATCCCCACCACAAATGTTTTGGTGTTTTGAGAGTTGATATCCATCTGAGACACAAAATCAAACTTGAATAACTGCAAGCAGTTGCAGGACTTGATTAGGCTCCACAACTGATTGACCAACCGAGCAACAAAGCTCCCACAAAAGGAGAGAAAGAGAGCTCTCATCAAAGGAGAAAACATAATGGAGAGACAGAAATGCACTGTGTTCATTAGAAATGATAGATGTACCCTAAAAAAAGGATAAATTTGGGAAAAAAAGAGGAAAAATGGAGGTATTTTTGAACTATGAAGGGGGCTTACTGCTAATGAGAATGGCTGGTGGCTGCCCTAGATATGGTTGGGGGTTGAGGAGAGAGACGATGAAAGAGGGGAAGAATTTTAGATGGTATTTGGACCTGCTTTTGACTGTTGAAAGATTTTTGATTCACTAAACATGCAATTCATGCTGATTTTTGGCGACCAAATATTGGTTATGACAATTGTCTGATCTATTTTACTAGCTGGGATTATGTAGTATAATCTTTCTAAATGTGGGTTCTTGCAATTTCAATCACTAATTGTTCACTGAGATGGGGCTTTTGTGAAGTCATGACTGTTCTTCATTTGATGCTGTGCTGAATGTGTATTACAACTCTTGAACCATGCTCCTAAAAAATACAAAACCAAATTTTCATTTTACTAGATAACTAAAATAGGTATTTGTAGCAGTCATTATGTTGGTACCCAACTAATATTTTATGATAAGTGTTCTGCATTTGAACTATAGCTGTTGTAATTGTAATTAATGCTTATATTGTTATAAAAATTGTGGTGGCTATCCTTGTGAAGATCATTGAATTTTCAATTCCTGGGTTCTTCATTCACTTTGTTATTCATTGTGCCTTTCTAAGTGTAACCGCGCCATACTTCTTCATAGATATTAACATATCCTTGTGCTTTTGGTGATCATATGGTCTCTATCTTTAACTACTAATATTTTGTAGTTTCCTTTGCTTTTTGCTTTTCCTTTTTATTTTTTTTAGCATGGATCTCATCTGATGTGTGTTAGATTGTGCAAATTTCTATGGAATAAAATATTTCTGTAATTCAAAGATCAATGCAATGTTTACATATTTCTGCTAAATTTGACCATTATATTATAAGCAATGGGTCATGGTTTTAAATAACGGCTGTGACCGTTACGTTACGCCGTTCTTAACGAGGTTTTTGGGTTACTGATACCGTTTTACCCCGCAAAATTGGTGGGAAGAAAAATCATGGCTGTAGCGGCCATTACAGACCGCAACCGTTACGTAAAGGCCGTTATGGCCATTACGTAACCACTAAAGGACTGTTACGCCAAAAAAATTATTTTATTTTTCACTTTTTATTTTCACTTTTTCCCTCTCTTTCATAAATCATTCTCAATATACTATGTGGTGAGAGGGGGAAAAGATTATAATGAGGATGACAATGATACATAATTTACTATTTCTTTAAATACTCACAAGAGATGCATTAATTAATATTAGCTTGTTAGGAAGATATTATAATTTAATAATATTAGTAATTTAATATTTATATTCTATATTTTTCAACTTCAACCTTCTTCTTTTCTAGTTATTTTATATAATGTATTATTCGTATGTCTTATGTGTTTAATAGATTAATGGAGTTTATAATGTATATTGTTTTATTAATTAATTTAGCACAAATTTATCACAAATAAGAACAATGAGAAGTATAAATACGCGCACACGTAGTTTTTCTTTTAATGGTGGTTTAAAACAAATGTAAACTTGTTGCCCTTATCAAAATAACTTAGTCCAACTAAAGGATCCCAAATACCCTAAAATTCTTTCTAAGGGTTAAAAGCTTAAAACATGCAAGTACACTAATATGCACAAGGTTGTGCGTGCTTGAAAAAAAATCACGGCCGTTACACCTGCTTCCCGTTATGTAACATTCGCTACTCCCACTTTCCATTACACTCGTTTCCGTTACGTTATGCTACCTGCTACCGTGATTTAAAACCATGCAATGAGTTCTTTTTTCCGTGCCTTTACTTTTTCCTGTTGAGGTACATTGGATCTAGGAAAAGAATTATGTGATTTTATCTATATTTTACTGTTTTGATATATCTATTTTTGGGAAATTGATATTCAAATAGCAGTCAATTTCAAAAATACGGCGAATTTTCAATTAGTAAAAAATAGTAGGTGAATTTTCTATTCTCATCTCTCTTTGCACCATGAGAAAATGCAATGTAATACCAAAGATGTATTAGAAAAGAAGATGCAGATCATGGTTTTAAATCGCGGCAGTGGGTAGCATAATGCAATGGTAATGGGTGTGGAGGGAAGCGGGAATAGCAGATGTTATATAATGGGAAGCGGGTGTAACGGCCATGAATTTTTCTCAAGCACACACAACCTTTCGCATATTAGTGTATTTGCATGTTTTAAGCTTTTAATCCTTCTTAGAATAAGTTTGTGTATTTTGGATCCTTTAGAATGAGTTCGAGGCATGGAAACAGCCTCTTGCAAAAATGCAAGGTAAGGCTGTGTATCATAGCCCCTTCTCCGGACCACGCATATGTGGGAGCTTTGTGTACCGGGCTCCCCCCCCCCGGGTTTTTTTTTTTTTTTTTCAGTTTGATTAAGTTGTTTGGTAAAGGCAAGAAAGTTACATTTGTTTTAAGCTCCCATTGACAGAAAATTATGTGTGAGTGTGTGTATTTATGCTTTTCCATTATTCTTATGTGTGATAAATTAATTAATAAAACAAAATATGTTATACACTAGTAATCTATTAAACACATAAGACTGTATGAATAACACAAATATAAACTAGAAAAGAAAAGAAGTTTGGGATTGAAAAATATAGTACATGAATATCAAATTGCTAATATTATCAAAATAAAATATTTTCTTAACAAATTAGTATTATCAAATTGTTAATTAATGCATCTCTTGTGAGTACTTAAAAAAGTATTAAATTTTGTATCATTCTCATCCTCATTATAATCTTTTTCCCTCCTATCTCCCCATTGTATATTGAGAATGATTTATGGAAGGAGGAAGAAATGAAAATGAGATGAAGTAAAAAATAAAATGTATATATTTTTAATTTTTTATTTGTTTTTGGTCTTAACAGTCCTGTAGCGGGTAGCAGTTACTTTACAGCTTTAGTGACCTTTACATAATGATCGCGGTTCATAACGGCCGCTATGGGCGTGATTTTTCTTCCCACCGATTTTGCTGAGTGTAACAGTATGGGGAACCCAAAAATGTTACGTAATGGCGTTAGGTAACTGTCGTGGAAGTTATTTAAAACCATGATGCAAATTCCTATCTCACAGCTGCAAGTAAGAGCTTAAAGATAGAAATGTAGCACATACTCTTATGGTAGGCCAATGATATTATGTTATAGAAAAATATGAATGCATTAAACATTGTGTAATGGTCTTGGACCCAACTCCGATGAGGTATTGTCCGCTTTGGCCCACTGGCCTCACGGATTTGTCCTATGAAAGACGCCTCACAAAGTTGGAAGTCTAAATCATCCTTATAAGCCTAAGACCTCCCTAGTACACATCCGATGTGGGACCTTGATAGTCTCTCTTGTCCGATCTTTGACGCCCTTGTGAGAGTGGCTTACACCTCTGTGCAGGATCCACCCACATGATAGTACTCCCAGAATAGTTCTGATACCAAATATAAAGGTCTCAGACCCAACTCCGGTGAGGTATTATCCGCTTTGGCCCACTGACCTCATGGATTTGTCCTACAAAAGGTGTCTCTCATAGTTGAAATCCAAACCAAACCATCCTCATAAGCCCAAGATCTCCCTAGTATGCATTCGATGTGGGACTGCGACACATTGCCCTTAGATGCCCTAGGGAGTGTTATTGATCTTGAGGCGGACCTCTTAACATATTATTAAGCTGGATCAGATTTTTTATGGAAATGTTCAAGTAGTATTCCTAGGAGAACTTGTTTTCCACACTCTATTTCTTGTCTCTCTCCTCATAAAAAAGAATTCCACAAAAGTGGTCAAGATAATATGGTTACTTTCTTGTAGTTACGATAAATATCTAGGTCATGCATGTACACACATACATACGTACCAATCCACAAAAACATGGCAATTTAATTCATTGAAACACGAGGATTTGGATATTAAGCTTAAATGTCTCTACTTATTTATCCATTCTCATCTGCTCATTGTTTGTGATGTTGAAATTCCGCATGTGAACTTGATGGTTGATAACCATTGATATAATTGGCAGAAGACATGATATTGGAATTAGAAGTTAATTCAAATACCTCTGTTAGTATTTATTCTGTTAGAGAGAGTAGTAAAGACAGAGAAAGGGATGCTCTAATTGGCAAAAAATCCTCTGGTTTTCAGAGATGTCTTGTGCACCTTCTGATTATTAGATGCTGATGTAGTGGAATTGGTTTCCCCTTGTTACTGGAGAGGAAATCACCTCTCTACTTTCAGCTTTTAAGATTCCAGATCACGCCTCACTGTCAAGACTGAAAACTTATCGTGAAAATTTTAAGGAATTACAGTCTCCCTCTTAGTGACCTCATTTTAATACTAGTCCCTTATTAGGAACTAATTTGTCGTTCCTTGCACCTTTTTGTGCACAATACAGATGAAAATTTCTATGATTTTACGCAGTTTATGCTCATGTTCCCTTCGTTGTTGTTCTCAGGATAAAAGATGGAAATGGTGAAGCACATTATCCAAGGTCATCTTTTGTCATTAACTGCACTGGTAAAACATTTCCATCTATGCTCAACTCTCTTACTCATTCCGTAGCATTTCTCGGGGACAATTATAATTTTTCTCGACACAGGTGATGTCTGCAAGGGGGATATTGTTCTGTTCAAGCAGAAAGTTTACGAGAAGTACTTGCTTGCTCTCTAATTTTCAATATTTCTAACTTTTTTATTCCAGGTCCTAAAGTTTGCTTTTTAAATTGAAGTCCTGGTTCCAAACAGGTTTGACAAAGTGAAGCGAAAAGGACGTCTAATAGGAAACAGAACTGTTGCTGGAAGGGTGGTTAAGGAAAGCTATGGTGCTGCCAAACAACAACATACGTTTACTGTAAGTCTATAAGTTTGAGATTAAGGATATGGGGTTGTATTTTTCTTGTAGAGTAGAGCCATATGTTGGTTCTGGTTCGTGGTGTTTATTGCTTTATTCTGAGGCAGGACCCACTACTTAGATTACAATAGGTAGACCCACATTGGATTGAACAAATTACACCAACTGTTTCACTGGTGGTGTTATTGAGCATCTTTTTTTGTTTTTTTGTTTTTTTTTGAATAATTTTTTTTTTTTTGTTTATTTTGTTCTGTTTTGTTTTGGCTTTTTGTTCTTTTTTTTTTTGTTTTTGTTTTTGCTATATATACTTTAGTGATCTGTTAATTCATTTAGCTATTGATCATCACTGTTTGTGATTTACAAGGTTGAGGTACTGTGGAGTAGGGGAATTAAGAAATTGCCACCACTTTTTCCTTTGCTAGTAAAGGGTCGTAACCTCTACAAATTGAAGACTTTTAGACAGGTATTTGGCTACATTATTGGTTGAGCAATCTATCCCTGTGTGATGTTGAATGAGATTGTCACTTTTTCTTTCACCATTTTGCAGCACTGGAAAAATGAGGCAGAAAGATCAAAAGTCCTTACTGAGAAGCATAAACGAGGTAGAGCAGCGAGACTGGTGAGAGCAAGGAAGAAGATGAAGAAGACATGGTCTGCAAGTGAAGGTAGAGAGAGAGAGAGAGAGAGAGAGAGAGAGAGAGAGAGAGAAACACCTGCTATTTTTTTAAACTTAAACTTCTGTGCTGTTGAATTAGGGAAAAAGGGTCAGAAACATTGTCGTGGTTCAAGACCATCCCAAGGGAGACCTGAGCAACATAAAATGAAGCATGCTGATGGGCGTGGAAAGGGGAAGACCCTGTCTTTGGGACATGCAAATTCAATTTCTCCTTGTCAAAAGGCTCCTCCAGTTGAACAAGAAAATTTGAAGCATGGGGCAAAGTATAGATCTGTAAAAACTTCTGGGAGGCATCATAAGCATACCTTCCATTACAAGGATAGAGTTACTCATTTTCAGCCGGACATTTGTCGCCTGCCAGATATTTACCAATCTCATATGGACTTTCACCATGGGAGTGCACCAGTCTGCTTCTCTAGGCAGGAGTTGGGCTCCTCCTATGCCACCACACAACCACCGCACTTCAGGCCTTATGCTGGTTTATCTATGATGCCCGAACCACGACATCAGGGCCTCCATTACGGTTCTCATACTCCCTCTGCCTACTCAGTTCCTAGATATGAGTTGGAGCCGAGGAACTTGATTCATTTTCCTGGTATGAATACGTATCGACCATTATGTCCTCCTCAAAGGAACAAGTACTTTTAGGCATCTGGAAAATAGGCTATGTTGCAGTTTGTGTTGTGCTGGAAATGCTGTATGACAGGGAGGGGATGCCTATTAGGTGCAACTTTTGTGGCGGAAGGGTTGCTGGAATTGAATTTTTCAGCTTGTGTTGCCTGCCTTTTGGTTGGATAAACTTGTTTTGTTAAGAGTTATGGTAGAAACTGCTACCATGAAGAGTAAAAGACACTTGTTTTTTTTATATTTTTTTGGGTTTTGTAGAAAAGGAAATGGCTTTTTCCGGCACCACCAGCGAGTAAAGGCTACACGGAGGGTATTGAATCTTTTGTTGCAAAGAAGTGGTGATCTCTCATTCTTGCTCAAATTATAGGGCTCTCTTTGGACGATAACACAATCCTTCAAAGATTCTGAAGGGCTATCCTTGGTTGTGGGAATAAAAATGTGGTTGTTATATATGAATGGAAAGTTATTTCTACCTTTTCTATAAAAGATATGGTTACACAAACAAAAGAATGTTATTTTAAGATAAAATAATTATGTATAGGCTGGTAACATGTTATATAGTTGGAATGTATTTGATTAGAGATTAGCTTATGGCACTAATTTTATCAGTCATTTACCCTACACAACAAATTATTTTGAGTAAATTATCATAATCCACCCCAAAAATAGTTTCAATCTTATCCTATTATTTTTCACAAACGAATTTGAGCTAAAAGCTAACGGAAAATATTGTATTTGTGTCCTCGAGCTTGCCCATGACAAGCAAGGCACAGGCACGGATAATAAAAACTAAAAGCTAACGGAAAATGATGCAATTTACCAAATTTAGGGGCTACTTCTTTCCTTTAGGCTTATATTGAATTTGGGCTACATAATAATAATATGGAGATAATTTATCTCTCATTTATGTTTTTTCACCTTTTTTGGGATTCGAACCACTTTCTATTGCCCCTGGCTAGCATCTTCCAACACATCCCATTGGTTTGGTAGGTCGAGTGAAAAGATCCAAAACTAATGAGCTTGCTTCCTTTATTAAAACCGGTTAGCTCTCTATATTTGAGTGTGCACAAGATTTCATGATTTTTTGAAGATTTAGTTTTTGAATTCATGTCTCCTTGAATGTCTAGACGGTTATAAATTGACAATATCTGATATTGAGTTTGATTTTAAATGATATATTCTACTTACCTTGTTTACTAGAGATTTGCTAAGAGTGGTAGATTCATATTTTGTGGAGATTGCCCTCGTTAAAGAAAGCTACCATTGGAATAGTCTCTCTCTCTCTCTCTCACACACACACACACACACACACAAACACACATACAAAGGTTAACAAAGGAGTTTACAAAAGAGGCCCAAGGAAAAATTGTAGACGCTACTATGTTGTAACAAATAGAGCTTGCTTATTCTTCTTTTGTTGTATTGTAGGCATGATCAGTCAACCAAGGACAATTTTAACCATGATGCCCCATGCATGATCTAGGGATAATGTTTCATTGGAATTCTTACCACTCAAAGATTAAAGATGGTCCTTAGATTAGATAGAGTTTTGTTTTCACTAAGTACCCTTGATAGAGGATTGACTCTTAATTAATGATCCAAAAGTTAGTGAACTAGTCTTGTTTATTGGGAGGTAAAATTCTTAATTGGTGCATAATTATTCAGCACATTTTGGGCACTCATTTGCATTTTCGAGTTCACCATATAAAAGTGCACAATCATACCTACATGTATATATAGGAATGTAACCGAGACCCAATTCACGCATGTATGTCTTTGTCTCATAAAAAAACTTTGAAAGTGTTTCACCATCAGGAAGTGTCGCCTTAATGAGGCTTAAATGCATGTTGAATACGCTCTAAGATAATTCATGCGTTGTCCTTTTATGAAACAATTTTATCAGGAACTCTAATTTTGAGAACTTTGTATAGTTTGGATAGAGGGGCTTCCGTGAATCCCTCACGAGATTACCAAATAGTTTACCGAATTGATTTAACTCATTAGGATCGCAAGGTATGGTACCTACTGAAGTAGATTCATCACCAGTACGCGACACACTGACATCGTCTGTATCCACTGCAATCCCCCTTTGCAAGTCACATAACATTTCGATTAATCCTTCCAAACGTGTACCACCACCTACTATATTTGCCCCCTTATCTTCATCATCATTGCTTTGAACTAGGTAATTTTCATTGTGGAACACCCATTTTGTGTACCTTTTCTCCTCTCCAAAGTCTAATTAATGTTTTTCAAGGACATTTCTTGTAAGGACACCGCACAAGAACGTGCGAACTCTATGAAATCATGTAACCCTTTCACGTATTTTGGCAAAAACCTACTCCGAGTTTTCATCTAACTTTTATTCATGTTCATTAATTACCCTATAACATGTTCAAGTAAATAGTGTTGATTATATTCTCATAATGTTTATGAGACATGCATCGTAAATCCTAAAATCAACCATGAGAAGTAAGGTGTACTCCCAAGAAGGGGGGTGAATTGAAATTTTAAAATTTCTTTTGGAAACTTTAATCTAGTATGACCCTTTTCAGGTTGAATTAATTACAATCACACTCTCCAATTAACAGCACAATTAAACTTATCTGTAACTTCACAAGTACAGTTGATTTGCAATGACCAACACTCAATTCAATCAATAAGGTAAATTTGATTTCTCGATATGAAATAAAAGAGAAATTTCAGCAAGCTTCCAAAATTCAGATTTTGATATCAAACAAGTTACTTAAGTTTTATTGATGAACATTGATATTTATCAACGTACTCCCGTTAATCAAGGTTTCCGCAATCAACGTACTTCCTTTAATCAAGGTTTCTGCAATTCCCAATAACTATTTAATTTTTAGCATTTAATTAAACATCCACGAAATTTATATATGTAGAAAATTAAAGAGAGTAGGGAAGAGAAAGACACTGAGATTTTACGAGGTTCGGCTATACTCGCCTACGTCCTTGCCTTAGGCAAACTACCCAAGGATTTCACTATACTGCTCCCTTAACCAGGCGGAGCAAACTGTTTACACACTCCTTCAAGTAGGATGAAGCCCTCCTCTCCAAGTGATACCCCACGTAGTCCAACGATTCAACAATCCTGAACCATAAAAAACAACAAGAAGAACAAGAACAATTCTTATGTATAAAAATCACTCTCAGCAAGAGTAGATTAGTACAAGTTAAAACCAATATACTTCAATCAAATAACAATATTGAAATATGAATCTCAAGTAATTTATCACCAAGATTCTTTCTTAGATTTAATGACTCAGTAAAATGTGCAAAGAATCGTGAGCTTTTCTCAACAAAATCATAGCAAGTTGATCAGTAAGAGTATTAGCACAGTAGCTTTGAGAAGTAGAGAGTATATAACTTGATTGCTACTTGTTGGTGTATTAAACTTTAGGTTTGGCATGTATTTATAGAGTTAAAAAGTAATTTTTTGTGTTGCCCAAAATGCTTGGAGTGTTTCCCAGGTTTTCACAAAGTTTGGTGGTCAAGAAATCTATTTTGGAAACATTTCCTCGCTATTTTAAATTTGAATTCTAGAAGGTCAGTCACCTTATCTCGAAGGGTCAGTCGCCTGTGCCTTTAAATCAGCATATTTTTAAGACACAATATAGGGTCAGTCACCTGATCCTAAGAGGTTAGTCGCCTGACCTAGTTCTGTCTGCTTGTTAGTTAACTGATCAAATATGGTCAGTCTCCTGATCCGTTGTCAATTTCAACCATCTTTCAGTATTTTGCATATAACTTTCACTATAAAACTCCAAATAATACGATCTTGGTATCAAAAGAAAGCTAAGAAAAAATCCTACAACTTTCATGTTGAACATTGTTGAAGATAGGAATTTATTAATATATAAAATTGTACATCAATGCAGATATAGAGAAAAAAAATGAGAATTTGGAGAATCCTATTTTGGTGTTTTTCATTCCAAAAATAATTTGAACTTTTTTGAAATAACTTTTGACCTTATAAAAATATTTTTCAAGTATTTTAAAAGGTATCTAGGTCTAAGTAATAAACCTAAGAGTTTGATGCATCCATATTGAAATCGTTTGAAGTACTCACATGAAACTTCTTAAAAGACTATAACTTTCTAAGCACTAAGTCTTTATATATTTGCTTTGCTCTTAGTGTCTTCTCGTATTTACTTTGATTTCCTTCATGTTTGACTTGACTTTAAGCTTCAATAGTCTTTAGCTTCATAAGATCTTGTAGCATTAAGTTTGAGCTTTCAAAAGACTTTGTCAAACACTTGTTCTTGAACACTTGAGTCCTGAATCATCACTCAATCAAATATTGAAATTTGGAATAGCTTCCCAAGAGAGGGGGGGAGGGGGTGAATTGGCTTTTTAAAAAAAAAAAAAAAAAATTCTTTTTAGTTCTTTTTAAAGTCCTTAACTTCTTTTAATATTTAACCAATTCTTTGACTTGTATATCTATTTTGTCAATCAAACAAGAACTTGGTTTCTTTTAAACAATCAACAATACAACTAATAAAACATTCAATATTCAACCACACAAATAATTAAACCAATCAAGACAATCAACCACAATGCTCAAACCAACAACCAATTTGTTTGCCAAATATAAGTTCACTGCAGCACTATTAGATTGATGAAATCATTCAAGATTTAAGACTCTTGGAATATAAAACAAATCTTTATACCATCCAATCACAGTCAATAAAATATATGTAACTTTCAGCTTTTGATGTTTTCAGTCCTATGGTGAATGTGAGTTTTGAACAAAGCCCTGTATATATGAAATTTCTTCTTCAATATGATGTTCAATATAAAATCCAATTACTCTTTCCAAACTTTAGAATTCAAATAAACACTTATGTTAATTTATCTTTGGGATGTTTTGGCCAAGTAACGTACTCCCGTATGGTTTCCACAAAGAATGGTTCAACCAACGTACTTCTTTTTGGTTTCCGCAACCCAAATCAAAATCAAACTTTAAGGTTTACTTGATTTCCAAATATACGTAGTTTATATGATTTTAAATTTAAACCATCCACGCAATTTAAATATGTACTGAAAATAAATAATAGGGAAAGAGAGAGTGAGATGGAAATTTTTACGAGGTTTGGCTTATACCCATCTTACGTCCTCGCCATTGGCAAACCACCAAAGGATTACTAAGCCCGTTCCTTTAACGGGCAGAACAATACCTTTACAACACTCCTTGGGTAAGGCTAGAGCCCACCTTCTCCAAACGATATCCCCTCGTCTGGTCACTCCTTAACTAGACTAGAGCCCGCCTTTCTAAGCAATATCCCCTTGCTTAGCCAACAATCCAAACAATCCTTGGAATCATCAATCTACAAGAAATAAATCAAATAGATGCGTACAAATAATGCACACACAAAGAGCTGATTAGTACACTTTAGAAACTAATATACTTCAAATTCAAAATATCAAAAGAATGAAGTAGGAAGCTCAATATAAATATCACCAGTTAACTTCTCTTTGATGAGGATCAAGAACCTAAATCAGATACTTTAGAAAAGTTGTAAAAGCTCAGAAATTTCTTAGAAATTTCGCAACAATTCAGAGCTTTAAAACAAATAGCAAGAAGCTTTTAGTGAAAGAGATCTTGAAAGAATTTTCAATGCTTGGTGTTTTTGTTTCTCATAAACCATGTATATATAGGCTTCAAAAACACTTTCATTCATGCTCCCCAAGTTTACTTGGAGTGCCCCCAAAGTTTCCAAAAATATTAGGACGCAAGTCAATTAATTTTGAAAAAGAGAAGTTTGAAAAATCTGCTTGTTGCCGTACTTCGATTGCCTGAAGTGCAACCTTAGTAGCCTGAAGTAGGTTCAGGAGCCAGAAGACATAGGGTCAGGTGCCTGAAGACACATTGTTTGTTGTTATTTGCTTCAATAAAATCCTTAGTCGCCTGGACAAAACAAAATCAGATTTCTTCTTTATTTTTCAAAGATATTTGATTTCCTCACTTTCTTACTTTTGAAAAACATATTCTGGGGTTTTAAAATAAAGTTTCTAAGTCCATGTTTATCCCCTAATGAGCTTCATTTCATTCACAACGACATTTTTAACTTTGAAGTACTTATATAAAGATTTCCTAACAATATGAGCATTTCTTGTTCTTTGAAACTTCATGATCATCTTGAAGCTTTAGGTTCATTTCATCTTCAGATGTCTTTGTGCTTCTCGGTTTGATCACTTCATGACACAACACACACCTTTAAGCTTGTTGGTGATCTTTTGAAGTTTTGTTGAGTTTGGCTTTTTCAGATTCCTGAAAACATCATTACTTGAACACATAATGTCATTAACCTTTTCTTCATTTGTTATCATCAAAACAAGAGGTGAAAGCCTTGCTAGGCTAAAAAATATGTTAAGTTCCTTTGCTTTATTATCATCAAAACAAGATTCTAAGTCTTGTGAGGCCAACAAACCACCTTCAATCTAAAGGGTACGAATCCTATCCCATTCAAGAATGTTGCATTTACAATGCAGTCAGTCGCTCAAATTCCTTGATCATAGTCATTCTATATTTTGGAAGCGTCTCCCTATGGCTCTCCAAGTACACAATATGGGGGAAGTGAACATATTGCTAGTTTTTCATCACTAACAAATTGTCATGACACCCCACTATGCACTCGGAGAATACAAGTAGAGACACACTTGAAATATGTAATGACAACAAACAAAGCATGAACGATGACAACAAAATAAATACAACTTCCTAAACTATCCACATTGGACAATTCAAGAATCGTTGAAATACAAACATCACTAATCATAAACGAAACAAATAATTAACATGTTAAATTGATTATTAATCTACATATACTAATAATCAATTGAACATTAATTGATTTGTCTCATATGTACGATGAGGTATGAATGTATAGTAACCATTCTTGAACGGGTCTAAGCTTCAATGAACACATGTACTTTCTCTCTCTCTCTCTCTCTCTCTCTCTCTCTCTCTCTCTCTCTCTCTCTCTCATTGTGACAGTGTTGTAGTGAAATAATTATTTAGATTACGATCGTACATTTTCATGTGGTGATCGTGCACATTCACAAAAGGCATGCTTTTTGCGCCTTTTTAGTTTAGGCATACTCATTTTGAGTGTGTCATTCTCAAGTTATATCTAGCTAGAAAATTTTAACTCCATGTTTATGTGAAGGAAATGCCATAATAAGAGTTGATTTCTAGAACTCTTGAACCTCAACCATGCCAAAATAATTAAGAGTTTTATCTTAAATCTTGAAAAAATTATTTGAACTTTGTAATTTTAAAGCTATATTTTGTCATGTTTTACATAATGAATTCCTATCTTAGCCCTCTTTACTTCTTCCCATTTATTGTAGCATTGTTGCATGTATGCCTTGTTAAGTTACAATTGTAGAGACCTGAAGAATTATAGTAATTAAACAATAAAAGAAATGGGAGAAAAAGGAATTTTTATAAGAGGGAGCAGCAAAGCCTCGTTGACAAGTGTAGAAGTGCTTGTCGATGAGCAAAATCTTAGGCTCGTCGACGGGGACATGCGTCTCATCGATGAGAACTTATTAAGAGACCTGTTCTAGGGTCTGAAACTTGTTGATGAGGAGACAATGTTCGTCAACGAGATCCCTTCTTTGACTCGTCGATGAGTCCACGTGGACAACACTCTATATATATAGCCAAAATGGATTTTCAGTGAAAGGATTTCTCTCTCTCTCTCTCTCTCTCTCTCTCTCTCTCTCTCTCTCTTTATATATATATATATATATATATATATATATATATAGAAAATGGGTTTCTCTCCCTTCTCTCTAAGTTTCCGACTTCGTCTCTCCCCGGTTTGACGATCGGAAGCTACCACAGTGATCCTGGCGAGATTCTCTACAACATAGCTGGAGCGAAATGTTGATTTGAGAAGTTTGGGAACCATTCCAAAATCAGGGTAAGTAGAATATTTGGATATTGTTAGTATTACCAACTTCATTTGAGCACAGATTTTGTATTATATGAGAATATACTGGAGTTTTGTGAAGTAAAATCTGGGTATTATATTTTCAGGAATAGGGTGTTTTGGGACCCTGTAGGAATGGGTTAAGGACCCCAGTGGATATCTTTTAAGAAGCCTAGGTAAATAATGAATAGTTTATAAAATCTGAAGATGAAAAAATGAAGAATAGTCTAGGTATTTAGTTGATTGACAGGATATATATATAATATTTTCAGGGTTATGGAATTATAAATGTCAGAGGTGTAATTTAGTATGTTAGTAGGCGAGCTTAATTACGAGGTAAAGGAAATATGCTACGCTAGATAAATTAGAAATTTATCAGTAAATATAACATAAGTTTATGGGTGTTTTTTCAGAGAAAATATTATATAGTTTTACAAATTATATCCGATGAGTTAGCAACTATTGTATGGCATGAGTAATATAAGTACAATATTGAACTTATACAACCTTTGTAGAATTATGATATACAGTCATTTACAGAGCAGATTATAAAGTTTTTATTTCAGAGTTACGGTTATCTAATATTTTTCAAAATTATGTATTTACATAATTTAACATGGCTTAATAGAAAGCATAATATACAGTTTTTAGTGAGCATGTTTTATACAGATCTCAGGGCCATAAAAGTCAGTTATACAATTTTACAGATCAGTTATTACAGTATATGTTCATAATAGAAATTACAGTTTATACAAAATAATTATACAGTGTTATGGCTATTACAGCATTAACATAACCATGGTAAACAGTAAAAATACATGTATACACGAGAATATTATATATATATATATATATATATATATATATATATATATAGTATTTGACCCTGATGGACCATTATAGATCAAATAGTAGAGCACAGTACCGTAGCTATATAGTGGAGAGAGTGCAACCACACATCTCAGTTAGAGTGTGGCATTTTATGGTCGATTGTGTCGTTGGAGAGATTGCAGACTCCTTGGTAACTTGATCCAGGTGGAGGGGAGTGATTGCAGTGCTCCTTGGACAGACCCAAGTTGAGGGGCCAATCGTACCTTAGTGGAGCTAATCCTGGAGGGCCGACCAGGATTAAGTCCCTCCTTCAGGACGCACAACCCTGTCATGAGGGGATTTGAATCATGACATCCAATTATCCATTCAGAGAAGTTTTCACAGGTATTGCATATGTACAGGAAACAACAAAATTATTATAGTTATTAATAGTATAGTCAAATAAAAAGTTCAGAATCAGATATATTTTAAGAAACACAGGTGTGAGTTACATGGTATATTACTATTAGATGTTAATTTAGATTCAGTTAATTACAGTATATGTATATAGTTTAAAGAATTCATATGTCACACATTGGTAATAGCATATTTCGTCTTACTGAGCATTGTCTCATCCGAGTAATTTAATATTTTTCAGGTGATCCAGCTAGACGGGCATACCAGACTTGTAGAAAAGGAGATACCAGTTCTACCCTATTTACAGGGTGAGTAGTTTTTGGGTGATAGGTAATTTTTGTATAGATCCTAGGGGATCTGGACTTTTAAACTAGAGTGACGTACATAAGTGGTGAAAATTTTTGTATTGTGTTTCTGGTTGCACACTTTATGTTTTCCGCTACCTAGGTATTTTGTTTTTGGGTATCATAGAACAGGATATATTTACTAGCCAGTATTATGTTTATTATTATTATTATGAATGGAAAAAAATGACATGAAAAATTGGGTTGTTACAATTTGGTATCAGAGCCTAGTTTTCTAGGTTCTGTAAACTGTAGAGTACAGCGGAAAACAATACCAGAATTTAGGAATGGAATTTTTAGAATAATAGAACATTTTAGTGAGTTAATGTCGAGGAATTAAGATGAAATTTAGGGTTCTGTTCTGTAGTCTAAAAACAGGAACTTCGGGGTGGTTTCCGTGTTTTTCTTGGGGTGACGATTCTAGGAAAATCATAGTAAACTATCAACGGTTTCTATTTCTATATGATAGAACTGGACCTTAAATTAGAAATAGGAGGTATAGAGATATTTAATTAGAATAGCATTATGAGGTTTGGATTCTCAAGATAATCTGGTGTTATTTTAGGATGGATCCAGGAGGCAGTAGCGGCCACGCTAGTGAAGATGATGGAATAGGAACTTCTGGCACGGGAGGCGGGGATTCAGATGCGGTATTGTGTAGTGTAGCTTAACAGGTCATGGCTGAGATAGCATGGAGCTCCAGGGATCAGGAGGTCCGTCTACAGCACAGGGCTGCACAATAGAGAAGTTTACAAAGATGAACCCTCCAACATTTTCAGGAGCAGCTGATCTTGCAGTTGTTGAGAATTGGATGCAGGAGATAGAGAAGATACTGATAGTGCTTCACTACACTGATGAGCAGAGAGTCCTCTATGCCACGTATAAATTGGTAGGAGAGGCTGAGAGATGGTGGACGGCCACGAAGTTATTAGAGGAGCAGAGATCCATTCCAGTACCGATGACCTGGGTCCGATTCGAGGACATATTCTTTGATAGATACTATCCTGCCTCAGTCAGAGAGGCTAGAGTATAGGAGTTTCTGAACTTGTCCTAGGGTTTGATGACAGTCTAGCTGTACACGGTGAAATTCATTAAGTTCTCGCGTTTCTGTCCTTATATTGTCCCAGATGAAGTTAAGAAGGCTAGAATGTTCGAGAGGAATTTGAAGCGAGACATTTATAGACAGGTGGCAGTATTGAAGATATAGGATTTTTCAGAGTTGGTTGATAGGGCCATAATAGCAGAGGAGGGTTTGCCGAGGGAGACTAAGACATAGAGCCAGAAGGAGAGGCCTATGCCTTCGAGTTTTTAACCGGGTTCTAGTCGAGGCCATTGGAAAGGAGGTAGATCCGGTGGGGGACAGAGGTAGACGAAAAAACACAATGGATTTCAGGGTGGGCAGTCTTATCCCACTTGCCCCAGATGTGGATGGAGACATCTTGGTGAGTGCCGAATGGGGGAAAATGTCTGCTATCGTTGTGGGAGACCCGACCATATGACTCGATAATGTTAGGGACATGCACCAGCTCCCAAACCGAACTGGGGTGGTCATAAGGCGCCCTATGGAGGCCAGTAAAAGAATATGGCGTTGGCAAGGGTCTATGCATTGATGCTAGGAGATGCCGAGACTATTAGAGACGTTGTCACAGGTACATTTACTATATTATTATATAAAATTATTGTAGGGACCCGAATTTGCAAAAATAAATAAAGCAAAGAGAAGGGAAATTAAAAAGGATAAAACAACAGAGCTCGTCAACAAGACGCCGGGGCTTGTCAATAAGAAGATATCGAGGAATTTTTTAGAGATTCTGAAATCTCAGGCTTATTAATGAGGTCACCTTCTTGGACACGAGCGACCTTCTTCGGCTCGTCGATGAGAACTCTGACTCGTCGATGAGGCTGGCCAAGTTAGACTAGTTATAAATAGAATATTGTTTTCTTCCTTGCTAAGTTATCCCATTTTTTTTATCTCTTTCTCTATAACTCGAACCAACCCTTTCTCTCTCTAGGATTTCGTACCCTTTGTTGCCGGAATCAACAATCTGACATCACTATGTGGATTAGGAGGAGAATCTCTACAGTTATAGTGGATTAGATTTTCGTTCTGAGGATTTTTGAGTTTTTCCTAAAAAATTGAGGTAAGAATCTGATTTCGTTTTCGGTTCGGTATATATGTAGTAGTCAATATTATAGTGAAGTCTTGTTCTTCGTTTTTTAGGTTTCGGGGATCCCATGTCACTGTTTTGGGGTGATTCGTTCGTGTTTTAGTTTTCGGGATTAAGGTAAGGGGATTTGTTTACATCAGTATTTTTACAAAACTAATCTGCTAGAAAGATGGCTTATGCCTTTATGAACATTTTGACTGCTTATCTGCAAAATTTTACTAGGTATAAATGCTATTTCTTATGATTTTACGATTTTACAATTTTTGGCAAAAATAGGGGTTTTGGTATATGAACTCCAAACTTTACAAAGTTACTTTAATTGTTTTAAAACCTAAAGTAGGAGTTGCTTGATACCCATATTTGCAGTCTAAATGGTATTTTTCATAATATACTGTTTATAATGGATTTTTGATGAAACGAGCATGACATATAATATGAAATGGAACATATTGAGTTGTATACTGGTAAATGAACTTTGAAAACTAAAATTCCATCTTATTATCTGAAAATGTGGAAAACAGGTGCCGGTTAATCACTGAGCTTTATATGTAAAAAGCGGTGAACCGAGAGCATTTGTGTCGGTTAACACCACTGTTTGATAAAAAGAAAGATTGCATGATTACGAATGTGAAAATTACTAGAATTGCATATGTTGTTATGTTTTATTGTAAATTATATATATGACTTGTAACGAACTGAAGAATAATAATATTTAAATAATAAAAATGAAGGAAAATGGAAACCGAAAACAGAAGAACGTTCATCGACGACATTGCATTTTGGAAAGGATAAATTCCGAGGAATTTTTCAGCTCCTCGTCGACGAATACAGGGGACTCGTCGACGAGGGTATAACAGGAGCTCGTCGACGAGGGTTGGAGTTCGTTGATGAATTTTCTACAGGACTCGTCGATGAGGATATACCGAGGGGATGATTTTTAGGTTTTTGAATTTCGTTGACAAAGGGGAGAGTTCGTCGACGAATTTTGTATTGACCTCGTCAATGAGGTGACGTGGCTCATCGACGAAGGCCATAGTTTAAATAGGCCTAAAGTTCATTTTTGGACTAAATTTCTTGCGTAGAGCTTCGCTCTCTCTTACCCTTCGGTTTCTCACCTTCTCTCTTCAATTTCGGGCCAGATTTTCGCCGGTTTGACGATCTGAAGCCACCATAATGCTCCTGGGAAAGTTCTCTGCAAGTCTTCCGGAGTGGATCGTCGGTGGGGCTGAGGTGAAAACCATCCCAAATCCAGGGTAAGACTTTCTACTCAGTATTTGGTTATTTGACAGTTGTATAAAGTGATATACGCGTAGAAATACTAAAGTTTAGTACTTTGAGTTTTCATTTCCAGGGTGTTGAGTTGGGAACTCTGCGAGTGCGGGACATATTTTATTAGGGGCTTTTCAGGAATCAGGTAAGGGGATAAACTAAGCTAGTATTTTATGAAAACATGTATATTGTTATAGCATTCGATTTCGGAAAATAAATATATTTATATATTTGGGAAAATATTGTTGAAAATGATGGTAAGTTGAATATGCGAAAAACCTGTCAGTGTGGCATGAGTAGAAATTTTATGGAATACTATTTTCTGGGAATGTATTAATGATACGGATTTTTATAATGGAAAATCGGCATACAGGACGAGATTTTTATATGTTTTGCTGACGTACGGGCTGTGCTATGGGTATGATTTGCCAGCATACGGGCTGAGCTATGGATATATTTTGCTGGTGTATGGGCCGTGCTATGGATGTGATTTATAGCGTACGGGCTGTGCTATGTGTATGTTTGCCGGCATACGGGCCGAACTATGGAAATGATTTGCCAGTGTACGGGATGTGTTATGATTTGCCGACGTATAGGCCAAGCTATGGTAAAATGTGAAATATCGACCTACGGGCCGATGATTTTCATGATATACATATATATGCAAAATGATATGATTGATTTGATAATTAATGATATGAAATATCCATGTATCACAGTTTCAGTATATGTTATATGATATCAGAACCTGGTTGACTTGGTTTAGACTAGCACTTGTACGATATCGTTGCTATGTGTCCATGGTCTTCATGATCATGATATCTATGTTAACGCCGCCAAATGGAGTTGTGTGAGATTGTATGGTCGATGTGGTTTTTAAGAAGTGTGTGAGCACCCTTAGTGTACGGACCAGGTTTGGCAGACCCATCAGACTTATAGACTGTATTTTTGACTTGGCAGTGGTCGGCCAACCATTGTCAGGTCCCGCCTTCAGGTCACACAACCCAGTCATGACATCAGCCAACTAACCTACCAGAAGTGTTTTTATATTATTATTATATGAGATGAATATGTTTATGAAAATGCAGTATGTTCTGCCATGTTTTGATGGTATACATATGTTTTCCCAGATTTGACAAAACAGTTACTGAATATGTTCTGTATGGTATATGTATAACATGAAATACTCATGTTACCATACACTGGTATTAGTTTATTTCCCTTACTGAGAGGTGTCTCACCCCAAAATTTTATAAATATTTCAGGAACCCCAGATAGGAGAGCGGGAAAAGCCTCGTTGATCTAGAGCCGTTGTCTGCCCTTATTGAAGGGTAAGTTTTAGTAGGGATAGTTGGATTTTTGTGAGAAATGTCCCTAGATTTTGTTTTTGGGATGTATATACTGAAACACAGTGGATATAGTGACTCTGGTATTTATGGTAATGTGATGGATGTTTTCGAATTTATAATATTGTGATTGTATGTTTCCTGCTACTTAGGCTTTTGTTTTGTGTTCTGATGTATCCCTGATACCTATGAGTCCAGGTGGATTATGATCTGCTGAGCTGGGATTTGTGATATTGATGTTATTATAAAAAAAAAATGTGGAAATTAAGTAGGTCGTCACATGATTGATTGGGACCATAACTTGTTACTAAAGGAGTTGAAAGACACTCCGAAGGAGTTGAAAGACACTCCAGGTTATCTGAAGCTTTAAATAGCTTGAGGCACAGTTCTATTGCTAATGGAGGTATAGTGCAATCACATATGTGAATCAGTGTGGGTATCAAGGTAGTCGACTTGCAGAAGTGTATGGGGCCACTGGTGAAATAATGGACCAGGTGGGGCAGCCGGACTATATCTATGATGCTTGATAGTGCCTACATGAACAGGGTTCTATTAGAGTTATCAGAGCACAACCCGTGCCACGGGGTAATTAGGCATATTACTGAAATTTTCAAAGCTGGTCATTG
The DNA here is from genome assembly GCF_029873635.1 of Malania oleifera. Lineage (NCBI taxonomy): Eukaryota > Viridiplantae > Streptophyta > Magnoliopsida > Santalales > Ximeniaceae > Malania > Malania oleifera. Next base: position 22,048,742 of record NC_080417.1, on the reverse strand, counting down.
TCCTAAATTTTCATATACATGATTTAAAAAATTGAAATGAGCAAAGTCACAGGGTTGAGTATCGTGTGGAGGGAATCCTACAGTGTATGGGCCTATACCCTACCCTAACCTTGGGGACTCTCGCTTGTAATGATGTTGTATTATGTTTATATATCTTGCAAAATACTGTACGGTGAATGTGATAATGTGCAACTGTTTTTAAATTGGATTAAACTCATGTAGTCACGTGCTGATGTAATATCTTCCACCTTACTGAGAAGTGTCTCACCCCAATCTTACAACCTTTGTTTCAGGTCCTACAGGACACCGGTCCTAATCTTCTAGAGGGACTTTGGCGCATAGAGTCTTGTTAGTAGACGTAAGTTTTGTATCGGTACCGAATTATTAGCCTGGTTGAATGTAAAGGGGATGTAATAACGTTTATGTTTTTAGCATGGATATTATGTATTGAAAAATATAAATAGAACTTTGGTATATGTATAATAGAACCCCGTAAGAATGTTTATGTTTTCCATTGTGCATGAATATAGATATGTATGAGATACACCCATTTGTCCCTGTTTAGGGTGGGTTGTTTATGTATGTTTATCAGATATAAGTATCACCTATGGGTAGTAGCACTCTAGGTTCGTATAAAGGACCAGGGCATTACAGTTTGGTACTAGAGCCCTTAACTAGTCGGAAGTGTGATGCGATTCATACTGCCTGGTTAGGGGTATACTCAGAGCTTAGGTTATTAGGTTCTATAGTTTAGAATATACCGGAGTATAGGAAGAGTAAGACATTGAGTTTTGCTTATTATACCTGGAGATGTAAATACATTGACAGACTTCTGTGCTTTTCTGGATCATTCAAAAGGTTTGGAAAATCACGACAATCTATTGGCGGTTTTGTTTCTAAGTAGAAGAGCAAAACTCGAGTCAGAATGAGAATGTGAGTTAGTAGTGTATGTCAGTACTAGGAATGTTATTATGGGAAGTGAGTTTATAGTGTTGCAGTATTAGTTGGTTAAGCTTCTAATTAGTTTCCTCAATTGCTTTTTAGGATGGAATCCAGGGATAATACTACCAATGTTGGAGGCAGTAGCATTGAGGGAATTGGCCCTGAGGCTGGCAGTGACTCCACGAATGTTCTGCGGGACTTCGATCAGCTGTTGATGGCTGAGGTGGTTCGGACGAATAGGGGGCAAGATCATCCTGCAGCTGATTTGGGTTGTTCTATTGATTAGTTCACTTGACTGAAGCCTCCTGTTTTTATGGGAAGTGCAGATCCAATTCGAGCTGAGAATTGGATCGAGGAGATTGAGAAAATTCTGGACATCTTGAACTGCATTGAGAAGCAGAAAGTGGCCTTCGCATCGTTCAAACTGACGGGCGAAGCGAAGAGATGGTGGAAATCTATAAATATGCTTGAAGAGCACCGACCCATCCCTATAGTAGTTATGTGGGTTAGGTTCAAGGATTTATTCTTTGAATGGTACTTTCCAGCTATGGTTAGAAATGCCAAGATGAAGGAATTTGTGGGTCTGGAGCAGGGGTAGCTGATAGTTCAGCAGTACGCTGCTAGATTTCAGGAGCTATCCCATTTTGCTCCATTCATGATTCTTGATGAGGCAATGAAGGCCTAGAAATTTTAGAGGGGTCTGAAGAAGGAGATTCGCAGGCAGACTGCGATCTGGCAGATGTAGGACTTTGTTATTCTGGTTGACAAAGCTACCGTAGTAGAAGAGAGTCTGTAGGAATAGATTTCGTTTCTAGGGCATGTAGTGTCCAAAGAAGGAGTATCAGTGGATCCGAGTAAGATAGAGGTAGTAGTGGATTGGGTGAGAATGAAGACTGTTTAGGAGATCAGAAGTTTTCTAGGTATTACAGGTTACTACCGACAGTTCGTTAAGTGTTTCTATAGTTTAGCAGGCCCATTGATGCGACTCACGAGGAAGAACGTGAGGTATGATTGGATTGATGAGTGCAAGCTGAGTTTCCAGGAGCTGAAACGGTGACTGGTTACTACTCTAATTCTGACCATTCCATCTGGGGATGGTGGATTTGTTATCTATAGTGATGCCTCTAAGAAAGGTCTTAGCTGTGTTCTAATGCAGCAGGGAAGGGTGGTTGCTTACGCTTCTCATCAACTGAAAGAGTACAAGAAGAATTACCCGAAAAATGATATAGAATTGGCAGTTGTAGTGTTTGCATTGAAAATTTGGAGGCACTACCTGTATGGTGAAAAGTACGAGATTTTTACAGACCACAAAAATCTTAGGTACATTTTCACCCAGGAAGAACTAAACATAAGACAACGTAGGTGGCTTGAGTTGATAAAGGACTATGACTGTACCATTAGTTATCACCCTGGAAAAACATATGTGGTAGCTGATGCTCTAAGTCGGAAGTCAATTGATGCGTCAGTATCAGCAGTAGGAGTTTAACATGAGATCTGTATGGACCTGGAAAGGTTAGGCTTGGAGGTAGTGGAAGGAAATCATCAGGTTGTTCTTGCTAACTTGGTGGTATAGCTAACCTTATAGGAGAGGATCCAAGCAGTGCAGAAGGAGGATCTAGAGCTTATTGAGGTTATGGAAGGAGTCCAGAGTGGGTTAAAGCCGAATTTCAGTATCTCTGGTGATGAGATATTGAGTATTCACATTAGGGTTTGTGTAGTGACCCAGAGAATTATGATATTTAAATAATGAAAGAAGAAGGAAAAGAAATTAAAGAAGGTAATTAAACATAGCCTCGTCGATGAACATAGGGGATTCATTGACTAGAGCACATGAGGGGCTCGTCGATGGGGATGTGTCTCGTTGACGAGAAAATACCGAGGGGATATATATATCGTAGCTTTGAATTTCGTCAACGAGGAGTAACATTCATCGACGAATTGCCTTCTTGACCTTGTCGACGAAGTGACGTGGCTCATCGACGAAGTCTAGAGTTTAAATAGGCCTAACCTTGATAGCCAGTGCAAGACCGTGTATTATGTATGATTTCGGCGCAAGGCCGTATTTATGAATGTTTGGTGCAAGGCCATAGATATAAAAGAAATCAGCGCAAGGTCATATGTATGTATGTATGTTATTATAGAAAATGCTATCAATCTATTTATGTTAGAAAAGTATATTATCATGTATTATATGTTATCAGAACCTGAATGATAGTTCAGTTTAGTTTCAGGAGCATGGTACCGTAGCTATACAGATAAGATTATTATGTTCAGACTTGTGCTAACCGCCCCTGCAAGTAGAGTGGGTGGGAGATAGATAGTCGATGTGACTTTCAGTATAGATTTGTAGATGTTCACCAGGCAGTTCTGACCAGGGTGTGGTTGGCCCATCGTACTTATAGAAATATTTGACTTGGCAGTGGTCAGTCAGCCATTGTCGGGTCTCGCATTTGGGCTGCACAACCCATCATGGGGGGTAATACATGACATCAGCTAGCTATATATCTTGGGTAAGTTACAATATTACCAGCTATATCAGACATTTTATGTACAATATGATTTATTAGAAATTACGAAAGTATATGCTTATTCAGCTATGTTATGATGAATGTTTACTGGTATATGAAATGTACTGTATATGTATTATAGAATCAAATATTCATGTTGCCACACAGCTGTATTTAGTTTATTTTCCATTACTGAGAGGTGCCTCACCCCTAACATTAAATCATTTTCAGGAAACCCAGAAAGACTGGCGGATCGAGGCCGCTGTTGAGATAGTGTGATACTACCCTACTAGGAGGGTAAGTTTTAATCTAAGAATAGGAGAATTGTGTTGTGGGTTCCTAGATATGTATATATTCTTGTATTTTTGGAGATTTTTACATATACACAGTATTTTGGAATTTAGTTGACTCTGGTATTATGTATTTTATGGTTATGAGAATGTGATTTACATTTACAGTTGCTTAGGTTTCTGCTGTGAATGTCAAATGTGTCCCTGTTACCCACGGGTTTGGGTTGACTATATTAATAAATATATTTTACTATATGATTAGATAAGCAGGTCGTTATAGTTTGTGTACCGAATGACGCCGAGATTAAACGGGTCATTTTGGAGGAGGCTTACTGTTCACTTTACACTGTACATCTTGGCAGTACAAAGATGTACCAGAACCTGAAGGAATCTTTCTGGTGGTCGAAGATGAAAAGAGAGATCACCTGATTCGTAAAGTAGTGCCTAATTTGTTAGTAGCTCAAGACAGAGCACAAGAGGCCAGTAGAACCACTTCAACCACTTGACATCCCCAAGTGGAAGTGGGAGCACATTTCGATGGATTTTGTGATGGAATTACTTGCGGCGGTGCATGGGCAGAATGCTATATGTGTTGTAGTTGATCGGATGACCAAGAATGCACATTTCATTCCTATCAGAGTTAGCTATTCTCTGAATTGGCTGACAGAGTTGTACGTGCAGAAGATAGCACGACTCCATGGTGTCCCTGTTTCTACTATTTTGGATCGAGATCCACATTTTACGTCTCGTTTCTGGAAGAGTCTACAAGATGCCTTGGGATCGTAGTTCACATTCAGTACATCTTTCCACCCACAGACGGATGGGCAGTCTGAGAGGACTATTTAGACGTTAGAGGATATGTTGTGGGCTTGTGTACTGGACTTTGGTGATAGTTGGATATGGTATCTACAACTGGTTAAGTTCATGTGTAATAACAGTTACCAGGCCAACATAGAGATGACACCTTACGAGGCATTGTATAGTCGTCGGTGTCAATCTTTGTTGTACTGGGATCAGGTAGGTGAGCGGCAGATACTGGGTTCAGAATTGATTCAGCAGGCCTCTGAAAAGGTTGAATTGATTAGGGAGAGAATTAAGGCAGCTCAGAGTCGGCAGAAGAGTTATGCTGATACTCGCCGACAAGAGTTGGAGTTTGAGGTAGGAGATATGATATTTTATTAAGATCGCTTCGATGAAAGGGGTGATGAGGTTCTAAAAGAAGAGGAAGATAAGTCCTCGATATATTGGGCCTTTCGAGATCCTGGAAAGGACAGGTTCAATTGCTTATCGAGTGGCTTTACCCCCAACACTATCCAGAGTCTATAACATGTTCCACGTGTCGATGCTATGGAAGTACATGTCAGATCCTTCCCATGTGCTTAGTTATGAACCTCTAGAGATCAGTGATGCTTTATCATATGAGGAGGTACTAGTACAAATATTAGATCGAAAAGGTCAGCAGTTACGGACTAAGGAAATACCGCTAGTGAAGGTATTGTGGCGGAACCATGCAGTGGAAGAAGCTTAATGGGAGTTAGAAATTGAGATACGACAGAAGTATCCTCAATTGTTCAGAGACGGTTAAGTTAGTCAGGTAAGTGAATGTGTATATGTTGGTGGGTTTAGTAAGTAGATATGACCTTTGGGAGAGTTTTATATGTATATTGTAAGCTCCCAAAGCTTTATGTTGTAACCATGGTATTCCTCCACTATAAGTGAGGGTAGTAATAAACTCGGGCCAGAGCTGCTTTGTGGGTAGTTGCCAACTCTTCTGTAGATCTGTGACGTAAGGTTGAGTGTGCTTTGTATCAATGGGTGAATTTTGAGGACAAAATTATTATAAGAAGGGGAGATTGTAGGGACCAGAATTCGGAAAAATAAATAAAGAAAATAGAAGGGAAATTAAAAAGGATAAAACAACAAAGCTCGTCAACGAGGCTCCATTTCTCGTCGACGAAGTCTCTTTCGTAGCTTGGCGACGAGACGTCAGGGCTTGTTGAAGAGGAGATATCGAGGGATTTTTAAAGATTCTGAAACCTCAGGTTCGTCAATGAGGTCACCATCTCGGCCACGAGTGACCTTCTTCGCCTTATCAACGAGAACTTCGACTCATCGACAATGCTAGCTGGGTCAAACTAGTTATAATAGAAATATCATTTTCTTCCTTGCTAAGTTATCCCATTTTTTTTTCTCTCTCTCTCTAGAACTCAAACCAACCCTCTCTCTCTCTCTCTCTCTCTCTCTCTAGGATTTCATGTCGTCTGTTGCCGGAATCAACAATTTGATATCACTACGTGGATTAGGAGGATAATCTCTACAGTTATAGCAGATCAGAATTTTTTTTTTTTGAGGATTTTTGGGTTTTTCCTAAAAAATCAAGGTAAGAATTTGATTTCATTTTTGGTTCGGTATATATTTAGTAGTCAAGATTTTAGTGAAGTATTTTTTTCGGTTTTTAGGTTTCGGGGATCCCGTGTCGCTATTTTGGAGTGATTCGTTCGTGTTTCAGTTTTTGGGATTGAGGTAAGGGGATTTGTTTACATCAGTATTTTAAGAAAAATAATCCGATAAAAAAATTTTGACTGCTTATTTGCAAAATTTTACCAGGTATAAATGGTGTTTCTTACGATTTCACGATTTTTAAAAAAATAGGGGTTTTGGTATATGAACTCCAAACTTTCCAAAACTACTTTAATTGTTTTAAAACCTAAAGTAGGAGCTGCTTGATACCCATGTTTGCAGTCCAAATGGTATTTTTCAAATTATATACTGTTTATAACAGATTTTTGACGAAACGAGCATGACATATGATATGAAATGGAACATACTGAGCTATATACTAGTAAATGAAATATGAAAACTGAAATTCCATCTTGTTATCTGAAAATGTGGAAAATAGGTTCCGGTTAATCATTGAACTTTATATGTTAAAAAGGGTGAACCGAGAGCGTTTGTGTTGGTTAACACCACTGTATGACAGAAAATTGCATGATTACGATTGTGAAAATTACTGAAATTTCAGAGGTTGTTATGTTTTATTGTAAATTATAATGATTGATTGGGACCACAAGTTGTTACTAAAGGAGTTGAAAGACACTTTGAAGGAGTTGAAAGACACTCCAAGTTGTCTAAAGTTTTAAATAACTTGAGGCGTGGTTCTATTGCTAATTGAGGTACAGTGCAACCACATATGTGAATCAGTGTGGGTATCGAGATAGTTGGTTTGCAGGAGTGTATTGGGCCACTGGTGAAATAATGGACCAGGTGGGCCGGCCAGACTATATCTGTGATGCTTGACAGTGCCTGCACGAACAAGGCTCTGTCAGAGTTATCAATGCATAACCTGTGCCACAGGGTAATTAGGCATATTACTGAAAGTTTCAAAGCTTGTTGTCCTAAATTTTCATATACATGATTTAAAAAACTGAAATGGGCAAAGTCACAGGGTTGAGTATCGTATGGAGGGAATTGTATGGTGTATGGGCCTGTATCCTACCCTAACCTTTGGGACTCTCTCTTGTAATGATGCTGTATTATGTTTATATATCTTGCAAAGTACTGTACTGTGAATGTGATAATGTGCAACTGTTTTTAAATTGGATTAAACTCATGTAGTTATGTGCTGATGTAAAATCTTCCACCTTATTAAGAAGTGTCTCACCCCAATCTTACAACCTTTGTTTTATGTCCTACAAAACATCGGTCTTAGTCTTCAAGAGGGACTTTGGCGTGTAGAGTCTTGTTAGTAGACATAAGTTTTTGTATCGGTACTGGGTTGTTAGCTTGGTTGAATGTAAAGGGGATGTAATACCGTTTATGTTTTAAGCATAGATATTATGTACTGAAAAATACAGATAGAACTCTGGTATATGTTTAATAGAACCCCATAAGAATGTTTATGTTTTTCTCTGTGTATGAATACAAATATGTGTGAGATACGCCCGTTTTTCCTTGTATAGGGCAGGTTGTTTATGTATGTTTATCAGATACATGTATCACCTATGTGTAGTAGCACTCTGGGTTCGTATAAAGGATCAAAGCGTTATAGTTATTGTTTTGTTTAACACAGGTGCCACCCATTCCTTTGTGTTGTCGGGGTATGTTAAAGTGGTTGGGGTAGAGGCACAGTTGTTAGATGTTGAGGGCTCTGTTGCCACGCCGATTAGATCTATTATGAGGTGTAGGAAGATACTTAGAAACTTTCCAGTGTGCATTCAAGCGAAAGTACTTCCAGCTTATCTTGTGATACTAGATATGCAGGGATTTGATGTAATATTGGGTACGGATTTTTTGGCAGCTAATCACGCTAGCATAGACTATTATTAGAAAGAAGTAATTTTTAGACCCCAAAGCGAGCAAGAATATAGATTTGTGGGTGCACATGTGCGTTCCTCGCTTCAGCTAGTGTCAGCTATTCAGGTGAAGAGATTTCTTCTGGGTGGTTGCCAGGGATACGTTGCCTACATAAAAGAGTTGGCAAAAGAAGAACTAAAGCATGTTGACATTCCAGTGGTTATAGAATCGCTAGATGTTTTTCTAGAGAAGTTACCTGGAATACCACCAGATTGGGAGATAGAATTTGCAATGGATTTACTTCTAGGGACAACACCTATATCTAAAGCGCCTTACCAAATGGCTCCAACAGAATTGAAAAGTTAAAAGATTAGTTGCATGAGCTTTTAGATAGAGGTTTTATTAGGCCCAGCGTGTCGCCTTGGGGAGCACTTGTTTTATTTGTGAAGAAGAAAGATGGGACCATGAGGATGTGCATTGATTACGGAGAGATAAACTAATGATGATAAATAATAAGTATCCTCTTCCCAGAATCGATGATCTATTTGATCAATTCTAGGGAACTTAGGTCTATTCCAAGATTGCTCTCCAGTCTAGTTATCACTAGATGAAAGTTAAAGTAGAGGAAGTTTCAAAGAAGACTTTCAAGACCAAGTATGGGCACTACGAATTTCTCGTCATGCCATTTGGTTTGGCAAATGCACCAGCATCGTTTATGGACCTGATGAATCGGGTGTTTCATCAATATTTAGACCAGTTTGTTGTGATTTTTATAGATGATATACTGGTTTATTCGAAGAGCTTTGAGGAGCATGAGCATCATCTGAGGCTGGTACTGCAGATATTGAGGGAAAGAGAAACTGTACACTAAATTTAAGAAATATGAATTTTGGCTGAGGCAAGTCTCCCTTCTAGGGCATGTGATCTTCGGGGATGGTATATCAGTTGACCCAAGCAAAATAGAAGCAGTAGCTGATTGGCCGAGGCCGAGGAATGTTCAGGAGATAAGGAGTTTTCTAGGCTTGACAGGGTATTATCGGCGCTTTGTGGATGATTTTTCCAAACTATCAGGTCCTTTGGCACGACTCATGATAAAGGATGCAAAGTTTGAATGGACTGTTGCATGTGAGCCAAGCTTCCAGGAGTTGAAGCAACGGTTGGTTACTGCCCTAGTGTTAACTATTCCATCGAGAGAGGATGGATTCATTGTATACAGTGATGCGTCCCAGAAGGGACTTGGGTGCATGTTGATCCAGCACGACAGAGTCATCGCCTACACCTCTAGACAATATAAATAATATAAGAAGAACTATCATGTACATGATTTAAAATTAGTTGCAGTGGTTTATGTTTTAAAAATCTGGAGGCATTATCTATATTGCAAGAAATGTGAAATCTTCACGGATCACAAAAGTTTGAAGCATTTCTTTACTCAGAAAAAGTTGAATATGAGGCAAAGAATGTGGTCGGAACTCATTAAAGATTATGATTGCACTATTAGTTACCACCCAGGGAAAGCAAACGTGGTAGCAGATGCTCTGAGCAAGAAATCAATGGGACCAGCACTGGCAGTTATGGAGGTTCAGCATCCGATCCTGATGGATTTGGAGAGACTTGGTGTAGAGTTGGTAGAGAGTAATCCTCAGGCATTTATTTCCAACCTGGTTGTGTAGCCTACGCTATATGAAAAGATTAAAGCCGCTTAGGGAGATGATACAGAATTAGCAGAGGTAATAGCCAGAGTACTAGATGGTCAGGGAGAGGAGTTTAGTATTTCTAATGACGAAGATATGAGGTTTTGTACCAGATTGTGTGTGCATGCAGATGATGATATTAGGAGAATGATTCTAGAGGAGGTTCACAGATCTTTATACACGGTTCGTCCTGACAGTACTAAAATGTTTAGGGATTTGCGAGAGTATTTGTGGTAGAGTGGCATGAAGAGGGAGATTGTTGAATTTGTGCAGCAGTGCTTGACGTCCAGCAAGTTAAGGCTGAGCACCAAAGGCCAGTAGGGTAGTTACAACCACTTTACATCCCTGAGTGGAAGTGGGACCATATATCCATGGACTTCGTCACTGGGCTGCTGTCGGCACCACATGGTCAGAATGCTATCTGGGTAGTTGTTGGTCGGCTAATGAAGACAACTCACTTTCTACCTATTAAAGTTAGCTACTCTATGAACAGATTGGTAGAGATTTACATTTAGAAGATTGTTCGACCCCATGGAGTGCCAGTATCTATAGTCTTGAACTGTGATCCATGCTTTACATCACGGTTTTGGAAGAGCTTGCAAAAGACTTTGGGGTCTTAGTTTGCATTGAGCACCCCTTTTCATCCTTAGACAGATGGTCAGATAGAGAGAACAATTTAGGTACTTAAGGATATGTTGAAAGCGTGTGTATTGGATTTTGGGGGTAGCTAGACCTAGTATTTACCGCTGGTTGAATTTGCCTACAATAATAGCTATCAGACCAGCATTGGCATGGCACCTTATGAGGCACTTTATGGTAGGAGGTGTCATTCTCCTTTATACTGGGATGAGTTAGGTGAGAGGTGAGTTTTGGGGCCAGAAATGGTGCAGCAGGTGTACAATAAAGTCCAACTTATTAGAGATAGGATTAGTGCAACTTAGAGTTGGTAGAAAAGCTACACAGATAATCATCACCAGGAATTGGAATTTGAAGTGGGTGATCACGTATTTTTGAAAATAGCACCACTCAAGGGAGTCATGAGGTTTGGGAGGAAAGGTAAGTTGAGCCCTAGGTTTATTGGCCCATTCAAGATACTTGAGAAGATTGAGTCAGTTGCCTATCGGCTAGCTTTACCACCAGCTTTGTTCAAAATACATGACGTATTTCGTGTTTCTTTGTTAAGGAAATACGTCTCAGATCCTTCCCATGTCATCAATTATGTAGAATTGGAATTTAGTGATGCTCTAACTTATGAGGAAACTCTAGTACAGATCTTAGATAGGAAGGAACAGGAATTGCGCAGTAAGAAAATACCACTAGTAAAAGTCCTGTGGAGGAATCATGCGGTGGAAGAAACTTCTTGGGAGCTTGAGGAGGAAATCAGACCGAAATACCCACACTTATTTAGTGGGGTACAATAGTGATTTGTATAGTTCAAATAATGACAGTTTTAGTTTGTTTAGTACAAAATGATGAATATGTAATTGTAATTTAGAATATAAGATAGGTAGAGTTTTGATTTTGGAAGAATTTTCTTTTATGAGTATATTTGTAATCTCCCAAAACTGCTTATGTAACCATGGTATTCCTCTACCATAAGTGAGGGTTAGCAATAAAATAAGTAGCTATTTTTCTTTTAGGATGATGTACAATATAGATAGTAAATTTCGAGGACAAAATTTTTGAAAGGAGGCGAGAATGTAGAAACCCGAAGAATTATAGTAATTAAATAATAAAAGAAATAGGAGAAAAAGGAATTTTTATAAGAGGGTGCAGCAGGGCCTTGTTGACGAGTGTAGAAGTGCTCGTCGATGAGCAGACTCTTGGGCTCGTCGACAGGGACGTGCATCTCATCGACAAGAACTTACTGAGAGGCCTGTTCTAGGGTCTGAAACTCATCGATGAGGAGATGGTGTTCGTCGATGAGATCCCTTCTTTGTCTTGTCGACGAGTCCATGTGGACAACACACACACACACACACACACACACACACCCTCTCTCTCTCTCTCTCTCTCTCTCTCTCTCATTTTCTCTCTCTAGAAACGAGTTTCTCTACCTTCTCTCTAAGTTTCCAGCTTCGTCTCTCCCCGGTTCGATGATTGAAAGCTACCATAGTGATCCTGAGGAGATTCTCTACAACATAGCCGAAGCGAAATGTTGATTTGAGAAGTTTGGAAACCATCCCAAAATCAGGGTAAGTAGAATATTTGGATATTGTTAGTATTACCAAGTTTATTTGAACCCAGATTTTGTATTATAGGAGAATATACTGAAGTTTTGTGAAGTAAAATTATGGTATTATATTTTCAGGAATAAAGTGTTTTGGGACCTTGTAGGAATGGGTTAAGGACCCCAACATATATCTTTTCAGAAGCCTAGGTAAATAATGAATAGTTTATAATTTTGAAGATGGAAAAATGAAGAATATTTTGGGTATTTAGTTGATCGACAGATATATATATATATATATATATATATATATATATATATAAAATATTTTTAGGGTTATGAAATTATAAATGCCAGAGGTGTAATTTAGAATGTTAGTGGGTGAGCTTAATTACGAGGTAAGGGAAATTTGCTATGTCAGATAAATTAGAATATTATCAATAAATATAGCATAAGTTTGTGGGTGTTTTTTTAGAGCAAATATTATATAGTTCTACAAATTATATCTGATGAGTTATCAACTATTATGTGGCATGATTAATATGAGTACAGTACTGAACCTATACAACTTTTATAGAATTATGATATATAATCATTTACAGAGAAGATTATATAGTATTTATTTCAGAGTTACGGTTATCCAATATTTTTCAAAATTATGTATTTACACAGTTTAACATGGTTTAATAGAAAACATAACATACAGTTTTACAATGAGCATGTTATATGCAAATCTTAGGGCCATAACATTCAGTTATACAGTTTTATAGATAAGTTATTACAGTATATGTTCAAAACAAACAGTACAATTTATACAGAATAATTATTCAGTGTTATGGCTATTACAGTAGAAACAAAACCATGGTAAACAGTAAAAATATATGTATACACTAGAATATTATATATATATATATATATATATATATATATATATATATATATATATATATATATATATATATATATATATAGTATCAAACCCTGATGGACCATTATAGATCAGATAGCAGAGCACGGTACCATAGCTATACAGTGGAGAGAGTGCAACCACCCATCTCAGTTAGAGTGTGCCATTTTATGGTCAATTGTGTCGTTGGAGAGATTGCAGACTCCTTGGTAATCTGATCAAGGTGGAGGGGAGTGATTGCAGTGCTCCCTGGACAGACCTAGGTTGAGGGGCCAATCGTACCTTAGTGGAGCTATAGTTGACTAATCTTGGAGGGCCGACCAGGATTAAGTCCCCTCTTCGGGTTGCACAACCCTATTATGAGAGGATTTAATTCATGAGATCCAATTATCCATCCAGGGACGTTTTCATAGCTATTATATATGTACAGGAAACATCAGAATTATTTATAGTTATTAAAAGTATATTCAAATAGAAAGTTTAGAATCAGATATATTTTAAGAAACACAAGTGTGAGTTACAAGGTATATTACTATTACATGCTAATTTAGATTCAATTAATTACAGTATATGTATATAGTTGAAAGAAAATCATATGCCACACACTAGTAATAACATATTTCGTCTTACTGAGCGTTGTCTCATCCTAGTAATTTAATATTTTTTAGGTGATCCAGTTAGATGGGCAGATCAGACTTGTAGATAGAGGAGAAACTAGTTCTGCCCTGTTTATAGGGTGAGTAGTTTTTGGGTGAGAGGTAATTTTTGTGTAGATCCTAGGGGATCTGGACTTTTAAACTAGAGTGATGTGCATAAGTGGTGAAAATTCTGGTATTGTGTTTATGGTTGCACACTTTATGTTTTCTGCTGCCTAGGTATTATGTTTGTGGGCATCAGAGAATAGGATATATTTACCAGTCAGTATTATGTTTATTATTACTATGAATGGAAAAAAAAATGGCATGAAAAATTGGGTTGTTACAATTTGGTATTAGAGCATAATTTGCTAGGTTATGTAGATTCTAGAGTACAGTATTTCTGGTTATGATTATTAGATAAAAAATGTGTGGCATGAGTGTCGCGACGTCCCGGGCGCGCGTGTGCCCCGGGCAGCGAAATTAAAATCATTTTAATATTTTCATGGAAAAACATGGATATCGGAGTCGCCACTAACCTTTAGTGCGGTTAGAACACATGATTACTACCCCGTTAGGGGAAGAATCAGTCTACATTACCAGAGTTGGGGTCGGGAGTTCGGTTACGCGAGGGGAAGGTACGAGCACCCCCTACGCGCCCGTTCTTACGAACGGTACCTAATTAATTTGAAATTATCCCTAAGTTAATCTAATAAGTCTTTAAATTACTCCTTTTAATGAATTTATAAATACCTATGAAAAATAAATAAATAAATAAATAAATAAATAAATAAATATATACATATATTCCCTCAGAGCTTAAGGGTACGTGAAGCCCAAAGGCTAATACCCCCCGCAATAAAATCATAGGGATAAAAATCAAAAATATTTTAATAAAAATAAATATTCTAGTACATATAAGACCAAATAAAATAAATAAATAAATAAATAAAAATAAAAATAAAAATATTAGTAATAGTAATAATACTAATGCTGATAATAATGATAATATTAATAATAATAGTGATAACAATACTAATGTTAATAACAATAATAGTTAATACCATAATAATAACAATACTAAAAATGATAATAATAAAAATAATAATAATAAATACTAATAGTAATAATAATGATAATATTAATATTAACAATAATAGTAAGTAGTACAATAATAATAATAATAACAATGGTAATAATAATAATAATAATATTAAAATAATAATAAAAGTAATACGCATATTTTAACTAAAAGACATTTACCTTAATATGAACACGCAATCAGTGATACACTTAATACATACGGAAACAATATTACCAAAACTAAGGAAATAATTTACACATCGAATTATGGAAATCAATGTATGATGAGATGGGAACACTATGAATCAAAATGAGGAAACCCTAAAAAATTAGTATGAAACCTAATACGGACACTAAATATAACAAAAATATAAACTTAAATTTTAAAACATATTTTAACCATAACAATTCTGCGATAACAACAATGATTATTAAATAATACGTATAGCCAAAATACAAACATGGATACTAACTAACAAATATTAAAAATCCTATTACAGTAAAAGTTTAACAAGAAAATTCTACAAATATAATCATAAATACTACAAAAGATAGAAACATGAATATCAATTATCAAACATGAATGTTAAATAAATAAGTACAACGATGAAATTAAATAAAAACTATCCTAAATGCACAAACATTGAACACACAACAGTAAACAAAAATAACCCCCAAACATGAAAACCGAATATTTAAAATAACTATAACAATAATAAAAACCTACAACATGAATAAAACATATGACCACGTATTATAACATTAAGGATCCTACAATAATAATAATTCAATAAATACAAAAGGTTAAACTTTAAATATTAAGACAAAATCCAACTATAAAAAACTTCACAACAATAATAATAAAACAATTAACCTATAGAACAAATACAACAAAAAACAAGAAAAAAAAAATTACCATGAACATTAAATAAATAAATAAAAACCTATAAAACGAATGGTACTCATTTAATATATATACAACCTAAGCATGCCACCTGCATTTACAATGAAACCCAAATATTAGAATATGTCAAAACCAAGAAATAAACCAAACTGGAAAGAAAAAGAAAAATAAAGAAAGGAAAAAAAAAAATAAATAAAAATACAGGTGAACGTGTGTGTTTTACTGTGTGTGTGTGTGCAGTGTGTGTGCTGTGTGTGTGTGTGCAGTGTGTGTAGTGTGTGTGTGCTGTGTGTGTGTGTTGCTGTGTGTGTGTGCTGTGTGTGTGCGTTTCTGTGTGTGTGTGCTGTGTGTGTGTGCAGTGTGTGTGTGTGTGCTGTGTGTGTACAGTGTGTGTGTGTGCTGTGTGTGTACAGTGTGTGTGTGCGTTTCTGTGTGTGCTGTGTGTGTGTGTGTTGTTGTGTGTGTGTGTTGTGTGTGTGCGTTTCTGTGTGTGTGTGCTGTGTGTGTGTGTAGTGTGGTACTGGTTGGAGCAAGGGCGGCTACTTGCTGCGGTTTTGCCGGATTGCTGGAGTGTTGCAGCGGTGTGGGCTGGAGATTGCTCTGCTATGATCGCTGGGTTCTGAGGGAGCTCGCCGGAGTTGCAGCAAAGAAGGTGGTCGGAGCAGAGCGTGGAGACGTCCTCGGATTTCTGGTGCTCCGGTTCGTGGACCACCGGCGACGGCGGTAGCGTGGTAACAGATGGGTCTCGGGTCTGCTGTGGAAGATGGAGCTGCTCGGAGCCGTCTGGTGCGTGGGGGAAGACGACGATGGCGTATGGCGGGAGGCGGAGGTGGCAGCACGGTTGAAGGCCGTGCTGGTGTGGTGTTACAACGGCGACGGCGAGTGGGGAGCTACAGAGGGTCTCCGGGGATCCTTCGGGTGGCTGGTCGTGGGAGGTTGAGGGAGAGGATGGAGAGATGGTGAGGTTGGTGATTATGGAGAGAAGAGGAAGGTCCGGGGGGAATCCTGGGTTAGAAGAAGAAGAAGCAAAGAAATTTTTTTTATTTTCTTTGGTCGTGCGCCTGTGCTGTGCGCTGCCCCCCCTAATGGTCTTGGAATATGCCTTTTTAAAGGCATCTCTCCCTAAAACCCTAAAATCCTTTCCTTTTTTTGATTTTCTTTTTTTCTTTTTCTCTTTTTTTTATGCTTTTATTCTTATGGTAATAATGAAAAAGGAAATAATATTAATAATAATAATCATAATAATATCAATATCAATAAGGTAATAATAATAATAATACTACTAAATAGTAAATAGTAATAAATAATTATAGTAAAAATAAAAATAATAAAGATAAAATAATAATAATGATAATAATAAATAAATAACAGTGATAATAATAAATTACTTATAATAATATAGGAAAATAAAATAATAATAATAATAATAATAATAATATATCAAAAATAATAACAATAAAATAAATGGAAAACAAAAATAATTATAGTAAAGTAAAAATAAAATAAAGATAATAAAAGTACTAGTAATAATAATAACAATGAAAAATAATAATAATAATGATAATAAAAATACTAGACAAATAATAGTAAAGTACTAATAATATAGGAAAATAATAAAAATAAAATAAAATAATAATAATAATAATAAGGTAATAATAATAATAATGAAAATAATAAGAGCGGACCCTGTGTTCTATTTGGCTAGGGCAAAAATAGGGTGTCTACAATGAGGAATGTGAAATAATAGTTTTGTACTGGAAATGTAATTTATACCGAAATATACTGATGTGTTTTATACATATGTGAAGATATGAGAAACCCAACTATGTTTTATATAGAAATGATGAAATGTGATACACATATATGTTTTACTAAGAAATGATGAAATGTGATATATAGATATGTTTTATAGAAATGATGAAATGAGATATACAAACATGTTTTACATAGAAATGATGAAATGTGTAATCCGAATATGTTTTATATAGAAATGACGATATATAGACATGTTTGATACAAATATGATGAGAATTATATAGAAATGATGAGAATTATACAGACATGATGAAATGTGGAAATGAGAACCCTGATGGACCAGAGATGTACAGAGAGTATGGTACCATTGCCAGCATATGTAGAGTGTGGCAGTGACAGTTGATTGGGCATGTGAAGAGTAAAGTTACCCTTTGGGGTCCGGACCAGGATTGGGTAGGCCAATTGTACTATAGACGTGTACAATTTTGATCTAACCTGGTAGGCCAACCACGGTTAGGTCCCGCATTCAGCCCGCACAACCCGGATATGTGGGGTGAATATATGACGATGTGACATGAATATCCTCATGATGGTTTCTCATTACAGACACGATAATTGAATGTTACAATATAATGAACAGTCATGAGTTACAGACGCATTGTGCTATATGTTGGTCGATACCCATAGGCTAGAATATGAATATGAGAAATGAAATGAAAGATGAACAACCATGAGTTACTGACATATAGTGTTGTATACTAGTGGATGCTCATGAGCTAGAACTTGAATATGTGAAATGAAAGCTTACAAAACTATGTTTATATATATATATATATATATATATATATATATGTAGATATATATGATTATGAATACATATCTACATGTTTTTCTCAATTGATATAATTATTTAATTAAATGTGTTATGATATACCGAAACTCATGTTACCACACACGTCAATAATTTAATGTTTTTCTCAATTGATATAATTATTTAAATGAATTTGTTATGATATACCGAAACTCATGTTGCCACACATGTCAATAATTTATTCCATCTTATTGAGAGGTGTCTTACCCAGAATTTAAACATTTCAAGAAATCAGGATAGGCAAGTGGAGCGAGCTTCGAGATAGTGGAGATATAGTACCCTAGTATTCAGGGTAAGTGTTTTAGAGTTGGGGATATGTTCTGTATAGCCCTAGAGTATTTTATGGATTTTTGGGGATGTATATGTATATAGGTGGAGGTTATAACACTCTGGTATTGTATATGGGACTCAGACACTTCATGTATTCCGCTGCATGGATAGTATATTTTGATGGATAGATTTCCTAGTACCCCACTTCGAGTCGGGTCATGATGATATATAGTATCAGAGATGTTTGTTAGATGATCGATTATTATTGTTTATTATTGTATTAAAAAAATGGTATAAAAATCGGGGGATGACAGTTTGGTATCAGAGACTAGGTTGTTAGGTTCTGCAAACTTTAGCGTAATACAATACCAGAGTATAGATCTTGATAAGAGTAGGAGATGGGTAGAATGGGATATGAGTCAGTCATTGTTGGAGGATAAGATTGAAGTTTAGGGTTCTATCTTGCATTTTGGAGGCACAAAATTCCATGGTGGTTTTTGTGATTTTTCTAGGGTGACGATTTCAGGAAAGCCATGGTAAACTATCGCTGATTCTTGTTTCTGAGTGGTAAGACTGAATCTTAAATTGGGAAATATGAGGACATTAAGATAAAAGGTTATAGGAGAATATCTTATGGATCTTAGTCAAACAAGTGTATTAGTCATGTTATGATGATAGAATTCTAAGACAGTTTTGTTCCATTTTCAGGAGGGACCCTAAAAGTAGTAATGCACATACTGGAGATGATGATGCAGGGCCTTCTAATTTGGGTAGTGGAGATTCTAATGCAGTGCTACATAGTGTCACCTAGCAAGTGATGACATAGATGGCCAGGAATTCTAGGGAACAGGGCTGCACGATTGAGCAGTTCACACGTATGAATCACCTATCATTCTCTGTAGGGGCTGACCCATTTTTGGGTGAGGACTAAGTCCAAGAGATTGAGGAGACGTTGGAAGTTCTCCCTTATACCGATGAGTAGAAAATCCTATTTTCTACCTTTAAGTTGACTAGAGAAGCTAAACGTTGGTGGAGATCAACAAGATTACTGGAGGAGTAGAGGCCTATGCCTATAGCCATGACCTGGAGCCACTTTAAAGAATTATTCTTCGAGTGGTATTTCCCTATTACCACCAGAAATGCAAAAGTAGCGAAATTCTTGAATTGGACCTAGGGACACATGACGATTCAACAGTATGCCGCTAGATTCATCGAGTTGTCCCGTTTTGCCCATACATGGTGCCAGACGAGGAAATTTGAAAGCAACCTGAGGCAGGGTATGTATGAGCAGGTAGTGGCTTTTCAGGTTTAGACTAGTAGATAAAAACACAGTAATAGAGACCAATCTACAGAGAGGTGTTGGGGCATAGAGCCAGAGGAAGAGGCCCATGCCTCCCAATTTTTAGGCAGGTACCAGCCAAGGGCCTTGGAGGAGGCATGGTCATAGAGGAGGTTAGAGATAGGGGATGGGAGACCGAGCTGTATAGGGCAGACCATTGCACCCTCTTTGTCTTAGGTACCACAGGAGACATCTAGGAGAATGCCGAGTTAGAGACGTGATTTGTTATCAATGCAGTCAACTTGGTCATATAGCACAAGACCGTCATGCACATATGGGTAATGCGCCTGCTCTTAGACCATACTGAGGAAAAAACTAGGCACCTCGAGGCGGTCAGAAGAGGAATACTGCCCCAGCTCGTGTAGAGACCCAAGAAAATTAAATAATAAAAGAAAAGGGGAAAAAGTGATTTTTGGCTGGAAAATGAGAAAATTGATGACGATTTTTTAGAGGATCCAAAAAATCGGCGATGATTTTGGTATTTACCACGGAGCGATAACGGGTAAACGGTTAAAACTGGGCAGGTTAAATGAAAAATCAGCAATGATTTTCTGAGAGCTGGAGAAACTGGTGACGATTTTCTCTGCAGTGGGCATATAAGGGGAAACCGAGAGCCATTTTATTTTCATGAAATCAAAATCTCCTCTCTCTCTCTCTCTCTCTCTCTCTCTCACGCAACCCACGAACCCTCTCTCTTTCTTTCTTCGATTCTAGCCTCATTTAAGCCTGGATTGATGATCAGGAACCACCATGGGGTTCTTGGGAAGATTCACTGTAATGTACGCGGAGCAGATTTTCAAGTTGGGGTTCCGAGGCACCATCCGAAAACCAGGGTTAGTGGTGTATTTTAGGGTTCCTAAGTTAATTTGGAGTATATGAAATGTAGGAAGTGTTATATGGAAGTTATTTTGGGAGTTGTATTGAATAATTTGGGAAAAATGTGTATTACAGGTTTTTGGGCTACAAACGCTGAAGTGTGTAAAAAATTGGGTGTTTAGTGGAATCTTAGTAAGTCAGGTAAGGAGAATTAATTATTACAATTGATTTGAAAAATGCTGGATGAGTTATTGTGTGAAAAATGAATTATGTTATTTTACCTGAAATTTATAATGATATAAATATTAGATTAAAACTTGTGTGGCATATGATTTATATTGAAATGTGTACATGAAAATATGATTACTGAATTGATGAAATGAATTGTGAAAGTTGTAATGAGATTATTGAAAATATGAATTGAGATATGAGATTTGAAATGGGGGAAAATGTTGAAAGTGAAATGTACTGAAAAAAGAACATCTTCTGAGAAACGATGAATATGTGATAAAGAAAGGTTTTATTGAGAAATGTTAATTTCATGAAATGAAATATTTCTGAGAAATGATGAATATGTGATAAAGAAAGGTTTTATTGAGAAATGTTAATTTCATGAAATGAAATATGTATATGTATTTATGAGATGAAATGAGTTGTGAATACTGAAAATGTGAATATGTGAAATGAAAATATTACAATGTTATTTCTGCAATATGAAAATGAGAAATGTGAATATGAGAAGTATGATTATGGGAAATATGAATATGTGAAATGTGAATATTGCACCGTTAATTTTGCAATATGAATATTAAATTGTGAGAAATGAAATATGAAATTCCGAAAGGGGAATATAGTCATGTGATTGATGAAATGCCAATACCATATAATGATTGTTGGTATGTGGCAGTCATAACCCTGATGGATGGATATAGAAACCCTAATAATGGGTTGTGATATTGAGAGCATGATACCATTGCTAATGGTGTTAGTACAACCACACGGACTCATGAAGCGTGTGGCGTGACAGTCGACTGAGTTGTATAGTAGAGTTATTGTGCCCCCTGAGTCTAGATCAAGGCTTTTGGCCGGTCAATTGTACTACAGATACGAGATATGTGATGATATTTGACATAATCAGATCGGCCAACCATGGTTAGGTCCATCCTTCGAGCCACAAAACCTTGACCATGGGGGGATGCGTGGCATAGAATATGGAGTGAGACCTCGACCATGGGGTGAAGCATGACGTAACGGATATCCTCAAGGTCTTCATGAGTACAGACACAGATGTATTGGTTATGGTGACACTCATGAGCTAGATATTGAAATGAAAATGAAAAGGAAATGGAAATGAAAATGAAAATGAAAAGGAAATGGAAATGGAAAT
Organism: Malania oleifera; assembly: GCF_029873635.1. Lineage (NCBI taxonomy): Eukaryota > Viridiplantae > Streptophyta > Magnoliopsida > Santalales > Ximeniaceae > Malania > Malania oleifera. The sequence goes on along the minus strand of NC_080417.1, from coordinate 22,026,879 downwards.
GAAAATGAAAATGGAAACGAAATGAGAATGGTAATGAGAATGAAAATGTAAAAAGAAATAGTGTGAGTTAATAAATAAATAAAGCGAAGTAAAACACACCGCCTGAGGGCTTATTGAGTCAGGCGAGTGCTCTGATAAGTATCAGTTGTAGCTGAACTCGAGTTAATCAGGCTAAGCTGCAAATGATATTAGGGCAGAGGGAAGCTGCTTGTATGGGCGGGTAAGCTTCCTTATTCTCAGGAACTTCGTCGGTAAACTTGGGATACGAATGAATGATTTTGGAAATGGAAATAAAAGCTTATGAAAGCTTGTGTTGTATATCTATATGATTATGATTATGGGATTTGTATATTTTCTCAGAAGATATTATTATTGAAACGAATATGTATTATTATATAATGAATCTCATATTGCCACACATTGTAGATAATTTATTTTGTCTTACTAAGATGTATCTCATCCAATCATTTAAATATTTTAGGAAATCGAGCTAGACCCGGTGATAGAGCTCCAAGATAGAGGGGATTTTGTGCTAGGGAGGTTTGATTCCCCTAGAGTTTCTATGGTTGATTTTTATATATATGGATGGTAGTACTCTGGTATGTGTATTCACTGTGGTATATATGTATATATATTTTAAATGACTTCTATTGTCAGGGTTGTGTTTGAGTATGATTGTATACCCGGTACCCACTTTCTGGTCGGGTAATGTATTTTGGTATTAGTGGTTGTCGTGGCCGATATGTGGTGCATGTATTAATTATATAGAAAAAAAATGGTATGAAAAATTGGGGCGTCACAATTTGGTATCAAAGCCTAGGTTTGTTAGGTTTTGCAGACTTTAGTTAATAGTGAAATACAATACTAGAGTATAGGAATGTATGTTGATGAGATATGAGTCTGTTGTTGTTAAAGAATGAGATTAGAATTTAGGGTTTTTTCTTGCGACCTGGAAGCATGAGTTCCGTGGTATTTTCTATATTTTTCTTGGGGTGACGACTTCTGGAAAACCATATATACTATCGTCGGATCGTGTTTCTGAGTGGTAGGATTGAATCTTAAATAGGGATTGATAAATGTTTGTAGCAGCATAATTTGTGGATTTTAGTATGTTGGGTGTGAGTGAGATATGATAATAGAGTTCTAAAATGGTTTTATACCCTTTGTGAGATGGATCCATGGAGTAGTAGTGCACAGGATGGAGGTGATAATGCAAGGCCTTCTAGTATAGGCGGAGGAGACCCAGATGCTGTACTACGTAGCGTCACCCAGCAGGTGATGGCAAAGATGGCTAGAGGTTCAAGGGAGCGAAGCTGCACGATTGAGTAGTTCATGCAGATGAGACCCCCATCATTTTTCTAGAGGAGCTGACCCACTTGTGGCTGAGAATTGGGTCCAGGATATGGAGGACATGCTAGCAGTTCTTCCATGTACAAACGAGTAGAAAGTTTTATTTGCGACATTTAAATTGACTAGGGAGGCCAAACACTGGTAAAGATCAGCGAAATTGTAGGAGGAGCAGAGACTGGATCTTGTAGTGGTGGCGTGGAGCCACTTCAAGGAGATCTTTTTCGAGAGATATATTTCCGCTACTGTTAGGAGTGTGAAGGCGGCAGAGTTTCTGCATCTGAAGCAGGGACCATTGACAGTACAGTAGCATGCGACGAGATTTATTGAACTGTCTCGGTTTGCTCCATATTTGGTACCAGATGAAGAGAGAAAGGTGAGGAAGTTTGAGGAGGGTCTGAGGCAGAGTCTATTTGAGCAGGTTATAGGATTTCAGGCTCAGATATTTGCAAAGGTAGTAGACAAAGCTGCAGTGATTGAGGATGACCTTCAAAGAGGCACTGCAACACAGGGGAAGAGGCCCGCACCTTTAGATGTTCAGGCAGGGTCCAGTCGAGGGCCTTGGAAGAGGTAGGATAGTAGAGGTGGACAAAGATAGATAGTGAGAGATCGGGTTGTATAGGGTGGTCAGATGCCCCCTCCTTGTCCTATATACTACAGGAGACACCTAGGAGAATGCCAAGTTAGAGAGGTGATATGTTATCGGTGTTATCAGTCCGGGCATATGGCGAGGGATTATTGAGCATCGCCAGTTGCCACACCTGTTCCTAGACCATATCAGGGAGGTCATCAAACCCCTCGAGGTGGACAACAGAGGAATATTGCCCCAGCATAAGTCTACCCGCTGATACCGGGGGATGTTGAGGTAGTAGGGGATGTGATGACAGGCATAATTTCAATTCTGTCATTTACAACTACTGCTTTATTTGATTCAGGGGCTACTCATTCTTTTATCTCCCGAGAGTTTGTTAAATTTTATGGGATAGAAACACAGTAGTTAGGTGTCAGTTTGTCAGTGGCTACGCCAATAGGGGCTGTGGGGATATGTGGTAAAGTACTTAGTAACTGTCCAGTGTGCATTCAAGGGAGATCTTTATTAGCTAATTTGGTAGTCTTAAATATGCATGGATTTCAAGTGATATTAGGTATGGATTGGCTAGTTGCTTACTATGCCAATATAGATTGTCATCAGAGGGAGGTAGTGTTCAGACATTCAAAAACTTGACTCACTCGAAAAATGAGCAGCTCGAAAGCTATCCCAAGTATAGGAGTTACGTCGTGTAATATTAAGCCTAAGGGCTAGATCGTCTCCTCAGGGAATGCGTTTTAATCTCAGATTTTATGTTCCTCCAATCAAAAATAAAAATGCACTGAACTCAGTTTAGATTCGGGATCTCAAGTTTGTTCAATTTCACTTTTAACGAATTAAATAACACGTAAATTGAAATCCTAAACCAACATGTATTGAACTAACAAACACTAATGGAAACCTTAACCTATTCAAGGAAACATCGAAGCACGCATTAATTAAGGATAGTAACCTAGAACATGGAATTAAAACACGCAGGAACGGGAACCTAATCAAACACACACACACGCGGAATAAAAATCAAATCTTTAACATGAACTAAAAATTACAAATCAAAATCACAATTTAAACGTAGACTAAAAGCTGAACTTTTAATACGAGCCAAGAACTCGAACCGAAGGAACAAAACACAAACAAAGATCTAAATTTAATGAAACACAATAACACCTTTCTCCTTTTTTTTTTTTTATATTTAAGAACTAGAATGGACATCACCAAATTAAGGTACTAAATCGAGCTTTACTGATCCTAACACATACTCAATTAAAAGAAAAAGAAAATAAGTAATAAATACTATAAGAATAATAAAAAAGCCTAAATAAATATCCCAATGAAAATTCATACTTTAATAAAAAGTCTAAACAACAATCAAAGTCTAAAATAAACTTCAAACCAATTTAATTCAATGCTCAACAATTAATACTAATAAAATAATCATAAAGAAAAGTTGAGAGAGAGAGAGAGAGAGAGAGAGAGAGAGAGAGAGAGAGAGAGAGAGAGAGAGAGAGAGAGAGAGAGAGAGAGAGAGAACAATTAAAAAACAGAGCTTGAGGGTCTTCGGCTGTGTTGCAGCGTGGAGGTAGCCTCGTGGGTGACTGCTGTTATGCATGGGAATTTCGGGCAACTGCTGGAGAGGAGCTCGGGATTGCTGGAGCTGATTTTCTACTGGTCTGTCTTGGGTTGTATTGCAGAGGGCCTTGGCTATGGTGGCTGGAGAGGGCCTCGGGTGGAGGAGCTGTACAGCAGGGGGCTAGAGTTGCTGCTGGTGACCGAAGGGACTGCTGCTGCTGCTGCTGCTATAGAGTGGAGTAGCTGCTGTGTGTGGAGAGAGGGGCTGCTATTGAGAAACAGGGGAAAGGATAAGAGCATAGGGGAGAAGAAAAGCAAGAGAAACAGCAAGACAGGAAGAAGGAACAGCAGAAGAGAAGCTGCGAGAGAGTGAATAGAGAAAAGCTAAGGGAAAGAGAAGGAACAAGAGGAAGAAGAAGAAGAAGAAGGAGAAGAAGAGGGGAGAAGAGTGGTGTGCAGGGCACGGCTAGGAAAAAGGAGAAGAGAATAATAAATAGAGATTGGGGAAGAAATCCCTAGACCTGGATAGGAGACCCGACCCATTTAGAGGACCCGAATTATTATATTTTTTTGTTCTCTGTTCATTGCAAATTCTGCTCTTCTGGAGCCCATATCTCACAAAACTCAAAACACAAAAGTTGTAGATTATCCTTTCTTGTTTCTCTATAAATTTGAATCGTCTCAATCGGAGCTTGGACGGAAAAGTTATGCATAAAATATGAACAGATATCGATTTTGGTTCCCGGGAATTTTCCTCCGACAAAAAATTACCAAAACTTCAAAAATAGTGCAATAAAGTTCAAGAATGATGATTTTGGCACTTTATTAAAATATTGGATAATTTTGGACATTTAATTAAAAATATAAACAGTAAAGCCCGGGTTAAGATGCCCATTACGCAGTTTCGGCGCGTAATCACTAGGGGAATAGGAGTACAGGTTTGTGGGATCTTGTGTGCGTACCCTACCACAGTTATTATCCCCCATTCAGGCGAGGCGTTTGTTGCTAGAGGGTTGTCAGGGTTATATGGCTTGTGTAAAGGTGGTATTAGAAGGAGAATTGAGGATTGAGGATATCTTGATAGTGAGGGATTTTCTTGATGTTTTCCCTACAATTTGTTGGGACTACCTCCTGATCGTGAGGTAGAGTTTTCTGTTGATCTTGTATTGGGGACAGCGCCGATTTCAAAAGCGCTATACAGAATGGCACCCTCAGAATTAAAAAGAATTGAAGGACCAGTTGTAGGAATTGTTAGATAGGGGATTTATTGACCCAGCGTGTCGCCCTGGGGAGTTTCGGTATTATTTGTGAAAATGAAAATGGGTCAATGAGAATGTGCATCGACTACCGTGAAATTACTAAAGTGACTATTAAAAATAAGTACTTGCTTCCTCGCATTGATGATTTGTTTGATTAGCTAAAAGGGACACAGGTTTTCTCGAAGAAAGATTTACAGTCCGGGTATCATTAGGTAAAGGTCAGAGTAGAGAATGTTTCAAAGATAGCATTTAGGACCCGATATAGCCATTACAAATCCTTAGTTATTCTATTTGGTTTGACAAATGCTCCTGCAGTGTTTATCGGGTATTCCACCAGTATTTAGATCAGTTTGTGGTGGTATTCGTTAATGAGATACTGGTGTATTCAAAGAGCCCAGAGGAGCATGAGGAACATCTAAAGATAGTACTTCAGGTATTGAGGGAAAGGAAACTATTTGAGAAATTCAAGAAGTGCGACCGAAGAATGTGTAGGAAATCAGAAGTTTCCTAGGAATTGCTGGATACTACCGCAGGTTTGTTGATGACTTTTCTAAATTGTAAGTCCATTGACTAGATTGACTTGGAAAGGGGTGAAATTTGAGTGGTCTGATGATTGTGAGAAGAGCTTCCAGGAGTTGAAGCAGTGGCTTATTATTGTACCGGTGTTGACAATTCCTTCAGGTAAAGAGGGTTTCGTGATTTACAGTGATGCATCTCATGAAGGGCTTGATTGTGTTCTTATGCACTAGGGTTGAGTTATAGCATATGCCTCATGACAGTTGAAAGAATATGAGAAGAATTACCCTACCCATGATCTTGAATTAGCAGTAGTGGTGTATGCACTAAAGATTTGGAGACATTATCTTTATGGGGACAGGTGTGAAATTTTTATTGATGACAAGAGTTTGAAATACATTTTCACGCAGAAAGAATTTAACGTGAGGCATAGAAGATGGTTGGAATTGATAAAAGAATACGACTGCACCATCAGTTACCACCCGGGAAAGGCTAATATGGTGGCTGATGCCTTGAGCCGGAAGTCCGAGGGTGCATCAGTATCTACAGTGGAGATCTAGCATTCGATTCAGATCGATCTGGAGAGACTAGGGATAGAACTCGTAGAGGGTAATCATCAAACATTTATTGCCAACCTGGTGTTGCAATCTACTATATATGAAAGAATTAAAGTAGCACAGAGGAGTGATACAGAGCTGGTAGAGTTGATAAAGAAAGTATAGGATGGTTTGGAGGAGGATTTTAGTATCTCAGATGATGAGGCCTTGAGATTCCGTTCTAGGTTATGTGTACCTGCCGATCTTGAATTTAAGAAAGTGATTTTGGAAGAAGCCCACCGATCCTTGTATACGGTACATTCTGGTAGCACTAAAATGTACAGGGATCTTCGAGAATCTTTTTGGTGGAGCGAAATGAAAAGAGAGATTGCTAAATTTGTAGCAAAGTGTTTGACATGCTAGCAAGTGAAAGCTGAACATCAGAGACCGGCAGGGTCATTGCAGCCGGTGTATATTCTTGAGTGGAAGTGGGAGCATATAGCGATGGATTTTGTCACTAGGTTACTTCTGGAGCTTCATGGACAGGACGCCATTTGGATAGTAGTAGATCTACTTACGAAGACTGCCCACTTCCTGCCTATCAGAGTTAACTACTACTTAAACCGATTGGCAGAGTTATATATTCAGGAGATAGTGAGAATGCATGGCGTGCCAGTATCCATAGTTTCAGATTGAGACCCACGGTTCACATCCTATTTTTGGAGGTGTTTACAGAAGACCAATGGTTCTCAGTTATAGTTTAGCATAGTATTTCATCCTCAGACAGATGGACAAAGAGAGAGAATGATACAGATATTGGAGGATATGTTATGTGCATGCGTGTTGGATTTTGGAGGCAATTGAATACGGTTTATTCCATTGGTAGAGTTTGCTTATAATAACAGCTATCAGGCTAGTATTGGAATGACACCATTTGAGGCATTGTATGGTAGAAGATGTCGATCCCTATTGTACTGGGATGAGATTGGGGAGAGACAGATATTGGGGCTAGAGCTGATACAACAGACTCATGATAAAGTCAGATTCATCAGAAATAGGATTAGAATAGCGCAGAGTCGGTAGAAGAGTTATGTAGATACTCGCCAATGAGGGTTAGATTTTGACGTTGGAGATCTTGTATTTTTTAGGGTGGCACCGTTAAAAGGAGTTATAAGATTTAGGAGGAAGGGTAAACTGAGCCCTAGGTATATTAGACCATTCTAGATTCTTGGAAGAGTGGGTCCAGTTGCTTATAGGTTGGCATTACTGCTAGTTTTATTGAGAATTCACGACGTATTTCATGTTTCTATGTTGAGGAAATACATCCCAAATCCCTCCCATGTGATTAGATATGAGGCACTAGAGATCAGTGATGCTTTGCCTTATGAAGAGGCTCCAATGCAGATTTTGGATTAGAAAGAACATAAGCTGTGTACGAAAAGCATACCATTGGTAAAAGTTCTGTGGCGTAACCATGAAGTAGAGGAAGCTTCTTGGGAATTAGAGGAGCAGATGCGCTAGAGATACCCACATCTGTTCAGTGGGAACAAGGGTTAAGTTATGTGTTTTGAATAATGTATAGTATAGGTAGTATTTTGGTTTTAATGGTTTTGGGGAGAATTTTCTTTCAATGGTTGTAATCTCTTAGAACCCCCTATGTAACCACAGTATTCTTCCGCCATAAGTGAGGGTAATTAATAAAAATGGTGGTGTTTTCTTTAAGAATGGAAATGTGGAGGATGGCAAATTTTGAGGACGAAATTTTATGAGGAGGGGAGAATGTAGAGACTCGGGAAAATAAAATAATAAAAGAAAAGGGGAAAAAGTGATTTTTGGCCGGGAAAGGAGAAAATCGGCGACGATTTTCTGGAAGAGCTAGAAAATTGACGACGATTTTGGTATTTACCGCTGAGCGGTAACGGGTAAATGGTTAAAACTCGGCCGGTTAAATGGAAAATCGGCGACGATTTTCTGAGAGTTGGAGAAAATTGGTGACGATTTTCTTTGTAGTGGGTGTATAAGAGGAAACCGAGAGCCATTTTATTTTCATGAAATCAAAATCTCCTCTCTCTCTCTCTCTCTCTCTCTCTCTCTCTCTCTCATGCAACCCACGAACCCTCTCTCTTTCTTTATTCGATTCCGACCTCATTTAAGCCCTGATTGATGATCAAGAACCACCTCAGAGTTCCTGGGAAAATTCTCTATAACGTACGCAGAGCAGATTTTCAAGTTAGGGTTCCAGGTTACCATCCGAAAACCAAGGTAAGTGGTGTATTTTAGGGTTCCTAAGTTAATTTGGAGTATATGAAATGTAGGAAGTGTTATATGGAAGTTATTCTAGGAGTTACGCTGAATAATTTGGGAAAAATGTGTATTGCAAGTTTTTGGGCTACGAACGCCGAAGGGGGTAGAAAATTGGGTGTTTAGTGGAATCTCAGTAAGTCAGGTAAGGGGAATAAAATTATTACAATTAATTTGAAAAATACTGGATGAGTTATTATGTGAAAATGGAATTATATTATTTTACCTAAAATTTATTATGATATAAATATCAGATGAAAACTTGTGTGGCATATGATTTATATTGAAATGTGTACATGGAAATGTGATTACTGAATTGTTGAAATGAATTGAGAAAGTTGTAATGAGATTATTGAAAATATGAATTGAGATATGAGATTTGAAATGGGGGAAAATGTTGAAAGTGAAATGTACTGAAAAATGAACTTCTTCTGAGAAATGATGAATATGTGATATAGAAAGGTTTTATTAAGAAATGTGAATTTCATAAAATGAAATATGTATATGTATTTATGAGATGAAATGAGTTATGAATACTGAAAATGTGAATATGAGAAATATGATTATGGGAAATGTGAATATATGAAATGAAAATATTGTAATGTTAATTCTGTAATATGAAAATGAGAAATGTGAATATGAGAAGTATGATTATGGGAAATGTGAATATGTGAAATGTGAATATTGCATCGTTAATTCTGCAATATGAATATTAAATTATGAGAAATGAAATGTAAAATTCTGAAAGGGGAATATAGACATGTGATTGATGAAATGCCAATACCATATAATGATTGCTGGTATGTGGCAGTGATAACCCTAATGGATGGATATGGAAACCCTAATAATGGGTTGTGATATTAAGAGTACAGTACTGTTGCTAGTGGTGTTAGTGCAACCACACGAACTCGTGGAGCGCGTGTTATGGCAGTTGAATGAGCTGTATAGTAAAGTTGTTGTCCCCCCTGAGTCCGGATCATGGCTTTTGGCCAGTCAGTCGTACTACTTATGCGAGATATGTGATGATATTTGACCTAACCAGGTCGGCCAACTACGGTTAGGTCAAGCCTTTGGGCCGCACAACCTTGACCATGTGGGGATGCATGTCGTATAACATGGAGTGAGACCTCGACCATGGGGTGAAGCATGGCGTAGCAGATATCCTCAGAGCAGTCATGAGTACATACACGGATGTATTGGTTATGGTGACACTCATGAACTAGATATGAAAATGAAAATGAAAAGAAATTGGAAATGGAAATGAAAATGAAAAGGAAACGGAAATGAAAATGAGAATGGAAACGAAATGAGAATGGTAACGAGAATGAAAATTTGAAAAGAAATAGTGTGAGTTAATAAATAAATAAAGCGACGTAAAACACACAGCCTGATGGCTTACCGAGTAAGGTAAGTGCTCTAATAACTATCAACTGTAGCTGAACTCGAGTTAATCGGGCTAGGCTGCAAACAATATTAGGGCAGATGGAAGCTACTTGTATGGGCGGGTAAACTTCCTTATTCTTAGGAACTTCATCGGTAAACTTGGGATACAAATGAATGATTTTGGAAATGGAAGTAAAAGCTTATGAAAGCTTGTGTTGTATATCTATATGATTATAATTATGTGATTGGTATATTTCCTCAGAAGATATTGTTATTGAAACGAATATGTGTTATTATATAATGAATCTCATATTGCCACACATTGTAGATAATTTATTCCGTCTTACTAAGATGTGTCTCACCCAATCATTTAACTATTTCAGGAAACCGAGCTAGACTCGATGATAGAGCTCCAAGATAGAGGGGAGTCGATACCTTGAGTAGTCGGGGTGAGTATTTTGTGCTAGGGAGGTTTGATTCCCCTAGAGTTTTTGTGGTTGATTTTTATATATATGGATGGTAGTACTCTGGTATGTGTATTCGCTGTAGTATATATGTACATATATTTGAAATGACTTCGACTGTTAGGGTTGTGTTTGAGTATGATTGTATACTCGGTACCCACTTTCGGGTTGGGTTATGTATTATGGTATCAGTGGTTGACGTAGCCGATATGTGGTCTATGTATTAATTATATGGAAAAAAATGGTAAAAATTAAGGCATCACAATGCGGGTCTATGCTCTAACACTAGGAGACGTTGAGGCGGCAGGCATTATAGTGATAGGTTTTATTTCAATTTAGTCATATAAAGCTATTTTTTTGTTTGATTCAGGGGAGACTCACTCTTTCATAGCCCAGGAGTTTATCAAGATTTGTGGAATAGAAACTCAACCATTAGATGTCAGTTTATCAGTGACTATGCCAACCGGGACTGTAGTGTTATGTAGGAAGGTACTCGGAGACTGTCCAATCTGTATTTAGGGGAGGTCTTTTCCAGCTAATTTGGTAGTCCAAGATATGCATGGTTTCGAGGTAATTCTAGGGATGGACTGGCTAGCTACCAACTATGCCAGTATTGACTGCTATCAGAAGGAGGTATTATTCAGGCCTTGAGGAGAACAAGAGTATATATTTGTGGGGACATGCATGCGCATCCCACCACAGATATTATCAGCCATTCAGGCGAGGAAGTTGCTATTGGAGGGATGCCAGGGATACCTGGCCTGTGTAAAGAAAGCGTCGAAAGGGGAACTAAAGTTGAAAGATATCTCGATAATGAGAGATTTTCCTGATGTGTTTTCGGGAGATTTTTTGGGACTGGCTCCTGATCGTGAGGTAGAGTTTGCTATTGACTTGTCTTCGGGAACAATGTCGATTTCTAAAGCGCCGTATAGAATGGCTCCAACGGAATTAAAAGAGTTGAAAGGACATGAAAAGTAAGGTGTAGTCCCAAGAGGGGGGGGGGTGAATTGGATTTTAAAATTTTCTTTTAATTCCTTTTAAGATTCCTTAAACTTATTTTATTTCTTTTAACCAATTCTTGACTTGTTTGTTTAATTTTTTAATCACACAAGAACTTAGTTTCCTTTATCCAATCAACAACACAATTAAACAACCAATCAATTAAGCACAATCTCCAAACCAAACAACCAATTTATTTGCCAAGTATAAGTTAACTGCAGAACTATTAGACTGATGAAAGATTTTGCACTCTTTGGAATATAAACACAATCCACTCAATATAAAACTTTAAACCATTCAATCACAATATAGCTTTTGTTGTCAGCCCTGAGTATATAAATTTGATTCAAGCCCTGTAGTGAATGATAATTTGTGTTTGCTGATGTAAAACCTTGTATTAATTGATTTTCTTAATATCATGTGCAATATAAAATCCAACACAAAATTCAAACTCTTCCCAATATTCAAAATGCAAATAAACTCTCAGTTAATTTATTTTTGGGTGTTTAACCAAGTAACGTACTCTCATATGGTTTCCGCAAAGAATGGTTTAACCAACGTACTCCCTTTCAGTTTCCGTAATCCCAAATCTAAATTTAACTTTAAGTTTACTTGATTTCCAAATATATATAGTATATATATGATGTCCAATTAAACCATCCACGCAATTTAAATATGCTAAAAATAAAGAGTAAGGGAAAGAGAGAGTGAGATCGGCATTTTTATGAGGTTCGGCTTATACCCAGCCTACGTCCTCGCCTTTGGTAAACCACCAAAGGATTCACTAAATCTGTTCCTTTAACAGGCGAACAAACCTTTACAACACTCCTTGGTTAAGGCTAGAGTCTACCTTCTCCAAACAATGTACCCTCGTTCGGTCACTCCTTCAAATAGGCTAAAGCCCGCCTCTCTAAGTAATATCCCCTTGCTTAGCCAACAATCCAAACGACCCTTGGAACGTCAAAGAATTACAAGAAACAAGATATAATCTGCATACAAATATACTCTCACAAAGAGCAAGTTAGTACAATTTCAGTAATATATACTTCAATGTAGAAATATCAATATGAAATAGAATGAAGCTCAAGTTTAGAATTCACCAATATCCTTCTTAGATAAGGATTAGTAGTAGGAATTTAGAGAAGGAAGGATCATCACTTCATAATATCTCAGTAAAAGAGTTTTGCAATGAGTGAACAAGAGAACTTTGTAAGAACATGAGTGCTTTCAGCTTCTTAAATGGATTTTTCAATTCATATATAGTATATTTTGATTTGCAAAACCATGTATTTATAAGCATTCAAAAGGGTTTTATTGTTGCCCAAGTTTACTTGGAGTATTTCCCAAGTTTTTAGAAAATTTTGAGCCCAAGCAACTAATATTTAAAAAGTAAAATTTTTGAAAAATATGCCCGTTAACAGTGTTTAGACGTCTGAACTTTCGAGTTCAGTCGTCTGAGGGGGTTCTGCCTCTTTAGAAACATTTCAGCAAAAACTTCAGATGATTTAACTTAATCTTCAGTCAAATGAAGATATTTTTCAGACGACTGAGGTCAAGGGTCAGACGACCAAAGTGTCCGGTTCAGTCTTCTGACATTCCACCGTGAACAGTGTTCAGTTGGCTAACAGCTTCGATCCCACTTCATTATTTTAGTCATAAATTTTTGTATACAGCTCTAAATTAGGTGTTCTTAGTGTCAAACGAAAGATAAGAAAAAATATTATAACTTTCATGTTGAATACTTTTTAAAATAAGGAGTTTTTGATAGAGAAAAGTGCATCTCAATGCGGATGTATGAAAAATGACAGCAATTGGGAGATCCTCTTTTTGGTGTTTTTCATTCCAAAAATGATTCTAACCTTTTTGAAACAATTTTTGACCTTATACAAATATTTTCCAAGTATGTTAAAAGTTATTTAGGTCCAAGAAGTTAACTGAAGAGTTTCATAATATTTCAAACGATATTTAAACATTAAAGTACTTACATAAAGACTTCTAAAATTTTTCACATTCTTGGTTCTTGAGTCTTCATGCTTTGTCTTTCTTTGAGCTCTTTCTCTTTGCTTTTCTTTTGCTCTTTTGACTTCTAACTTTTCTTTGGCTTATCATCCATGTCCTCATTTTCTTTAAACTTTAAAATATCATCTTTAAATCCATGCTTTGACTCTTTTAAGCTTTATTTGTTCCTTGTGAGCACTTTGACCTTGCTTTCTCATATATGAGCCCTGAGACAACATTACTCACAAAAATACGTTAAATTCCACTTGTTTGTTAGCATCAAAATAAGATGACAAGATTTTAAGTCTTGTAAGGCCGACAGGACTGCTATAGGAATTGTTAGATAAATGGTTTATCAGGCCTAGCGTGTCACCTTAGGGAGCGCTGGTATTGTTTGTGAAAAGAAAGATGGGTCGATGAGAATGTGAATCAACTACAGAGAAATCAATAAAGTGACCTTTAAGAATAAATACCCGCTTCCCTGTATTGATGATTTGTTTGACCAGTTTTAGAGGACACAGACTTTCTCCAAGATTGATCTACGATCCGGGTACCATCAAATAAAGGTCAATGCAGCAGATGTTCCAAAGATAGCGTTTCGAACTTGATATAGCCATTATGAGTTTCTGGTTATGCCATTCGGACTGACGAATGCTCTTGCTGTATTCATGGACATGATGAACAAGGTCTTCCATCAATACCTGGATGAGTTTGTTGTGATTTTTATTGATGAAATTCTGGTATATTCAAGGAGCCTCAAGTAGCATGAGGACCATTTGAGAGTAGTTCTTCAGATGTTGAGAGAAAGAAGGTTGTATGCCAAATTCGAGAAGTGTGAGTTCTAGTAGGAACAAGTCACATTCCTTGGGCACATGGTATCTAGTGACGGTATTTCTATTGACTTGAGTAAGATAGAGGTGGTAGTTGATTGGATGAGACCAAAGAATGTCCACGAGGTCAAAAGTTTCTTGAGATTGTCAGGATATTATCACCGATTCGCAGAAGGTTTTTCTATGTTATCAGGCCCTCTGACAAAGTTGACCAGGAAGGGTGTAAGATATGAATGGATAGATGAATGTGAACAAAGTTTTCAGGAATTGAAATAGTGACTTGTCACTGCTCTGGTTCCGACCACCCCATCAGGAGATGGTGATTTTTTGATTTACAATTATGCGTCTAGGAGAGGGCTTGGGTGCGTCTTGATGTAACGAGGGAAGGTTATTGCATATGCTTCTAGACAGGTTAAGGAATACAAGAAGAATTACTTAAATCACCATTTGGAATTAGCAGCAATAGTTTTCGGGTTGAAAATTTGGAGGCACTATCTGTATGGGGGTAGGTACGAGATCTTCACAGACCACAAAAGCCTTAAGTACTTTTTTTTATGCAGAAGAAATTAAATATGAGACAAAGAAGATGACTTGAGCTGATTAAAGATTATGACTGTACCATCAGTTACCACCCAGGGAAAGCTAATGTGGTAGTTGATGCACTGAGTCGTAAGTCAGGAAGTGCATCAGTATCAGCAATGGAAATTCAACAATAGATCAGGATGGATTTAGAAATATTGGGTGTGCAATTAGTAGAGGGAGATCACCAGGAACTCATTGCTAATCTGGTAATCCAACCCACCTTGTAGGAAAGGATTAAGGCCGTTCAGCTGAAAGATGCGGGGTTGGTGAAAATTGTGGATAAAGTGCGGAGTGGATTGAGGATAGATTTTAATATCTCAAATGATGGAGTGTTGAGATTCTGTACCAGACTATGCGTACCCACCGATGCTGAGATTAAAAGAACCATTCTGGAGGACGCGCATCGATCCCTTCATACAGTGCACCTAGGAAGTACTAAGATGTACAGGGATTTACAAGTCTTTTTGTTGGGGCAATATGAAGAAAGAAATTGCTATATATGTGGAGCAGTGTTTGACATGTCAACAGGTGAAAGCTGAGTATTAGAGACTGGCGGGAACATTGCAACCACTTCACATCCCCGAATGTGTCATGCCCCGAACCCGCCAAGTGGGGCCCAGGGTGTAATATGATCCAATCAGCTGTGTCTGATACTATAACCTCAATCACACAGTGAAAAAATAAATAAACATCCTCAATGATATGCTAGAGTTCTATATAAACATTCTAAAAAAACAAAAAAAAGAAATTTCCCAACATCCAGTGTCCATATATACATCTCAGAAAACTAAAAACATAAACCCAAAAATACATCCAAGATCTATACCTTCTCACAAAAATGCTATGCCAACAAACCTAGCCCCAAGCTTGCTAAGCTCAATCATGCGGAGGTTCTGAAAAAGATGAATTGTATAATGGGTGAGACACATTTCAGTAAGATGATAAAGATTAATACCAATGTATGGCTATCATGAGTTTAGTGTACATAAAATATCATCAGTTGTTAATTAACCACAGTTATAAAACCATTCTCAGACCATACACACACACACACACACAAAAAATTATTTATAAGAGAAAGTTCCTGAGGATAGGGGAGATTAGACACCCATATATGTAGCTCCCATCAGCTATAATATGTTATGCAACTTGGTATGGCTACAACTAATACCTATCAGGACACTCGCCTTTCTCAGCAAGCCGTCGGGCGAAGAGTTTACTTCGCCCCAAATACATATAATACTACTATATTTAATACATTTAATACTTTGTTACTTTACTCCGTATGCTTTTATCTCTGTAAAACTCAAATCTTCATAATCTCTGTTTTCACATGCTCTGTTCTCCTATGACATACTGGATCGGTGCAAAACTGCAAGTGTACAATATCGTATGGTTGCCACGTATCAAATAACTTCTAGGAAACCGATTTCACCTAGTTTCTCACTATGCTTTACTCATCTAGCTAATTTGACTTCGTTTTCTTTGTTTGTTAGCAAATCTCCAAATTTTTCAAAAGCCTCTTTCGATAATCAATCAAAACTTATTCTTGATTATTATTTAACATAAAAAAATACAAATTAATAACGCAAAAACGCAATAAGACCCTCATTTTTTTTAACGCTATGTAAGTTCATTCGAGTCTTTTGATTTCTATATTCACCTACGCTGAATTATCCAAGATCTATCCTATAATTCCCCCTTTCGGTAGAAAATCACAAGACCAACATCATCTAATTAATAGCCAGTTAATTAAAAGCATTAAGCGCAGAATAACTCAGGCAAACATTAAAGAAAACTACTTCAGATTAGCATCAAAAAGTAAGCATAGTTTAAAACTGGGCTACATCATTTTCCTAGAATACAAAAATTAGTTCATGCCGAAAATTAGATCAAACATAAACGGTTTTACCATGCTTTCTTTTATTTGGAGAGTAGAAGACAAAACAACACCCATAGCACTGTCGTCGCGCGGCGCGAACACTTTGAGCACCGCTATACTTCGCCGCTTACCGGTTCCCAAAAAGATCTTAACTTTTCAACGTACCGCCAACCACCCTTGTTGTTCGTTTGTTGTGTTTCTTCTACGACTTCTGCTTGTATCTTCTTTTCAATCCTGCGCAGCCCACTAAAAGAAAGCCACAAGAAAGATTCCCCTTTTGAAGTCAAAAGAAAGCTCCCAAAATAAAATTTCTAGCCCCCCTGTTCGGCCTCCTCCTGTGTTTGTGCCGCCTCCTATGTGTGCTCCTCTTTCCAAAAGAATAGTCCCTAAAAATAATCCTCCAACTCGCCTGCCTCCCTTAAGAGAAAACCCCCCCAAAAGATTTTCTTTCAACCCAATTTTCCTTCTTTTTCTTTTGTACCTCACGCCCTCAGCGAAAAAAATTCCTCTCTGCCTGTGTAAGGTGCGGCCTCCGCAAGAAGCCCTAGAATAATCCTCCTTTCTTTGACTTTTCCAAATCCTTTCCTTTCTTCTCTTTCTTTTCTCTTTTCTTTCTTTTTCTTTGTGTTTCCTCTGTATGTCTCCAGCGAATGCCCACCAAGAGGACTCGGCTACATGGCCAGATCAAATCACCTTTCATTTTTTATTTTTTTAATTTATTTTTCTTTAATTTTCTTTTCTTGTTTCTTTCCTTTTTTTTTTTTCAACCCACAATCCCTATTTTGACCCTCCCACAACCAGTAACACTCAAAGATCAAAACACTAAAATTGTAGAGAATTTCTTCAACTTTCCACAACATTTTTAATTATCTCGATCGGAGCTCGGATGAGAAAGTTATGCCCAGATTACGAAGTAATGCCGAAATAGTCCATGAAAACAACGTATGATAACTTTACACCTGATTTCGACTTTGATGCAACCAGTATTTCTCAAAATACAAAACATGAAAGTTGTAGAGGGTTCTCTTATTTTTTTTATATCATTTTGAATCATCTGAATTGGATGTCGGATGAGAGAGTTACACATAAATTACAAAGTAGTATCGAAAACGACCTGTCTTTGCGTGCATGGCTCGGCTTCCGAAAATTATCCTTTAAATGTTCATGAAAATCCTAAATGCTCACGGTCTTGATTTGGACTCTGCTTCATGCACACAGCAACTCTACATGCTCACGACTCGTGCACATTCTAATTTCAAATTTAATGTCAAAAAACTATCCTGCAATAATAAAACACGAGTATCCATAACTGTTCGGCAACAAATAGGGTAATTATCTTAAAATTATCGGGTGAGCTCAATGATTAAAATATTAGACAAAATAGGGCATTTAATTAAAATTATGATCTTTAATGTATGAATTTAAATGCATAATTACGCAACTTTGGCGCATAATCAATACTCTATTATCACATGTCACATCCTCTATCTTCATATATTCTGTATTCACATACATTTTCTGTATTTACATGCACTGTTCTATTATACTTTGGTTAAATCTACAAATATAAATTTAGAACTCATTGCCAAATGGATAAAAATCGAAATGCTTCCCCCTATGACGGGTTGTGCAGCCCATAGGTTGGACTCAACCCTAGTCGGCCCACTAGAGTTAAATCAATTCCCAACTCTTCAGTCAGTTAGTCTGATTGGCTTTCCCATGCTAGTCTAGACTCTAGGGGGAACTCTACCCTTCACAACTCAATCAACTATTCAATACCAACACTCTCTTTAAGACGTGTGGTTGCACTAAGCTCTTCATGACTCTCACAATGGTACCATGCATATTATGGTCCACCGGAGTTCTCAAACCATATATTGCAATTTAACATTAATATTCTACTCTGATTAAACAATTCTAAATACAATATAATCCTGACGCATTTCAGCATTTCAACATATTATACATATTTCATAACTTAACACAGTATTTTCATTTTTTATCATGCCACACGATTTGAATAATACACATATTTATAGAATTATTGAAATAATAAGTTAATCTATGTTCATTATCTACTTAACTGAATATATAGGTTAAATTATCTCCACAATTTATCTAATACTCAAAATAAGCGTTAGTAAAAAAAACTGAGATAATTAACTCTACTCACCTTGACCAATTTTAGAAAATGTAAAAAAAATCCAACTAATCATTTCAACCAATCAAATTATCCAGAGAATTCATTACTTAAATCATGTAGCCTTTTTCTTTACTTAAATCGGTTCATTTTTGAAAATAATAGCTATTAACACAACCTTAGGCTCAAAACCCTCAGTTTAAATGGTTGACTTTCAAAACTTGCATGATAATCATATACATACACATATAATTTCCATTTTAATGTAGAATTTACAAAACAACTGACTTAATCTATTCCTCTTACCTAGTTTCCTGAAGCTACGCTAGCAAGGTTTCCAAAATTGTGCTTACGACACTCACACGAACCCTGAATTTATAAATCCTAGTTTAATCAACTCAACTCTAGGTAAAATACTATTTTAACATTTCCTAAACCCACAAACTCCAAATAAATGATTAAACTCCCAAAAACATCAAATTTGCTTAATTCCCTAAATCTTATCCTAACCTTGGAGTGGTGCCTAGAAAACCTAGTTCAAAAATCTACTCCGCTAGACTTGTAGAGAAACACTCCTAGATCATTGTAGTGATTTCCGATCGTTGATTTGACTTATGGATGAAGGAGAAATCTAGAGAGAGAGTGGAGAGCGTGAGGAGTGAGAAGGAAATGACTCATGGTTGCTTGCCAACTCCAAAGGTTGTAGAATTTGAAATTTCATTTCCAATTGAAATCTTTAATGTCATTTTCAATGCCCACCACTAATTTAACATAATAATATATTCATTTCCAATTGAAATTTCATTTCTAATTGAAATCTTCAATGCCCTCCACTAACTTAACATAATAATAATATTATTTTATATTAACACTATATATATATATATATATATATATGTATATATATATATATATGTATTTAATTAAACCAATTTAATAGTACTTAATTAATTAATTACTAATATTTTTTTCCCGGGTCACAACAGAAGTGGGAGCATATTTTTATTAATTTTGTCACAGGATTACTGCCAGCACTTCATGGACAGGACGTCACCTGGTAGTCGTTGACCGATTGATGAAAATTGCTCATTTTTTATCAATTAGAGTTAACTACTCCATGAGTAGATTGATGGAGTTGTACGTACAAGAGATAGTTAGCCTGCATGTTGTACCAATGTCCATTGTATCAGACCAAGAACTGCAACTCACATATCAATTTTGGAAGAGTTTGCAAGGAGTCTTGAGTCCTCAACTGATATTCAGTATAATATTTCATCCTCAGACCAATGGACAGACAGAGAGGACTATCCAAATATTAGAAGATATGCTTCGGACTTGTGTGTTAGATTTTGGAGGCAACTGAATTTAGTACTTGCCACTGGTGGAGCTTGCTTATAATAATAGCTATCAGGCTAAAATTGAAATGACATTGGATGAAACATTATACGCCAAAGGTACCCATAGTTATTTAACGAGGGCCAACGTTAGTCAGGTAACCGTGGCGGTTTAGTCGATTGCTTGGTTAGTCTATATATAGACTTGCTTAGTATTAGTTAGCAAATTTCGAGAACGAAATTCTTATAAGTGGAGAACGTAACACCCTAGAAAATTATATGCGTGGAAGTGTAAAAAATTAATAATAATAATTAATAATGTAACATTCTAGAAAATTATATGCATGGAAGTGTTAAAAAAATAAAAATAAAAATATTAATTATTAATTAAATATTATTAAACTGAATTAATTAAATAAATAATATAATATGATATATATATATATATATATATATGTATATAAGGATAAAAGTATAGGTATATATATAATATTAATATAATATAATAAAGTAAAGTATATATATGGTTCTGAATATTCAGGAACCAAATTGAATTTGGTTTATTATTAATGTTCAGGAACCAAATTGAATTTCGTTTATTATTATTATTATTTTACAATTCGATGCATATAATTTTCTAGGGTGTTACAATATGAAACGACAGGGAATGGCTGATTAAATCACATAAAGGGCATTAAATTAACGGATCGAAATGACAATCAAAATGAAATTTTATTTTTGCATAGCTTGAATTAATACCACCATACATGATTGTTATGATGCTCTACTAGAGTATGAATGGAATCTAGACTTTTAGAGAAATTGAACTTACATTGTGAAAGATCAAACTCGAATCAAGTACAAAACAATCCACATGATTAGATCTTGCCTGTGCGTATGGACCACATTGAGTAACATATTTTAGGCAATTGCAAAGTTGGTCTTTTCACACTTTGATAACAAAGTTGATCCTCTAGCCATACAAAATCATAAAAGCTAACAAGGGCTCGACCCCCACTTTTCTATCATGCTTGGCCAAAATAGTATCAGCATTTTTTGCATGGTTAAGTATCATGGCATAAAAGGGGATTTAAATATGAATTTTTATTTTTTAAAATTTCAAAATTCTAATCTACACCACCCATTAATTTAAACTAGACACAACCGACCTTCTCCGTAATTTTTTCTTTAAAAAAAAAAAAAAAATCAAAAATTAAACCCAAAAGCTAACAATGGTACACTATAAAACTAATGGAACTCGTACTGTACAAATACATCGACAGTACGTGTGTACTGGGCAGGAATTAGCCAAAGCCGGAAAGGAGAATCTATATTGGGATGCAAGTGGGCTATTGGGTTATGGTGTGTGGAAGGAAGGAGGGAGGGAGTAAGCTGTAAGCAGTTGGGCAGGCGTGGGTCAAATGCAGCGCTGGGAATGTTTGACGTTGCTGGGTTTGCCCTACTTTGGGAAGCTGTAAAGCTGTGGTGATACCGGCGCCTGGTGGAAAGTGGAAATCAGAAACCAACTTGAAACAGGAATGTTCGCAGATCCCTCTCAGTGCCATAGAGAGGCTCGGCCACTTGCGTGCTTCGTCTTACGCAATTCCTCTTCCATTATGACGCTATATATGTTGGATGGGCATACGACACTAGTAGCTCGAACTACGTTATCTCTTTCCCAAGGCACTCGTCACCTCTGCAGGGGACCATCGCCCCCACAGTATTAGGCGCGGGCCTCTCTCTGCCGTCCATTCCGCTGTGCTATTAATTAGCTCATTTTGTAAGTTTGTGAATAGAATTGGAGAAAAAATAATATTAAATTTATCTCTTAATTTTATTATACTTTTCATTACATCCTTTTTGTTTTATTCGCTCCAGTTCACGAATACGATTAATGTGTTTTTCTTGGTTTATTCATTGAGTTTGCCTTCTATCTCATTTATATTGCGGGTTTACAAGCTATAAGCTAATTTAGTAGTTTTCATCAATCATCCAAACACCACCTCTAGATCAGGGGTGTGCAAATGGTTGGTTCGGCTAAATTATGTTAATTAATCGAATTAACTAAAATTTTTGGTTAACAATAGTATCTAACCGAACCGACTGAATTAGGTATTGTAATCGAACCAACTTTTTGAGTAATTTGGTTCGCTGAATTTGACCGAAATAATTTAAAAATAATTATAAAACTAAAATATGATCGTAAATTTTAAAATTAACTATAAAATTAATGTTTATCCTTTCTTGGAGAATGACATTGATTTGATAAATAAATTAAGAAAATTGAACAATAATATAACATATAATATATCGCTTATATTTAATATTACTAATTTATATTTAATTTTTAATTAATTAGTAATTTGGGTACTTTGATTAATCGAATTAAAATTTTTCATACCCAAATCGATAATCGAATATCCAAAATTATCCAAATTTATAACCAAACTGACCGAACTCAGTCGTTTAATTTGATTAAATCTGAATTATGCTCATCCCCTACTCTAGACCTACAATTTAAGGGACCGTTTGGTATTATTGTCAAAAATTAGGAAAATGAAAACAAATAATCAGAAGCGGAAAGTAAAAAATTGAAACTAGCAACCTATTTGGTTAACATTTATAAAACTAATATAAATTAAAGACTTAATTTTTTTTTAAAAAAAAAATCTCATTTTCATCTTTAAATCAAAGTATTATAAAAATATGATTAAAATAATAAAATTGTAAATAATAAACATTTAAAAGTTTCTATAATAAAAAAATTTATTATAATTATTTTACTTAATTACTCTTATTTCAAATTTTACTTTACAATAAAAATTTTATTGGACATGAAAATTGAAAAATAGTAGAATTATTTTGTAATTGACTTTATTTTTTTTTAATTTATGTATATTTTTCCTTTAATTATATTTAAATTCATATGATCATTTAATTTTAATTTTAATTTAAAAGTGTATAAAATGAATAATTTAATCCAAAAAAATATTTTTGGATATTAAAATTTTTGAAAACATATTAGTAAAACAATTGAATAAGCGGGTACAAAAATTATCAAAAAACCAAAAAACCGGATTGAAATCACAAGCGGTTTGTCACGACCCGAAAATTCTGCTATAATTTTTTTTTTTTTTTAATATGCTTTGTTTGCTCTGATACCAAACTGTGATGCCATGTGCAATAGTCCATACACAATACCTGTATAAAATACACTATAGTATCCTGTGATGCCCAAAGTGGCACCAGGTACAACAGTTCTCAAACATATCATTCTACACAGTGGAAACATGTATATATGTATATACATCTAACTATAATACCAGAGTTCTAATCTTTAACATAGTTTTACATAAATCTCAAAAATAACCATCCATAATCCATCGTGAAGATCCACAAATTACTATCTTATACACCATGGTATCCCATCACTACTTACCCTGAACAATACTTTCAACCTCTGCCCTTGAGAGCCCTAAGCCTAGTTACCTGGGTTTCCTAAAATGATAGAAATTATAGGAGTGAGACACCTCTCAGTAAGAAGGAATAGATTATTGCCAGTGTGTGACACTATGAGTTTTAGTGTTCCAAAATACAACCATTATCTACCTTTCCTTTCACTATGAAATCATGTAAAACTATATACACACATGCAAATATATTTCGAAATACCTTCCTTTCACATCATACTTTATATAAGATAATACCTTTGTATAAGTAAATGTGCATATATGCATAGAACAACTGTCCTGGATGGATAAACAACAACGTTATGTATTAACCTCGCATGATCCAGGTTGTGCGGCCCGTAGGCTGGACCTAACTATGGTTAGACTAACCAAACTAAGTCAACTGTATCTATATCTGTATATCTAACTATGAGTACGATTGGCCTACCTAATTGGTCTGGACTCCAGGAGTAACTCTACACTTCAATGACACAATTGATTATATACCACCAACACTCTATCTAAGAAGTGTGGCTGCACTAGTATATGTGAAGTTATGGTACCGTGCTTAGTTATGGTCCATTAGGGTTCTTAAATCATATAATGCGATTTCTAAAACAATATAATATCATGATTTCATTCACAACTCAGTATAAATTGTCATACTATAAATCTGTATAAAATCATTAAAATACTGTAATTATGTATAAAATACTATCATACTGTAGTTCTATATAAAATGATATCATTCTGTAATTCTGTATCAAATGTTGTACTGTAGTTCTATATAGAACACTGTCATTCTGTAATTCTGTATCAAATGCTACATGATTGGGTTGTGCAGCTCGTAGGCGGGACCTAACAATGATTGACCTACCATGATAAACCAAAGTTGACTCATCTGTAAGTACGATTGGCCTGCCCAACCTGGTCCGGAGTGCAAGGGGGGCAGACTACTACACTGGGCTCAATCAAATATTCATACACCGACACTCTATCTGAGACATGTGGTGGCACTAATATGAATTGATAGCAACGATATCGTGCTCCGAAACTAAACTAAGTCATCCGGGTTCTACTAACATATAGTACATTTAATAAATAACTGTAATATAACTATTTCATCGTTATGTGTAAAATCTGTCATAGTAGTGTTTCTGAATAAACTGTTATAAATATATCTAATCACGACATCTGGTCCAATTGAATTATTACGGCATCTGGGCCGGTTGAAATATTATGGCATTGAGGCCAGCTGAATTATCACAGCATCTGGGCCGACTGAATTATCACTACATTTGGGACGGTTGAATTATCACAATATATTGAAAATATCATAAGTTTTTTACTGTTTATAGATTTTTTAAAAATTCATTATAAAAACATGCTTGTTCTATGTAATCATAAAATAATCTGACATGCTAATATTTGTAATAAAGTATTTATACTCATGCCACACAAATTTGGATTCAAAATTCCGAATCTTAGTAAAACAAGAACAATATTTAAATGTAGGAAATCATACCTAATCTCCCTTCTTTATATAATACATTCTTAACGTTCAGATTCTACTTTCTCTCACAATGATTAGATTGTATAATCCGAACCAACAGTCGCTTGCAAGTTCAAAGCTCGTTAGCATGCAATCTCCCTTCTGCGATGAACCTCTCACAACATTTGGCTTGCTTTGCAATTTGCAAAGAGAAGAAAGAGAAAGACATAAAATATCAGAGCAAAATACGTTACTCCAAGTAGCATTTTTTTTAGCCGACACGCGTCAATCGCCTGAGCTCTTCTAGATTAAAAGATACTACTGGACCATTGAGCACCTTTTATTTAAAAAATGATGAATGATTTAATGTGTTTTTAGGATGTATCAAATCAGAAAATACTCTCGAACTTTTTAAAAATATTTTTAAATAAATTAAAACTAAATAGGAAAAAACTAATCGGTTAAGGTTCAAGTTTCTCAACAACTTGGGTATTGAAGACAAGTGGCATTGACTGTGACCAGAAATGGACAGCTGGTATTGAAAAGGTTAAAAAGACACTTCGAAAATTGCCGCGTCAGTGTATCGTATGGATGTATGTGCAGCAGCGGTGCCAATCCAATCATGAGAGATGTGAGCTAGCGCTGACTTGGATTGAGAAAGAAACGCTGTATATTTATAATTGTATATTGATAAAAGTATTACTTGTCAGCCTCTCTCTCTCTCTCTCTCTCTCTCTCTCTCATTATATATATATCTTGTCAATCATTGTCATTTTGCCATTTTTGTTCTAATTATTTTACCTCTTTAATTTTCATATTTAGATTTTCACCTATCTATATTTCCTAAATTATTAAAAATTTAAATAATTATGTTTCTGAGCATAAATTTCTCACTCTCTCTCTCTCTCTCTCTCTCTCTCTCTCTCTCTCTCTCTCTCTCTCTCTCTCTCATTATATATATATTGTAGTGACCCGAAGAATGATATTATTTAAATAATAAGAGGGAGGAAAATGGATCAGTAATAGAAGGAGGCAGTAGACTTCGTCGACGAACGATATTACATTTTGGAGAATATAATAATTTCAAGGAATTGTCACGAAATTTGTCGACGAATATAGGGTTTCGTCGATGAGAAACTACCGAACGAAGAATGAGCTGCTCTGAATTTTGTCGACGAATATAAGGTTTCGTCAACGAATTTAATGAAATACTCATCGACTAGGTGACGTATCTCGTTGACGAATTTGGCCCTATAAATAGTTAAAAATCGGATTTTTATCCATTTTCAACGCCGTTCTCTCTCTCTCTCTCTCTCTCTCTCTCTCTCTCTCTCTCTCCTCTCTTTCTCTCTCTCTATGTCCCTCTCTCACTTCTCTCTTCGTTTCCAGGCCTATTCCTCGCCGGATCGAAGATTTGAAGCAACCATGACGTTCCTGACGGAGTTCTCTTCAAATTTGTTAGGACAGATCGTCAGTGAGATCGAGTTGGAATTCATCCCAAATTCAAGGTAAGACCTTTTAGTCCATTTTTGGCTTTCTGACAGTTATAGAAAATGATGTAAGCGAAAAAATACTAATATTTTGTTCTGACAAATGTTGTTTTCAGGGTGTTATGTCGGAGGCCCTGCGGGTGTTAGGCTAGTAGACCATAGGAGTTTCTAGTAATTTGGTAAGGGAAATATGCTATGCTAGGTATTTTAAAAATATTATACAATTTATCAAATTATGAAAAATTATGTATTAAAGTATGGTGTGACTTGAGATTATGAGTATAATACGGAGATATATATTTTACGACTTTTAGTATTATGATTTTCCAAAGATATTTTACCATGATTATACGAATTTCTAGTACTATGATTATACGAATTTCAGTATTAAGATTATGCAGTTTCAGTGTTATGATTATACAGTTCTCAGTATTATGACGTATGAATTACAGTACAGTTTATGCAGTATCATGATTATTACGGTTATTTCAGAATCATGGTAATTCAGATAGTGATATATAGATATATATTATATCATATCAAACCCTGTTGGACTATGCAGTTACAGAGTACGGTACCGTTGTTACAGATATTATGTTATGTTATGAGTGCAATCACCTATTTAGATAATACGTGGTAGTAGGTCGATCACCTAGGCCCTTGACGTGGACAGACTTCCCATCAGATATGGGTTGAGGTGGGCAGATCAGACCGATGGAGTATAATGATTTATTCCTAATTGGCCAGCCAGGGTAAATCCCGCCTACGAACCGCACAACCCTGTCATGAGGGGTTAAACATGACACACAATTATCTATAGAGAATATTTTCAGTTACTATTACGTACATACAGATTTATAGAAATAGGGAACATATTTATGTACTCTAGAAATATTTTGAATAGTAACCTACGATACTATTATGTTAAGCAACATGGAAAGGGGGTGAATTTTATTACTATTACTATATTTACATATTCAATTATACATGATTATATGAAACAGATTTTCATGATATTGTAACTCATTTGCCACACACTAGTAATAGCATATTTTGTCTTACTGAGCGTTGGTTCATCCCAGTGTTGAATCATTTTTCAGGTGATCCAAGTAAGCGAGCAGACCAGACTCGCAGATAGAGGGGCTTCTGTACTGCCCTATCAGTAGATAGAGGGTATGTTTGTAGAGGATTTTTGTATATCCTAGCATAGTTGAGGGTATTTTGGGAAATAGATATATGTGTATATTTTAGGAATCATGTTAGCACTCTAGTATTGTATTGTATATGACTATGTATGGTTATGTTTATTTAATGTCTGCTTCTTGCTGCCTAGGTTAATGTTTGGGTTTACCCTCAGTATGGTATCAGAGTATGTTAAATATTATGGTATATATATAAACTAGTTTATTTAGCAGGTCGTTACATATATATCTTGTCAATCATTGTCATTTTGCCATTTTTGTTCTAATTATTTTACCTCTTTAATTTTCATATTTAGATTTTCACCTATCTATATTTCCTAAATTATTAAAAATTTTAATTAATTATATTTCTGAGCATAAATTTTTTATTTTAAATTTAAATTTTTATAATGTTAAATAAAATTAAATAAAATTTTATATTATATTTATTTAAATTCATACAAATCTAAATCCAAATTCTTTTCCAAACACAAAGTTAGAATTTTTATTTTTAAGAATATAAGTAATTATAATAAAAATTTAGTAATTTGCATAAAAAGTATGTTGCTGCCATAAAATAAGTGATAATTTTTTTTCCAATAAATTCACAATAAGAAATAAAAAAATAAATAATTATTTCAAAATTTTACCACTTGAATGTGTTGTCTATATATGTGTGTGTGTGTGTATTTATATGTATATGTGTTTGTAGGCAAGATTACAAGATAAAAAATATATAATTTTTAATAAATCCATTAAAAAAAGATTTTGTAATTAAAACCCACATTCTCATTTAGGAAAATCAAACTCTAAACATATTTGTAGAATTTGGATTAAAAAAAATTGGACACGCATATAGACGATAAATATCTTAAAAACACATATGATCGTGCTTGCAATATATGAATCTCTAGTGTTGAAAATTAAATAACAAAAATTGTCAAGTTTAAGAAATATATAATTAAGTATAATATATGGATCTTCATTAGGTTCAAATATTAGGAGAGTAAAAGAAAGTATGAGATGGAAGATGAACTACCTTTCACTATATTGTACAAATCCAATACGACCCTTTTTAGTGTTAAAATCTTATATATTAACATAGTTTATTATATGAAATTCAAATTATATTGACTATCGGACCTTTTGAACGATTAAAATAAAGGACATGATCATATTTAGTATTGGACTTTATGTATCAACAAAATTATGTTGGTGTGATCCTTAGGAATAGAGTACAATTTTTTTTTTTTTTATCCTTATCTTAATGTCATTGTAATTTTTCAACAGAGAAAAAGGAGAGAGGTTAGTCCATCTGCCACACACAATCTCAATCTTTCTGCATATCGTAGGAAGCAATGCTCGATGTTAACTTCTATTACAAGCTAGTAAGTTACCAAATGATTAAACTCCAAATCACTACAAAAAATAAGGTTATTAGTGGAGGATCAAATCCGTCACTAATAATCACAAAACCGTCACTAATAGTATTAGTGACGGTTTTATAAGTATTAGTAACGATTTTGAATTAATTGTCATACCTGCGGCTACTAATAATTATTAGTGATGAATTTTAAAAGCGTCACTAATAATAGAGTATTAGTGACAGATTATAATCGTCACTAAAACCCTAATACTGTCACTATAAATTCTACATTGGCTTGACTCAAAATCGTCACTAATAGTAGAGTATTAGTGACAAATTTCAAAACCGTCACTAATAGTAGAGTATTAGTGACAAATTTCAAAACCGTCACTAATAGTAGAATATTAGTGACGAATTTCAAAATCGTCACTAATAGTAAAGTATCAGCGATAAATTTCAAAATCGTCACTAACAATTATCCATTTTTTAAGTATTAGTGATAGTTTCAAAGCCGTCACTAATAGTATAGTATTAGTGACAAATTCCAAAACCGTTACTAATAATAAAGTATTAGTGACGAATCTCAAAACTGTCACTAATAGTAAAGTATTAGTGATAAATTCCAAAACTGTCACAAATAGTAGAATATTAGTAACGAATTTCAAAAGTTTCACTAAAACTACGTTTTTAAAATTCGTTACTAATACTCTACTATTAGTGATGGTTTTGAAACCTTCACTAATACTTAAAAAATGGACAATTATTAGTGACGGTTTCAAAATTGTCACTAATAATTTAAATTTAATAACTTTTTTTAATCATTAATTTCTATAAAAATTTGTAGTTACATTTTCGTATACATAACATTAAACTATAATTACTAAAAAATTCAGAAATTATTCAAAATTCAAATTCAATTAAAATACAGAAATTCCATTTGTTCATATTACAAAAAAAAAATTCAAAATTCAAATTCAAAATCAAATACAATATATAAATTCAAATTAAAATACAGAAATTTCATATGTTCAATTAACAGAAAAATACAAAAAAATAATAAAAAATTGCATTCGACTGTAGTGCATGACATCGTGCTAATATTGTGACAGCCGCAAACCCAATAAATTAAGAATTATATAAAAAAATTAGTATATAATTTTTAAACATATATGTATACATACTATAAGTATCAATGATTTGATAGCAAAATAATTGAACATTTGGAGATAGTTAAAAAAAGTAATACAATTTTAAATAGTTAAGTTTTATTAGTTTAGAAAAATTTTAGCCACATTTTGTCTGTAAATAAGACATTCTCCATAGAGATATGCTCCAAGCCTGTGTGTTTACAATAAACAATTCACAATAATCCAACTAGTAATGAATTTTATGACTGCACAAGAGTTTCATATAATATGCATTAAATAATGTAATGTGTTTATGCATCCTAAAAACAATCTATATCAAAATATAGTTTTATGAAAAAATAAAATGTGATATTCATGGTTTACATGACTTCCTTATGACTCAAAAGCAACTATAATAATCAAATAATGCAAATGAGTGCATGATTGATAGAATTTTCACTTAACACATGCAAAAGTAAATTTATAGATGAAGTTCAAAATTCATTTGAACTTCACTCATCTTTTCAAAAATGTTTTAACATTCAGCGCCCTATAATCATTCTCACAAATATGGTATATGGCTTTAATTATTTATGAAAAAATTTAACAAATTTTCGACAGTATGCCGTTTATAAATAGAACATTTCCCAAACCTGCAAGTCACAAAAACATGCAATTCATAAGATTTTTGCATCATACAGATACTCAATGTGCTCAAGACAGCCTTAGGACTCAAAAATAAAGACAATGATATGCATGAAATTCCATAAGATAACGTTTTCCAAAATTATAGAAGTTTAGGAAAATTTTGACAGTATTTCGTCTGTAAATATGACACTTTTCATAAAGATATACTCCAAACCTAGATGTTTACAATAAACAATTCACAATAATCCAACCAGTAATGAATTTAATGAGTGCACAAAAGTTTCATATTAGCAGACAATGAAAAAAACACATAGCATACAACTAAGGATGTTGCATAGCCTAACTGAGAGGAAGAGTTTCCCTAAACAACTCTAAAACCAAACAAAAAACTAAATTTGAGAGGCAACGAAGGAAAGATAAGGGGAAAAATTTGTTACATGTTTGGTTAAGTGAATAGTGTGAAGGTCTCTTCTAGGTATGATGATAGGAAAAAGGAAAAAAAAATTGAAAGAACTTGCGAAAGATGAATTCATCCATTAATTATATGGTTAAGAAGGGTAGGGGGAAGGCTAGGGTGGGGGTGGGTTTTAGTTTATAGTTTTTTATGAGGATTCCTACAATTATGTGGGGGTTCTTGGGGATGTGAACAAATTTAGGATAGTTTGAGAGCTTATATTGAGTTTCTTATCATGTAATTTTGTTAATAGAAACAAAACTTATAGGTGTCCTTTTGGGAAGCATTTGGGATATGCAGTTCAAAGATTAGGAGTGCCTAGCGTCTTCCTCAGACTCAAATTGTGGATTGGGATACAAGATGCGCCACTCTGTAGTAGGGTGGATAATCTCTCTGGGTTTTTGAGTCTTTCTATTTGCTTGGAGTCTTGACAGCAAATGTGAATGGTGGTTTTCTTCAGTGTGTGGACCTACTTGTTATGGATATAGATCTTTATTTTGACTATATTTTTTAAATGCTTTTGATCTTCGTTTCCCTAATTGAGTGTTAAGTTGATAGTTTAATGTTGTTAGATCTTCAATTAAGGAATTGGGAGGCTCCTGTATTACTTCTAGGCTATAGTGTTTGGAAGATTTATTTGGGCGTGTGGTCTTCAAAATTTTCCTTTGTCCAATGTTAGGTTGCTTTGTTGGTTGGTTGGATAGGTTTCCATGTTGTGTGATTGGGAGGAGGTCTTTCTTAATTAGTTTATGACAAGAGTTCTATGTTAGACTGGTCTCTAATAATTGTCCCCTTATTTTGGATTCTTCGATAATATTTGTGTTTCTTGTCCTTCTTTTTTTGTCCTTTATATACGAATCTTGGAATAATTGTTTGTGTGAGGGGTGGGAGAGTTTTAGGTTTATGAAGAGGTTGACATCTTTAAAGAGGAAGAGACATATCCCTATGATCTTTGAATTCCTCTCCAACCAAATGCGCCACACCATGGAAAGCAAAGGATAGTCCCATATGATCATGCAATCCTTCCTTTAGCCAAAACCCCAAAATCTCAAAAGAAACAACTCCTAACAGTTGTACTCCTAATACTCAAAACAATGCTAAAAAGAAAGTTCAACCACCAGCAAACTTATTGACAATGCAAGAAAAGGTTGAGAATTAATCGCACTATCATGCTTATGCATAACAAACATCTCAAGTGATAAAGGGTTCTTATGCCTCAGCATCTAGTATTTTATCATTGATTGGCTTGGCATGAAATCAATCTTTCAAGGGTTCTTCATTCCTTTAAGATCAAAGTTGCATTTTATTTTGATAAATGAAAAAAATTCCAAAAAAAAACTTATTTTATTAAAGCTATTAAAAGATTAGGCAATATTTTATCTCAATCAAGAATTACAATTTCAAGCTAGTTAGCTAAGCAATAGACAAAACACAAAGAAGGGCAAAAAGGATAGTATCATATAAAAAGATCAGTGAGTATGAAAGCACCTACTTAAGGATAGGTGGCCAGAAATTAAGACACACCGCACTTGAGAATGTGGAAAGGCACCCAACATTTCAATGCAATCTTGAAGAGTTACTTTTCCATCATCTCTTCTAGTCGCTCCTATTTAGGCCCATCTCCTCCAATAACAAATGAACTTTAACATATGTTTCTAAATGAGATGATAGAATACAATATAATCAGAGAAGTATGCCAAAAATTAAAATTCTAGCATTATACATCAAGTTACATCTCATAACAAAAAAACTCCCACATAAAACATTTACAGAATAGGTTTGGCTAAGATAGATGTTATTGAACTAAATGGACTATAGCAATGGCCTAACAGTGTAGGGCAAACCAAGTGTTGAAGGGAAGAGCGGGGAAAAAAAAATCTAGATAATCATTAGACAAATAATAGTTAGTAATTAATCTCAACTCAACTTCCCCAATCAATTACATAAAATACTTATATACTGAATATGCTAGCAAAACAAGAGATATAAATAAGTTTAAATAATGCCCCATGTTTCCAATATAAAGCCTATTAATCACAAAAAAAAAAAAAAAAAAACCGACCAAGAAATGCTACAAAAGTAAGTCTAAAAATAACAGAAATGCCAATATCCTTGGATTGAACCAATAATTCAATATTTCTATATGCCTTAATATTGCCCAAGCGGGCATCTTCAAGGTCGCCATCACATAGTAAAACATTAGCTGCATCTCAGAGCAGTCGACAGCCACAAAGATGAGAGGTGAGTCACTTTACTTCAACCCATGAAAATTCTAGCATTCCTATCCATCCAAATACACCAAATTATAGTCATAATGGAGCATCACGACTTTACTATTTGTTCCTTACCAAAGCCTCTAAACGTGATGGAGCAAAATGTCTTCAATGTGGACAGATCCACCCAGCTCTCACTAAAATATGAAAAAAAAAAAAAAACAAAAACTCTCACCAATACTGCTATCAAATTTAAAAGCAATTTTTTTACCTTTGCAATTCACCAGACAATGCAGCATAATTAAATATGTTGTTCACATTACAATCGATTCCTGGTGCATCAACATAATAACAAAAGGGGAGAGGGTTGAACATAACCAAACATACCAACTGAAGATGATGATAAATATGCAAATGCAAAATCGTAAACATGCCATGATGTCAATGAATAACATATCAATTTCTCGCCCCTAAGGCCTAGCTCATGCGGTAAAGGACTTTATAGGGTGCAGGAGACCCAAGGATTAAATCCTATGAATCCAAGAAAAGGAATATGTATCAATTTGCAAAGGACAAATTGAAAGGCTGCCTGAGATTGCTCTACTTACATTTATAAAAGTTTGAAACAGTTTATATAATTTTACAAAAAACCTCCTATAAAAAAAATACTTGGCCTCCCCTAAAAGAAAAATATACATATATGCAGTGACAATGGATTGATTCGAGTTCAGTCACTGCAATTGAAGTAACTAAAATACCACACCAACATTCTGTAAATCAACATTCTGAAAATCAGTCACTGCAATGAAACCACATTGCCATAGTATGAATTCAAAAAAAATGGAAGATACCTTCTTCCAATTTCCTCCATTCCCAATTCTTGGAGGTACACATGAATGCTTCGAAGGATTCGATCAAGGTCAAGGTCATATATGGTACCTTGAAGAACCTGCGCCTTAGGGAATCCAATCAATCTAATTAACGATAGTTAAACACCAATCCCATTTCTAATAGTGCAAGGAATGAAAAAGAAATAGAAAATCTGGCAGAACAACTAAAATTCCAAAATTGATTGCTTAAAAGGATCAAAAATAGGAACTGGACAAGTTTCTCAAGCTAAACTGCTTTGAAGTAGGTAGAGCTCTAAAAAAAAAAATATCAAAACTGACTGTGAACTTGTCACTCTTTAAAACTGTTTTCCATTTTTCGAAAGGGAGAGAAAAACAAAGAAATTAATTCAACGCGACACATTTAAACATTTTTTTTTTCAAAGTATTCTTAAATGGTTTTTCTGTTTTTCAAAAAGTTAATGAAAATAATTTCCAAGACAAGATAAAAATAATATTTTAACTTTTTTCAAGCAAGGAAACAGTTAACAGTGAAAAATAATTCAATAAAATGATGTTTTCCACATCACTATATCCATGTTAAAGACAATTTCTGAAAACAGCTAGTTGCATCATTTTATTAGCACTGGCTTGTCAAAATGGTGGGACAAGATTTTTGTACCAAATACATAAATAGAAAGCCAATTTGCAGTAGAGGAATAATGCCTTTCAGAGTGTAATCCTCACCCCAGCACACTTCTCCAAATGCAAAAATATTGCAAGCATTTTGCATTCAAAAGGGTATATCATTAAACTCTCAAAGTTACACATATACATATACATCAATGTACAAGCATGCAGGGGTGACATTTGAACATTTCCCACACAAACATGAGAAACTTAACCATCCAAAACAACTCATTATGACAGTGTTTACACTAAAGGGGGAATAAGGAGGCAAGTAGCATTACCTTTGTAATTTTGGCCAAACATCTGAAAATAAGTTCAGAGAACTTATAATTTCTAACAGCAGGGTTGTCATTTGTTGCAGGTGATGGCCACCTTGAGGGGGTTTAATGGATGAAAGAGATTAATTAGTACTATTAGCCTTATAAGGATTAAAATCTTGTTTTAATGAAAAAAAAAAATCAGAAAAACTTAACATCTTTAGTTAAGTGATGATATTTCAGGATTCAAGTAAGTGAATATAAGATCAATTGCACACAAGGATTATTGAAAGCTTATACTCCAAAGATCTCATAAAACTTATACTATTAAAGTATGGTGAAACCTAAGATGTAATCCCAAGAGGGGGGGTGAATTGGGTTATTTAAATTCTTGAGAGACTTTTTATAAGTTCTTGATTTTTTACAATCCTTTAAAGACTTCTTATATTTT
This sequence comes from Malania oleifera, assembly GCF_029873635.1. Lineage (NCBI taxonomy): Eukaryota > Viridiplantae > Streptophyta > Magnoliopsida > Santalales > Ximeniaceae > Malania > Malania oleifera. The sequence continues at coordinate 21,991,505 of NC_080417.1, read as the reverse complement.
TGTTGATTAGGCAATCCAAACAAACACTTACTTCAACTATTCAATCCGCAACCACAACATACACAACCAATTGAATAACTATTCAAACCAAACAAAACACCATACAAGTAATTAAAATTAGCTTTACAATATCCACCAACGTTGTTTATGAATGTGCAAGTCTTGTAGTTGGCCTTTGAACTGAAAATAAAATAATATCCAATCCCTTTTTTAAAATCAGAATTTAAATAAACCTTCAACTAATAGGTTTTAGGTTGTTAACCAATCAATGTACTCCCTTATGATTTCCGCAAAAAATTGATTAACCAATGTACTCTCTTTCAGTTTCCGCAAGCTCAAGAATAAGTTAGGCTTTGGTTTATTTAATTTCCAATATGCGTTGTCTTTATAATTGAAAGAATTACAGTATTCACGCAGTTTATATTTTTGCTGAAATTTAAAAAGGGTAAGGGAAAGAGAATGACACCGCTGTTTTTACGAGGTTCGGCTTACCTTAGTCTATGTCCTCGCCTTAGGTCAACCACCTAAGGATTTCATTATACCTTGTTCCTTCCGGGTGGAACAAAAACCTTTATAATAACTAACCTCTTTTTTAGGAAGAGAAACCTCTCCAAATAATAACCTATGCTTGGTCCAACGATCCAACTATACCTTGAACCGTCAAATATCAAGTAGAAATGAAATGGATATTTGCATACAAAAATACTCTCAAACACAGAGTAAGTTGTATAAGTTAAATCTCAAATTGTACTTCAAAATCAAAATTAAATAGAAAATGTGAAGTTCAAGATTTAAAAGTTACCAAAGTTTCTTTCTTATTGATATAAGAATTTTAGATGCAACTCAGAATCATAACCCGTTTTTAATTCAGCAATTTTGTAGAATTTTCTCCCAGTAAAGGTGTGATCAAGAATGAGCTTTAGGAGAGTTTTAGCATAGAAATCATGTATTGCTTGAATGTATTCTTCATTTAGTAAGGAAGATATTTATAGACCTTTTTAAGGAAAAGTTTCATCATTTAACATGAAGCATTTAGGTAACTTTTCAAAAAATATTAAATTATAGAATTAATTTTGAAAATCTTCCATTTAGGTAACTTTTTAAAAAATATTAAATTATAAAATTAATTTTGAAAATTTTCGTGCAAGTTTAAAATTCAAAAATTCTCCGCAGAGTCAATCAGTTGACTCACTTGACGACTAGGTCATTGACTCACTCGACTGGGTCACTTAAAAAAATATTAAATTATTAAATTAATTTTAAAAATTTTCCTGCAAGTTTGAAATTCAAAAATTCTCCGCAAAGTCGGTCGACTATAAATACATGATTAAACCCAAAGATCAAATACACCAACAATCTACAAGCAGCAAATCAATCAAATTCTTTCTACTCTTCAAAGCTACCTTACCTATACTCTTGTTGAATTATTTGCTACGAGTTTGCTGAGAAAAGCTCATGGGTCTTTGCATTTTTACCGAGTTATTCAATCTAAGAAAGAACCCCATAGATATATATACTTGAGTTTCATATTTCTATATTGTTATTTGATTGAAGTATATTGTTTTTAAATTGTACTAATAAGCTCTTTTGAGAGTGTCTTTGTACACCAATTCGTTTCTTGATTTTCTTGACGGTTCAGGATTGTTGGATCGTTGTACCAAGCATGGGGTATCACTTGGAGAGGGGGCTCCACCCTAGTTGAATGAGGGATTCTAAAAGGTTGCTCTTACCCACAAAGGAGTGTGTAAGGTTGCTCCTACCCGTAAAGGAGTGGTATACTGGAATCCTTAGATATGTTGCCTAAGGTGAGGACGTAGGTGCGTATAGTCGAACCTCGTAAAAACTCGGTCTCACTCTCTTTCCTAAACTCTTTTTACTTTTATGCACATATATAACTGCGTGGTTGTTTATTTCAATTCTATAAATTGTGTGGATTGGATATTAAATAAACCAAAAATTAATTTGACTTTGGGATTGCGGAAATCAAACGGGAGTACTTTGGTTGATCAATACTTATTATGGAAACCATAATGGAGTACGTTGATTAATTAATACCCAAAACTCATTAATTGAAAGTTCATTTAAAATCTGAGTTTTAGAAGAGTGTTGAAATTTTCAATTGTGCTTCATTAAAACATTGCTTTTATCAAACTTTACTTTGAGTTATTCAATCGCTGAATCTCGGAAGCTTTGCTGAATTCATTCTCTAGAGTGAATCTTGCTTTGGTTATCTTGTTGAGAGGATTTAATTATTCAAAAGCTGAAAGAATTACATTGTGAATAATTGGTTTGTGTTGATTGAATCAATTTATTGGTTGAGTGTTAAGTTACTGTTAGCTTTGGAGTATTCCCGAGGAGGGGGGAGGTGAATTGGAATTTTAAAATTTATCCCTAAGTTTAGCTAATCTAACAGCAGTATATTCGCAACCTAGGGGCTGTCTATACAATTCCAAATGCACAGATAAATAAAATGTGCGGAAATTAAATCATGCACGGTATTCACAATATAACATACAAGTGTGATAAATAAATTATGAAAAAATAAAATACACACAGGACATGTTATTGGGGTTTGGCCAATACTGCCTACGTCCCCGCCTCTAACTCGCAAGTTCGAGAATTCCACTAATGCTCACTTAACGGGTGGAGCGGCACCTGTTATAACCAAGTCAATTAATGGGGCTAACCTCAACCTACACCTTACCAGGATGGTGCACCTAACTTTCCTAATCGGGTCTAAGTCAATTCGGAACTATTCAACAGGACTAGTCTCCCTCTTCAGGCCCGTGCCTAGAATACAACAAATGTTAAATACAATTTTTGTGTACACATAAATGCTTCTTACATAAGCAGATTTGTGCCACTAAGCTCAGTATAATCAATCAATTAATGCACATCAATAATATAAGATTTATAAGCTCAATGATGTATGTGTGCAATCGACACTCAGTAAGATGTATAATCTCAAATATGCGCAAAGTGTTCTAAAAAGTTAATCTTTGAAAGCAAAGTGTATCAAATCTCAATATCAGATTAGTGTTTCAAAGATGCTAGCAATAATATTCAAACGAACTCCAAAATATTTTCTCAAATGTATCTACCACAAGAGTTGTTTGAAATCAAACTTTGTAAAATATTTTGCACACAAAAAGAATGCTTAAGGAATCTTGCAATATCAATGCTAAGATCCTCAAGCTAATAAGTTTTTCCCAACATAAGATTTATTAAGTTAAATCTATGGGAAAACTCTAGCCAAACTCTCAATGCAAAATTCAAACAATAAAAACATCAATGGGAGTATAGGGCTATTTAGAATGAAGCACTAATAATCTAAACACTCTCTCTAAGCTTGGAGGACAAAGAAAATGAAGTAGATGAGTATTTGGGATAGTATTTGACAAAATAAGCTTTTTAAATTTGAGAGGATTTTTCGTTAATAAGCCCCTATATATAGAAGTTGGGCAAATTATGGCCGTTTAGGACATGTAGGGTATTATTAGGATTTTTTTAAAATATTTTAGTGAAGTTAACCCCGTTTAAAAACTTTTAACCTTGATAAAAAATTGTCCAACCTGAGAGCATCGGTTGATCGAACTTGAGGTTTGGTTGATCAAGTGATAAAGTTTGGTCGACCATGCAAAAATTGAACTAAAAGTTCGGTCGACCGGAAAAAGGGTCTCAAGGGCGATTTTTCCAATTCCGCATGGTTCGGTTGACCAGGTGTTTTTGAACTAAGTAGTTCGGTCGACCAGGCGGATGAAATCTCCTATGTGGGGGTTCGGTCCACTAGGGCGTTGCCCGTATAAATCTGGTCGGTCTACCAAGCGGTCAATATATTGACGCAGGGAGGTTCGGTTGACTAAGTTGAATAAACTTGGCTAGGTTCAGTCGACCGTACTTTGGTCAAACAGTTGACCACTGGCCAGTTCGGTCGACCAAGCTGAATAAGCTTGGTTGGGTCAGTCGACCGAACTTGCATATTTTTCCCAATTTATTTCAATTCTTTCCCCTAATATTATAAGTAATTATAGGGACTATTTTATGCGAGTGTGTAGGGACCTAGGGTCAGTTTACGGTCTAGGGTTTTCAATTAAGCCTAAAAACCTGGTGTCGATCGACCGAGCCCTAAAGTCATTCGATTAACCTATGGTCTGTATACGACATTTCTGAGCTTACATATCCTACATGCATGATAAGCAGTGATTATTACAGACCTTTGAAATGAAATTATTACAGACACAAAAATATATTAAAACAAGTAATGAATATGCCGGGTCTTTACTTCTTTTTAGGTTGCCGCATGCCATTATATGAATTTGCCGATAAGAACCTGCACACAAACTTGGCAACCATTAAATACCAGAGTATTTGTCATTATCAAAATTGGAAATGACCCATAGGGTCAACATTGACATTGCTGCAAGATGAAGTTGACTTACTCATTCTTAAAGTTTTAAAAGTAAATATTGATTCCTAACTGATATTGTAATTCAAATCATCCTTGTTTGAGTACTTACAATAAGTTGCGAATCTATAAAAAGAGTTAAAAGAAACCTTTTAAACCCTATTCACCCCCCCCGCCCTTCTTGAGACTACATCTTAGTTTTCAAGTACAATGAAGGAAGAAGTTCGTTCAGCGTTCTCTTGCATAAAAAACCCCAAGTTAGAATAATTATTGCACATATTCCAAAATATCATAAGAAATGTAGTGCAATTTTTAAAAGAACTTAACCAAAATTTTAAGCATCAAAACGTTAAGAGCTTTCAGAAGTGGACTGCCATCGTCCATATGGGGAATCCTTTCATCCAAAAGCCAGAGTAGAAGCTCATTGATGAGTCCATTGAGAGTACTCTCCTTAACAGCATGAGCAATTCTTTTGTTGAAATGTCTGAGGCAAATTGCAAAGAATCACATTAGCAACATATTATTAAGAATATAATTCGATGTAAGAAAGAAAATACCAACCTCCCCAGAAATTTGGCCTTAATAATTCTAGGAACTCAAAATTTATATTGCTCTCAATTTTCTATGCATAGTTGTTAGAATCTTATGATTTGAGATAAAAAAGGAGATGAATTCGTTAGATAAGAAAGAGTATACAAAAAGGAGAATAAAATACCCTCTTAAATAGAAGAAAGAAAAAAATAAAATAAAATAAAATAAAACAATAAGATGATAACAACAACAAGACTAACAAAGCTGGCCAATCGTATTGAATATCAGAAAACTGCACTCCTTTAAAGCAACAACACATCAAAGCGAGGCTAAATAATGAATCTTCTTCGATAACAAAAATGGAATTTAGCTTTTTACCATAAATATTCAAGCATTTGTTCAAGTTATAACCCCACAAAACTACAGAAACCGCTCAACTCCACAAAGCATGTGCATCCAACATCCTTCCTGCTACTAGAACTGAAAAATAAAATGACCAAAAAATCCTCCACCAACTTAGGGAAGACCTAACTTTATCCAAAAGACCAAAGAGCTTATTCCCATATATTCCAAGAAAAAAAAAGCAATGCAAAAACAAGTGAGAAGATGTTTCAAAACTATCAAGACATAAAGAAGACACATCATGAGAAGAGCCTTTGAAGGTCACCTACTCTAAATAGAGATTGCTTGTGTTAACTGTTAATTCTATTAAAATCCTTGGTTCTTAAGGAGCTTTGGCCTCACCAAATTATTTTATGGGGCAGAAAAAATAATATTAGCATTTATCAAAAAATCAAAATAAGGAAAATATTAACTCCAAACCTGAACAAGCCCTTTAGACCTCTTTGGTTACACCAAATCAGAGGCAGAGGCAGAAGCAGAAAGGAGTCGTGCAAAAAATTACAAACCAAGACAATCACAAACTATAAGAAGAAGAAGAAGAAGAAGAAGAAGAAGAAGAAGAAGAAGAAGAAGAACTGTTGGTTGAACTTCTGAGTTGGCGAAATGACCTCAGGCGAGTGGCGGGAAGCAACAGTGGCGGCGGGGATGGCTGGAGAGAACGTGCATAGGCTAGAAAGAAGAAAGGAGGGAGGTGGAAATGAGGGAGGAGGGAAAGGATTGAAGGGGGGATCAACGAGGGAGATTGGGGTAAAAGGGAGATTGGGAAAGGAGGGAGAAATGAGAGGAAAATCGTGATGTGAATTTTGCCAGACTATTAGTGATGAATCCTTTAAACCATCACTAATACCCTATTATTAGGACGAATTCTCCGAACCGTCACTAATAATGTTAAATAAATTATTTTTATATTTTTCAAATAACAAAACTATTAGTGACAATTTTCTTAAACTATCATTAATAACTGACTAATAGTGACAAATCTTCAAAATCGTCACTAATAGTAGAAAACCATCACTAATAACTGATTAATAGTGACGAATTTTCAAAATCGTCACTAATAGTAGAAAACCATCACTAATAACTGACTAATAGTGACGAATCTTCAAAACCATCATTAATAGTGTTAAATAAATTATTTTCATATTTTTTAAATAAAAAATTATTAGTGACGGTTCTATAAACTGTCACTAATAATTGACTATTAATGACGAATTTTCAAAACTGTCACTAATAGTGTTAAATAGATTGTTTTCATATTTTTTATATAAAAAAACTATTAGTGACGGTTTTTAGTGACGATTTAAAAACCATCACTAATAACATGCTATTAGCAATAAATCTTCAAAATCGTCACTAATAGTGTTGAATAAATTATTTTCATATTTTTTAAATAAAAAACTATTAGTGACGGTTTTCTAAATCGCCACTAATAACAGACTAATAGTGACAAATCTTCAAAACCGTTACTAATAGTGTTAAATAAATTATTTTCATATTTTTAAAATAAAAACTATTAGTGACGGTTCTCTAAACCATCACTAATAACTGACTATTAGTGACGAATTTTCAAAACCGTCACTAATAATGAAAAATAAATTATTTTTATATTTTTAAATAAAAAAAATATTAGTGACGGTTCCTTAAACTATCACTAATAACTGACTATTAGTGACGAATTTTCAAAACCGTCACAAATAGTGTTAAATAAATTATTTTTTATATTTTTTAAATAAAAAAACTATTAGTGACAGTTCTCTAAACCATTACTAATAACTGACTATTAGTGACGAAGTTTCTAAACTGTCACTAATAGTGTTAAATAAATTATTTTTATATTTTTTAAATAAAAAATTATTAGTGACAGTTTAGGAAACCGTCACTACTAATAGACTATTAGTGACGAATTCTCTCAACCATCACTAATAGTGTTAAATAAATTATTTTTATTTATTAATACAATAATAGTAGTGCTGGTTATTTAATTGTCACTAATAAGTGACTTCTGGTGATAGATTCAATTCGTCACTAATACCCCAAGAATCGTCGCTAATATTTTCCTGGGATAATTTCTGCGCGAAAAATGGTTTCCTGTGATAGTTTGAGTAGGAAAGCCGGTTTTTAGTGATAAAATTATTAGTGAAGGTTTTAAAATCGTCACTAATAGTACCGTATTAGTGACGGTTGCTAAAACAGTAATTAATGCTTACACTATTAGTGACGAAATATAATCCCTCACTAATACTTTCGTCACTAAAAACCAGTTGTTTTGTAGTGAGTATTAGATTCCTATCTGTACCCTGTGGAGAGAAGAAAAATTAATAAATTAGAATGAGTTTTTTACGAAAATATTAAGAAAAGAAAAGGAAAAACACAAATGTGTATGAACAGGGCAAAATTTACAGAATTCTACTCAAACCGAAAAAATTTTTTTTTTAAGTCCTTTGATAGTGAGGTGATAGTTGATTAGCAATGCGCCAGTCAGTGCACGGATTACGGGGTGAACTGATAGCATGGAAAAAGAAAAGAAAAACCCTGAGTTAATAAAAATTAAATTTTAGAAAGTCGGTTTTCTTACATGGCAACACCCTAGCCAAGTGTTCTTCACCCCTTGCCACATGGGGAAAAAAAAAAAAAAAACATAAAATAACCAAACCAACTTTTGAAAAGTTGGTTTGGTCCTGGCCCCCCACGTCCATGCATGCATACACGTAATAAACGTGCACTTACTTAACCCCTCCCCTGCATGCCCCCTCTCCTTTTTATTCATTCATCTCCCTCCCCCCCCCCCTCCCCAACTTTCACTCATCCTTTCTCCTTCTTTCATTTCATTCTTCTTCCTTTATCCTCCAACCTCCTCCACCACCTTCAAATGTTGCATGAATTTGTTGGAGATTTATTCATAGAATTATTTTCTTGCAAGGGTGAGTAATGACGGTGTTAGCTAATTCACAGTTTAACTAATTTTCAGTTTTTACTTTTATTTTGCACATTAATTTCATTTCATATTGAGGTATTGAGATATTGAGGTATTAATATATTGTGTAAGACAATTGTTTATGTAAATGAAAATATACAAGTTCCATATTATTGTATTATCGTAATTTACTCAAAATATTTATTATTGTGATGAAAATTTCTTTATGTTGTAGAAAAACTATATTTTTGAAAAATTAGAATGGCGTCAAATTCGTCAGCTAACAAAGTTATAGTCTTATTATACATCGATGGTAAGATTATACATGGATCGACCGGTATTGAGTACAAAACAGAGCTAACAAAGGCCATTTGAATTAGGAGGATGAAATTAGAAAGTTTGAAATGGAAAAATATATAAAAAATTAGATATTGATCCAAATGAGTACATGTTAGAATTGACATCGAGATATCCGCAATGAGGGGGTGGTGAAAATTTTTTGTATGCCAACATCCCAATAAAAGATGATGAAGATGTCCTAATTGTGTTGGACCCATAGAGTTCTTGTCCAAACGTGTATATAGTTGAGCTTTTCGTTAAACACATTCCTCGAAGCAGTAGTATGGGTGGAGAGCCAACTGTGTAGGGGGAAGCATTTATCCATCTTCAACCATATAACGAATACGATACTACAGAGACGAGCTAACTATTTGATCACCTTTCGCAAATGACAACAACTTTAGATTTGAATGACGTCCCCAGTACATCATTCCAGCCAAAATTCTTGTCAATAAAGCTTTGAAGTGAGTAGGCTACTTTGCAAGGATTCAATGTAGGAAGCATTTATTATAACAAACCACAACCATCAATAGAGTATAGGCATGACCAAAGTTCAATTGGAGTTGTGTTTGTAGCAGACTTCGAAACGGTTCCATCAATTGCTATGAATGAGAGGGGGGCATATACAGTCTAGCCAACGCAACATGATATGGACTGTGACCATGAATTAGAGGAAGAAGATGATTTATAAGAGGATTTTGAAGAGGCAAACACAGGGGTAGATGAAGCCACTGGACATAATGATTATGAGGTTCAGCATGAAGAACTTATCATGCCTTTTCAAAGCACACATATAGGTCAGAGAAGAGTATGTGACATGCCGCCATTAGCATACATGGTTGATGTTGAAGCTAGTAATATCATAACAGAAATTGAAAGTTCCTTTAAGGGCACTCGATGGGATGGTGTCTCGGAATTTGGGAAGGGTATGATTTTTGACACAAAAGATGATCTGACCCCCTCGTCCACTATGCGCACACACCACAACTTCAAGGTGGTGCAATCCACCCTAACAAAATGGGTGGTTAGGAGCAATGCAGACGAGAGCTATGCTTGGAGGTCGCGTGCAACTCGACGTAGAAAGCATGGGCTTTTGAAATTATACAATATAGAGGGCCACATATGTCGCGACGTCCCGAGAGCATGTGTGCCCCGGGCGGCGAAATTAAAATCATTTTTATATTTTCATGGAAAAACATGGAATGTCGGAGTCGCCACTAACCTTTAGTGTGGTTAGAACACGTGATGACTACCCTGTTAGGGGTAAAATAGGTCTACATTACCAGAGTTAGGCTCGGGAGTTCGGTTACGCGAGGGGAAGGTACGAGCACCCCCTACACGCCCGTTCTTACGAACGGTACCTAATTAATTTGAAATTATCCCTAAGTTAATCTAATAAGTCTTTAAATTACTCCTTTTTTATGAATTTATAAATACATATGAAAAATAAATAAATAAATAAATAAATATATACATATATTCCCTCAGAGCTTAAGGTACGTGAAGTCCGAAGGCTCATATACCCCCGCATTAAAATCATAGGGATAATAATTAAGAAAATACACTCCCAAAATTTTGAAATTGTATATAAAATTTTTATAGGAAAATACTAGTACGGGAGGTTTTAATATATATTAATAAGATAATAAACTAAGAAATTAAATTACCATAATACATGTAATAATAATAGGGATACATATATGCTAAAATATTACAAACGTCAAAGTAAGTAATGAAATACCATGATACTATATATATTAAGACACTAAAGATACTATAATAATAATAATTAATATTAAATATATCGATTAATTAATACTAAATGTGTTAAGATACCAAAAATAATTAACATTAAATGTATTAAGATATTAAAAATAATTACTACTAAATATTTAAGATAAAACACAAAATATCACAATACATAACTATAATACCCTAATAACTACATGTAATAAAAGAAACCCTAAAAATACCTAAAACAATGTAAACTGATCAAAACCTTGAAATATATATATACATGGAAACACGTAAAGCCCTAAAATATATATGTAAACATACAATAATATATATGGAAACAAATCAACCCTAGAATTAATGTACAAAATGCAAAATAATAAATATGGAAATAACTGAAATTATGAAGACAAATCGACCTAAAAATTAACATGTTAGTAAACAATAATATATATTTAAAACAATTAATGAAATTAAGGCAACAATGTAAATATTTAATATGACTATTAAATGGGAAATCATAGAAGTAAATTGAATAAAAAATGGAAGTACAATCCTAAATATTAATATGCTAAATGTGAAATAAACACTAAATATGTTCACTAATAATAACACTACACATGAACATTAAGTATGACGTACAATAACAAAAGCCCTAAGTATATAAATATCAAACAACAGTGCCTTTAATTGATAAAGTACGACGATGAAGACTACCCTAAATGCACAAACATTAAACATTCAATAATAACAAAAATAACCCTAAATATGAAAATCTAACAATTAAGGTAGCCATAAAAACTCACCATATGAATCTAACAAAAAAAAAAAGACCTAATCATGAATTCTTTGATATACAACAACCATGACTGCTTTAAATATGCACACATATACGTTTACATGCAACACCAATAAATACAAAAACTCAAAGTAATTAAACTTGAATACACATTAATAATGAAAACTCTACAAAATGATATGAGCCTAAATATTAACAAATATTATATAAAGATGTTCCCAAACAATATTATATGTCAAAAAAATTTAAACTTTAAATATTGAGACAAGTTAATAAGACTTCTACAAATAATAACAAAATAAAGTAAAAACATTAAAAATAAAATACGATAAAAATAAGAAAGGTCTTGCACACACATGATCAATAATCGTTAAATACTATAACTAAAAATAATAATAATAATAATAATAATAATAATAATAATAATAATATTCAGTATTTAAAATATATAGCGAACACAATAAAAATCCAAACTTGAATGAACCTATCTACCTATATATATATGTATATATATACATACATGTATGCCATGGGATGGTTCCGAGGTCCTGGGGGCTAGTGTAGGTGTCGCCGGGACTGGAGAAGTTGGCCGGAGAGTTAGGGTGCTCTGGCGGTTCTGCTGTACTGGCGAGGGACAGAAGGCTGCAGCTGTGGTGCCTGGCCGGAGTTGCTGTTGGCGGTGGCCTGCTGGTTTGTGATGCCCGGAGTTGCTGCTGACATGGAGACCCTCGGGTGCTCTGGAGTAGGAAACGGGTGGCTCTGTTCGGTTGTGGTTGCAGGGACATAAAGGGCTGCCGGACTGGATCTGGGAATGGTGCGGTGGCTGGAGGCGTTACAGGCGGCCGTGAAGATGGTGCTCGGGTCTGCAACTGGATTGGTGATGGCAGAGGCTGTTGCAGACCAAGAAGAAGAAGAAGAAGAAGAAGTTGAAGAAGAAGAAGAAGACGAAGAAGTTGAAGAGCAGCGGCTGGAGTTGCCGCCGCTGCTGTGCGTGTGAACCAGAGAGAAGCAGGGTGAGAGGGTTTTCAGAGAAACAGAGTTTTTTTTTTTTCTTTTTGGCTGTGCTCCTTGTTCGTGCGCTGCCCCCCTTAAGGAAGAAGAAGAAGGCCCTTTTTATAAAAATTATTACAAACCCTAGCTCCTCTCATTTTCCTTTTTTGGTTTTTTTATTTTTTATTATATTTCTTCTTTTATACCTTTATGGAAATAATATATATGAGCATAATTACTAATATGATAATAATGATATAATAATAATAATAAATAAATAATAGTGATAGGAAAATAAATAATAAAATAATAGTAATAATAACAAATTACTTATATCAATATAGGAAAATAAATATAATAATAATAATAATAAAATAATATTAATAATAATAACAAAGTAATAATAAAAATATATGAAAATAATAATAATAATAATAATAATTGTAATAATAGAAAATTAATAAAAATAATAATAAAGTAATTACAATAATATATGAAAATAATAATAATAATAAGAATAATAGTAATATTAATAATAATAATAGTGAAAATAATAGTAGTGATAATAGATAATAACAACAATAAAAATCATAATAGTAATAATAATAAAGTATTAACACTAATAATATATACGATAGTAATAGTAAAAAAAATAAAAATAAAAATAAAAATAAAATATTTGGCCTTGGGCAAAAATAGGGTGTCTACAACAAACATGCATAAATGAGACTATCTCGCAAGACCACCGCAACTGAAGTCCAACTTAGTTGCAAATGAAATCATTGAAATTATCAAAAGTGATGTTGGTGCTTCCATTGTAGCTTTGCAAGCACACCTGAGGTCAAAGTACCAATACCATGTCTTGTATATAAAGGTATGGTTTGAGAAACAAATGGCAATTGTAAGGGTGTTTAGATACTGGATCTTTCATATCAAATGCTTCCAAAGTGAATGCATGCCATGTGCAAAACAAATCCCGGTACAAAGGTGAAGTGGTTATGGATAGAAACCCCTAATGCTAACAATGCTTCTATTTTGACATGTGTATTTTGGTCATTTGCAACATCAGTATAGGGATTTCGTCGTCGTCCTTCAGTTCTCTATGTGGACGAAATACACTTGTATGCGAAATATAAAGGCAAATTATTAATTGCAATGGCCTTTAATGCAAATCAACAAATATTTCTTATAGCATTTGCAATCGTTGAGGAGGAGAGTCTACGAACATGGCCTTGGTTTATTAAGTGCATTCGGGATAAAGTGACTGACCGCGATAATTTGTTTCTTATATTAGACAGACATCTCGGTATTATTGGTGTTATTGTTCAGAATGTTGATTGGAAACTGTTCCGTTTGTACTATTGGTTTTGTTTGCATCACATTGTTAGCAACTTCAACAAGAGGGTACACAATACCATGCTCAAGCGGATGGTTGAAATAGTTGGTAAGGAGCACCAAGTTAGGAAATTCAATAGTAAGATGGAAAGAATCCTCACAGAAGGTGGGCCAATTGCAAACTACTTTTTTTTTTAAAAAAGAAAAAAAAAAAGATCCCTCCTCACATGTGGACACAATGCAATGATGGTGATCGAAGATATGGAAACATGATCATGAATCTTGTTGAATGTTTTTAATGTCGTCTTGAAAGGACTTTGCAACCTATCGATAACAGCCATTGTCGAGATGACATTTTATCTCCTTGTGCAGTACTCTAGTACCCAACGGGAGACATCTTGCCAAGAAATGGAGTCGGGGAATGGTTATACCCAACATATGTTGTTGAAAATACAGTGGAGGGCAATGGCATATGCTGGAAAAGAGGTTATCAACTTCAATATTGAAAAGGGTTGTTCAGTATTCAAATTGTAACGCACTAGTCAAATAGGGTCAAAATATTGAAACAGCTGACATAAAGGGACGTCAATGTACATATGGGAAGTGGCAAAATCTACACTACCCTTGTTAGTTGTCTACATATTGGACAAATCTAGTGGTACCAACATTATACAGGAACAGATAATTGCTTACGTAGAAAGGACAACCCATAAGTTCCATATTGCATAATGAAATGGACGTATAAGGGGGTAGTCAGAGGATGCGGTGCGGGTTTTGCCACGAAGAAGGTCACAACCGCAATAGGTGTCCAAAGAGGGTTGGAGGTTATGCACCCTAGTAGTGTCCTAGTCATCCAAATGTTTTCCCATGTATGATTGATTTTGCATGGTAACTATCCAAACCAAATCTAGCTAATTAAACTAAAGCAATTCATTAATTATTACTTTACTGTGCATTTTAATATCTAAAATTGATAAATTATACACAAGGAAATGATAAATTAATCTTAAGTATTATTTACCACTTGTGCGTTGTACGTGGATTAGGAATGAAACAATAATAATCTATAATAAGTTTTTCCATGGCTTTATTTATTCAATTATCCGGGGATTTTCCATTGTTATGAAATATAAGAATTTGCAAGACAAGGACGGAACAATACACCTCTTCATCAATCCAAATATTGTTCTGTGCTTGTTTTGCAAATTCCTATATTTCATGACAGTGGAAAATTCCCAGATAATAGAAGAAATAAAGCCATGGAAAAAACTATTATAGATTATTATTGTTTCATTCCTAATACAAGTATAAAAGGAAAAAAGCGTGAATGTATGCATGTACATTTGTATATCTGTATCTCTAACCTTATGTGTATAAATGTATATACATTACAAAGGTTACAATGTGTATCTGTATTACTAAGTCCCACATGGTCACGGTCTCCTCTGTCTCTGTGGCTATTGACGTTGTTCTTGCGGCTGTTGACGTTCCGTCTCCCACGTCCATCTGTTGTTGATGGGATCCGTGGCTATAATTCAACATCCTTTGAGCCTCCATAAATGAAAAGATTGAATGGGATCGATGATGAACTCAGGAACTGGTGGTATTACTATTGTTCCTGATAGATTGGAAGTGGGTAGCTCTGTGTGGACTGCGATGCCTCCGGCACGTATGGTATATTGCTAGATGCCCCGTATTGATCCTAATACCCCCATATGGCATTTGGGAAGAAGAAGTGTAATGACCCGAATAATATATTTAAATAATAGAGAGGAAGGGAAATGGAAATAGAAATAGAAGGAGGCAACAAGTTTCGTCAACGACATTGCACTTTGTGAGTAATAATCGAGGAAAACTTATCAGGTCCTCGTCGACGAACACAGGGGATTCGTCGACGATGGTACAAGAGGGTCTCGTCAAGGAAGACAAGTTTCGTCGACGAGAATATACCAAGAGAGGATTTTGAGGAAATCTGAAATTCGTCGACGAGGGTGTAGGTTCGTCGATGAACTTTCTACAGGACTCGTCGACGAGGTGACGTGTCTCGTCGATGAATCCATCCCTATAAATAACCCAAAACCCTGATTTAAATGCAGAAATTAAGAAAAATCACTCCCTTTCTCTCTCTTTCTCCCTTAATTTTATCTCTCCTCTCTCTTTGATTTAGGCTCCGTTGTTCGCCAGATCGACGATTTGAGGCCACCAAGACACTCTTGGGATAGTTCTCTCCAAATCTGCTGAAGCGGATTGTTGGAAGAAGCGAGTTGAAATTCATCCCTGGGTTGAGGTAATACTTTTTATTCGAAATTTGGTCTTTCCACAGTTGAAGAAAATGATGTACTCGAATAAATATTGAAGTTTAGTTCTGGGAATTATCATTTCAAGGTATTGCTTAGGGTTTCCTATGGGTGTAAAACCAGTTTTATAAAGGGGCTTTTTAGTTGTCAAGTAAGGGGATAAATTAAAACAGTTATTTTCCATTGAAATTACTATTATTTAATAGTAGAATAATTTTCAGAAAGCATGTGATTATATATGAGTATAATTGAGAAAATGTAAGTTTGGGAAAATACTGCAATTGTATAGGAAATGTGATTTCAGAACGGAATATATGGTTTCATTCAATTCGTGTGGTATGAATATTATTTTATAAATATATTATACCATGTTAAGTTAAATTTACAAAATAAGCATGTTTACAAATATTTTCGGGAATAACATGATAAACGCAATAAATTATGATTTCAGAAAATGATATGTTCGGCGCAAGCTCGTATTTATTCATGTTTTCGGCGCGAGGCCGTAATTATTATGTTAATGTATGATTCAGAAAATGCTTTTATTTGATTTACGATAAACTGTGTATGTTTATGTACTATATGTTATCATAACCTGGATGTTAGTTCAGTTCAGTTTCAGGAGCACGGTACCGTAGCTTGTATATCAGATATCTATGATCAGATTGGTGCTAACCACCCCACGAAGGGGTGGGAGATGGATAGTCGATGTGACTTTCGTTGTAGAGTGTAGACATCTATCTGGCAGTCCGGACCAGGGTGTGGCGGGCCCATTGTACTTATAGACATTTTTGACTAGGCAGTGGTCGACCAGCCATTGTCGGGTCCTGCCTTCGGGCTGCACAGCCCGTCATGGGGGGGGGGGTAATACATAACATCAGCCAGCTATTCATCCTGGATAGTTTTCAGTATTATAGACTATATTAGATAATACATGATTAGTATGATTACTTGGAAGTATGAAATTATATGTTTAACTAACCATATTAGGATTTATGCTTCACGCTATATGAAATGTACGGTATATGTATTACAGTATAAATATTCATGTTGCCACACAACTGATTTTAATTTATCTACCCTTACTGAGAGGCGTCTCACCCCAAGTTTAAACTATTTTAGGAAACCCGGAGAGACCGGCGGGTCAGGGCCGCTGCTGAGTGAGTTGAGCTTCCCTGCTAGAAGGGTAATTTCTGATCTAAGATCAGGAGATTTTTGTTGTAAGATCCTAAGTTTATTTTGATATTTTGGACATTGTATGTATAAACACAGTATCTTTGGGGAATATGGTATACTTTGGTATTATGTAATTATGGGTTAATGAATGTGATTTACATTTACTACTGCCTAGGTTCCGCTGTGTATGATAGGTGTCCCCGCTACCTATGGGTTCGGGTTGACTATTTTATTTATTATGTTTTATTTTATATTAAGTTAATCAGGTCGTTACAAGAAGCCTCATATGGGCTTCCCGTATGCCATATGGGAAGAAGAAGCTTCAACGTGCTAGGTGGAGGTCTATGCAGGTGTGAACTGTTGTGTCGATGCTCCTCAATCACCTTGAGTCCATTGGGATGGTTGGGTGGGTGCCTCCGCTCAACTCAAGCACAACCCTCCTATGACTCTATAGCGATCTAGTACGATGTCTCTTATGTGATGCCTACTTAGCAGCTGCAGCATCATCATCCAATTCAACACCCTCTGCGTCGACAAAGTGAGACTTGTGAATAGACCAGCGAGCTTTGTCAGTCACAAACTGCATACATGCTTTCGCAATCAGTCTAGCCAAACTTGTTAAGACACTGTTAGATAACTGGATGTTCCCCATCATATGCTCCTACAATAGAATGTTATGAAACTATTAATAAGTTATTGAAAATCCCCTTATTTGTTCATTACATGCATTGAATAATTTATTCACTCACCACTGTCATATGTATATTGGCAGTTCTGCTTATACAGAAAATAGTGATGGACCGGTACCAGTCATTATATCCATCCTCTGCCTATTGAGGTGTATGTCTAAGGAGTGGAGGCTCCCTAAGTACGACATGGTCTGGTTGTCGTTGCCACCTTTGGAAGGTACGCTCGAACTTAGTGCACTAGTCAATTTGATGATTCCTGCGTTGGTCATATTTGTGTAGATCCAAATAATGACGGTCGGGGGTCATACCCTTTCTGAGTTGGATGGGGGATCTATTACCTCACTCCATGGGGTTCTGTTGCCTCACCCCAAACTGCTGTAGTACACAGTCTAGCAGGTGTCACTCCATGAACTGAAAGTATATCAGAGGAGTGCAAACAAGCCAAACTTGTACTCCAGTGAGGCATATAGGTGGTAGATTAGCGTATACATCCGCTGTGTGTCTAATCCATATAAACTGCTAACAAACAATTTATGTAAGAAAAATACTAAGAATAGTAAACATTACTTAACCACATTTTACGATTCCAATGAAAAAAAAGTTTATTATTTGGTCCTCACGCATCATATCAATGTCATATCGATATGACCGCAAAGTATGTTAAGGGACGTGCTAGGCATGAAATGAAGCTCTCCATTTGCAATATTTTTTATTCATATAATGTCACACTTATTTTTTAAATTTATTGAAACTAAAATAGATACTAACTTGACCGCAAGTGGGAATGGGCTGTCGCAGACATCAGCAGGAAGATTTGGTAGGCCAACCCTAATTGAAGTAAGAAAGGGTATGCGCTCCGACGCCCAAACCTGTAGGAGGAATAATGGACCTCCAACTGATTGCCCCCTCACATGACCAACGTGGCACATCTCTCTATACAGCCATGCAAGTGCAGCGCTACCATAGCTATATGTTGACTCTCTCTCCAATAAAAGTTGGAACATCAATGACGTTTAGTATTGCAACTTGTTCATGAACAACAAACTGTAGATGAGACGTATTATGTACAATCGAGTATATTGTAATATGTCCTCCTTTAATGCTTCATCATCAAGATTGGTTATTACCTAGTCCATTCATGTCATAGACAGGGATGAGCTAGTTCGTCCGCTCCGACCGGTGGGGGGGGGGGGTTACATCCAAGTTGTCTATCACACAACATAACCCAGTCCTACTATGTCGTTGACTCACTCGAAAAATGAGCAGTTCGGAAGCTATCCCAAGTATAGGAGTTCTGTCATGTAATATTAAGCCCAAGGGCTAGATCGTCTTCTTGGGAAATGCGTTTAATCTCAGATTTCACGTTTTCCAATCAAAATTAAATTGCACTGAACTTGGTTCAGATTCGAGATTTTCAAAATTGTGGAGACCTAATTTAACAAATTAAATACACACACAAATTAAAGTCCTAAAACTGAAACGTAATAAATTAAATAACAATAACGAAAACCCTAGTCTACTTAAGGAAACACCGGAGCACGCGCTAATTAAAGATGACAACTTTGGACACAGAATTAAAACACGCAAAGGAAACTCAATCAGATCCAAACACAGACTAAAAACTGAACTTTTAACATGAATCAAGAATGCGAACTAAAATTAAACTATCAATCAACCTAAACGATAACGGGACACAATAAAAACACGAACTTTGTATGTTATTTTTTTATTTTTTATTTTATACCAAAACTGAACCAAACTTCACTAGATTAATTAAATAAACTAAAGTATTAATTGAATCTATCACTAAATAAATAAACAAGTTACGGCAATTTAAAATTACATAAACTTCAATAAAAAAAAATAACAATAGTCATTTGAATAATACTAAATAAGCATTTAAATCTAGATCACTTAATCTTCAAAAAAAAAAAAAATATAATATCCAAATAAAGTAAAAGAAAAGAATAGAGAAGGAGAGAGAGAGAGAGAGAGCTTGCTGCCATGGGGAGCTCGGGTCTGTTGCAGCAGGTTGCAGAGGAGAGGAAGTCTTGGTGAAGGAAGCTAGAGTGGTGCTCTCGGAGCTGGTGAAGATTGGCCGGAGTTGTGCTGGGGTGGGGTTGTGTGTGGTTGTTGGTGGAGCTAGGCTGTTGCAAAAGACTTTGGCCGAGAGGAGGTGTAGTTGGCGTTGGAGACTGCTGGTGGTTGGAGAGGAGTTGCTGGTATGGGGCTGCTGCTATGGGAGCAGCAGAGTGCTCGGTTAGGCTGAGAGAAAACAGAGGAGAATTCAGGGAGTTCAGGGGAAGAGAAAATAGAGAGCAAGAGAGAAGGAACTTAGAGAGAGAGAGAGAAGAGAACAGAGTAAGGAGAGTAACAGAGATAAAGACAAGGGAAGAAAAGAAAGAGAGAGAAGAGAAGGGAAGAATAGAGAAAGGGAGAGAGTGGGGGAGCCTCAGGCTGCCTGCACAGGGGGAGGAAGAGAAGGGAATTTATAGGGGGGAAAGCCCTAGACCCGGATCCGGATAGGAGACCCGACCCAGCAACTAAACCCAATTGGAGTTGACCTAAATTGCTATATTTTTTTCATTTTTTCATTCTCTGTTCATCACAAATCTGACTCTTCTAGAGCCCGTATCTTACAAAACTCAAAACACAAAAGTTGTAGATAATCCTTTCCTATTTCTCCATAAATTTGAATCGTCTCGATCGAAGCTCGGACTGAAAAATTATGTACAAAATACGAATAGGTATCAGTTTTGGTTCCTGGGAATTTTCCTGCGACAAAAAATTACCAAAACTTCATAAATAGTGCAATAAAGTTCAAGAATGATGATTTTGGAACTTTATTAAAATATTGGATAATTTTGGACATTTAATTAAAAATATAAGCCGTAAAGCCCGGGTTAAACGTCCAATTACGTAGTTTCGGCGCGTAATCAGTTGTGCTCGTAATAGTGTTGCCATTGACAGGTAATCTTGTAATGATAGCGAAATTTTGCAATGTTATCATTGCCTCACCACAGGGAAAATGAAATGTGTGCATCTCAAGCCTTCAGCGCTCCAAAAATGCGCTAATTAAGTGGTGGTCCAGGTGAATGTACCGAATCTAGTACAATGGATAGAACCCTACTTATTGAATCAATGGAATGCTTCTAGGATGA